>NC_050575.1:308443321-309043321 GCF_011100635.1 Trichosurus vulpecula
AGGGTGGGTGGGAAGGGAAGAGGGGAGAGAATTTGGAACTCAACGTTTTAAAATCAGATGTTCAAAAACAAAAAAAGTTTTTGCATGCAACTAAAAAATAAGATACACAGGCAATGGGGCATAGAAATTTATCTTGCCCTACAAGAAAGGAAGGGAAAAGGGGATGAGAGGGGACGGGGGTGATAGAGGGCAACGAGAATATAAGCCATCTTGGAGTGGGGGGGAGGGTAGAAATGGGGAGAAAATTTGTAATTCAAACTGTTGTGAAAATCAATGCTGTAAACCAAATATGTTAAATAAATAAATTTAAATTAAAAAAAAAGAATAGGTAGTTTCCTTCAAAACTCATCTCAAGTACTACTTCTTACACAAACCCTTTTCTGTCCTGCTTAGCAGTCAGTATCTACCCCCCTCTGCCCCCTCCCTCGCCATTACCATGTATTTACTTTTTATATTTTACATTTAATTATATGTGTGCATATGGTTTCCCTTGGTGGACTATAAGCTCTTTGAGGCCAGGAACATTTTTTTTTGGTTTTTGTTTCCCAAGCATATGTATTCTGCTTTATCTCCCGCAGTATTTAACATATAGTAGGCATTTAATAAATGCTTGTTAATTGTTAATTGATTCAGCTGTGAGCTGAAAAGTCAGCAGGCTCCAAATGGAATAAATCAGCCAGCCAGCAAATCTTTACAATGTTCCCAGAGGGGGCATAACATTACACTAAGGCCTTGTTTGCTTGCTCATCTCTTAACTTTAATTAGAGCTGGAACAAAGTTGCAATAATTTTTTTTTAAAATATGTATCCTTATAAAGGAAATAGGCCGCTACTAGTACAAGGGGCATTCCCTCTCTCTCTCTCTTTTTTTTAACCAAGATAGCATCTATGTCATGGGGCCCTCTTCCTCGCCCCTCTCCCCCCATGTCTGTATCAGTCTTCCTACTTTTCACAGACAAAAGGAATTATCCTTTTTCAAGGCTCTGCTCATATGCCAACTCCTCAATGTTGTTTTCTTAAATTTCTCAAGCTAAATGGCATTGCCTGATTTTTTCATCCTTCTCTCTAGGCCCTTCCCTACCTACTTACTACATTGTAATTTGGCATTACAGTTAATTGTGTGTGTGTGTCAGGCCCTACCAACAAGGAGCTTATAGTCTGTGGGTGGGGGTCAGAAGAGGGATTGTTGCATCCCCAATACTGTATCATAACAGGCAAGTAGATGGCATTGTGGATAGAGTGCTGGGCCTGAAGTCAGGAAGACTCATCCTTCTGAGTTCAAATTTGCCCTCAGATGCTTTCTAGCTGTGTGACCCTGGGCAAGTCACTTAACCTTCTTTGCCTTAGTTTCTCATTTGTAAAAAAAAAAAATGAGCTGGAGAAGGAAATGGTAAACCACTGTGGTGTCTTTACCAAGAAAACCCCAGTGGGGTCACGAAGAGTTGAACATGACTGAAACGAATGAACAACAAGATACCATAACCTTCACATAGTAGGTAATAGAGAAATATGTGTAGTAAATATGAAGAAATACATGTCAAATCTGGTTGTGAAATAGAGTGATGGTTGCCATGGTACCCTGGATAGTGGAAAGAGTAGTTTTTATTAGTTGACACTGTCATTTTAAAAACAATTCCCAGGATGTAAATAAAGCAAGGATTGTATAGCAAGCAAAAGAAAGTGTGTGTGTGTGTGTGTGTGTGTGTGTGTTTGTGTGTGTGTGTGTGTGTGTGTGTACGTACACATGTTGGAAGGAGAATATAGGGAAAGGTAGAGTATAATCACAGTTTATGAAAGGCCCTCAAAGCACAAACATGCATTCCCTGCCTGGGTCCACACTTAAATATTTGCCTGTTTCGTAGGAACTGCTCTACCAGTATAGCCTTCAAGAGCTCAAGGTCACCTTTATGCCACGATGAGGCACTGGGATAAGGCTTTAATGGAAGGTTTGATTTCATGCTTCACATTTAATGAAACAGAAAACTATTTTAATTGTTTGACCCTGTTTCCCCTTTTAAAGAAGAACCAAGAGCGTCTCCAATTCAATAATTAATTTTGCCCCTATTAACAACTCAGTCATTTCACTGAGTTTGATGGCAAGGAAGTAACAGAACTCTGACTTGTGGCACAAAAAACTCTGAATATCCAAAGCTCATTCCTTCATCATTCTTTTTAGATCTGGAGTGTTTTCACAAACAATTCTGTAAGTTCATTCAGCTAAATTCAATTAGTTAGAGTTGTGCTAGGTTCTGGGCAAAGAAAGTGAAAAATGAAAACAGTCCTGTCCTCAAAGAGCTTATAGTTTTTTAAAAGGGGAAAAATGTATATAGATGGGTCAATACAAAATATGAACAAAGTAAAATACAAAACAGTTTCAGGGAGGGATGAGGAGGGATGCTAACAATTGGAAGAATTGGGAGAACTCCCCTCTACAGGAGGAGGTAGCAAGGACCTGACCTTTGTGTGTAGATAAGAATTCCAACAGGTGGAAGTCATCAGGCTCATATTGCTTCCCCCACTTTAAGAATGAGGAACCTCTGGAAAATTCTTACATCAGTATGTCATTCTGGCCTTATATTCTCAAAGGTTATACCGGTGGCTCACAAAATACAATGTAGTAGGTTAACCAATTGTGAAAGGCTTTTAATCTAGGCCTAATGATACTCTAATTCATCTGTCATCTGAGTACCAGCTCAGATAAGTATGATGTGTTGACTTCTAGTTGATAGAGATTTTGGTCATGGAAGCACATGAAGGTCACATAGTGATGTGCAGAGGGGTCACCATCTGCATCAGTAGATAATAATTCCCACACACATGAAAGTAATGGATGCTTGTAGTATCAAAATACAGATGACGTACTTCAACTCTGAGAAGCAAAATAATTAATCCATGGTCTAGGGGCTTGCAAATGATGGAGCTGGATGTAGAGCTAATGTTGTCAGATTCCACATTAATGATCTTTGTATTACAATAAGGTACCTTCCTATTGTGTAACTTTTTAAAAAGCACCATATAATAAGAGTGTTTCCAGGGGTGGCGGTGAGAGTTTTGGATGAGGGAGGATGAGGGTTGGATGATAACAACTAACACATTGAATGTTCTTTAAATATTGATTAATAAAGCTGTTACAATGCTTAAAACTATGCCTAAATTGAGAATGTGGCAATCTCCTAACTCATGGTAAAACCTCATCAGGGAACATCACTAAGTAGAGGAATCTACAATGTGGGTTATAATTGAGAAAAAAACATTTTGGTACATACATCATTAATGTTGATTAGAGGCTTGGGGTGGGGTTTTTTTTTTGTTTTTTTGTTTTTTTCTGTTTCAACTTGACCAAAGATCTTTCTATATTTTAGGTGACTAAGGCAAGCAAGGACCACTTTATTATTTTTTTAAAGAGTCCTGGATCTAGACCTCATTTTCCATTCTCATTCCATCACTTGTCTCCAGATCTCAGTTTCCTCCTATATAAAATGGGAGGTGAGAGGAGGGACATTGATCAAGATCAGGAGTTCTTAAAATGAGATTAATTTATTTTCTTTTTTAAAAAATTATTACGGCAGAGGCAGAGTCAAGATGGAGGATTAAAGAAAGCCACCAACTGAACTTTCCCAACATTCTTCTCCAAACAAAGTTAAAATAACACTTCAAATAAAATTTGGAATGATACAGCCAACAAACAATTGGAGTGAGCAATTTTTCCAGCCTAAGAAAACTTAAGAGGTCAGAAGAAGGTATCTTTGATACTGGAGTTAAGGCCAGTCTGGAGGCTGCATATTGGTGGTGGCAACAACCACTGCAGCATCAGCAACAGCAGCTTTGGGAACTCTCAGCCCAGATATGGCAAGGAGGTTAAACAATGTATCAGAAAGAGATTACTGGAGATTCTTTGTGGGCATTGGGTACAGCTTGTGCTGATTGACAATTCTATAGCCCATACACAGTCTTCCAAGGTGGAGAGGAGTGCTAGAAGTGAGTCACAAGGGAACAGGAGCCATAGTTGTAGATCTAAGACAAAGAGGAGCTCTAGTTCTTATGGCTGAAGGGGACCAAAGGCCCTTCCTGAGTAAAGACCAGAGCACAGATCAGGAGAGCAGTGACTTTCCCTCTCCCAGGATCACACCATCTTGGAAGCACTGAAGATTTGCAGATCCACAGAAACAGCTCTGCAAATAGCAGCATGAAAAAGCCTAAAGCTTAGGATAGTGACCACAAACCACAAGGTGAACAGAGCTAAACTTCAAAAGAAAGCTCAATGTCAAGAAATAAGCTGGAAAAATGAGCAAACAAACAAAAAAATGACAATGAAACGTTGTCATGCTGGCAGGGAAGATCAAGACATAAACTCACAAGAAAACAACAATGTGAAAAAACTACAAAAAAAGCCTCAAAGAAAAATGTTAATTGGATCCAAACCCAATAAAAAATCCTGGAAGAGATAAAGAAAGAGATAAGTGATAGAGGGGAAATTAGGAAAAGAAGTGAGTGGTGCAAGAAAATTATGAAAAGAGAATTAACAACATGAAAAAAGAGGGACAAATAAGAACACTGGAGAAAATGACCTAAAAAGCAGAACTGGCCAAATGGAAAAGCAAGTAAAATAATTCATTGAAGAAAATAACTCCTTAAAAAAGCAGAATTGGCCAAATGGACAAAGGGGAACAAAAGATCACTGAAGAAAATAATTTCTTAAATATTAGAATTGGGCAAATGAAAGCTAATGAATCCATTATACATCAAGAAACAATAAAACATAGTCAAAACAATGAAAAATAGAAGAAAATGTGAAATATTTCATCAGAAAAACAACTGACCTGGAAAATAGATCAAGGTGAGATAATTTAAGAATGATTAAACTACCCGAGCATCATGATAAAAAAAAAAGAAAGGAGCCTAGATATCATATTTCAACAAGTTATCAAGGCAAACTGCCCTGATATCTTAGATCCAGAGGGTAAAATGGAAGTTGGAAAAAAAAAAAAACACAAATCACCTCCTGAAAGAGATCCTAAAATGAAAACTCTCAAGAATAATATTGCCCTCAGGTCAAAGAGAAAATACTTCAAATAGCCAGCAAGAAACAATTCAGTTATTGTGGAGCCACAGTCAGGTTCATACAGGATTTAGCAGCCTATCCATTAAAGGAGCATCTCTCTCTCTCTCTCTCTCTCTCTCTCTCTCTCTCTCTCTCTCTCTCTCTCTCTCTCTCTCTCCCCTTCCCTTGTCCCTCCTTGAAAGTCTATAGTCTATGTTACTTCTGACCATTGCTTCCCTTAATACGCTTTCGTTTTTATCACCACCACCCTTTTATCTTACTCTCTTGCCATCTTACTTCCCTATTGAGTAAGATAGATTTCTGTGCTCAACTGTGTGTATATGTATGTGTGTGTCTCTGTGTATTTATTTTTCTTTCCCTCTTTGAACCAATTCTGATCAGTGTAAGGTTAAAGTGTTGCTAGCCACCTCACCCATTTTTCCCTTTTCTGTAAAAGCTCTTACTTGTATGCTTCTTTGGTAAGAGATCATTTTACCCATTCTTCCTGTCCCTTCCCCCTTCTCTCAGTGCATCCTGCTTTCAGGTTCCTTCATTTTTTTTAGATCATCCCACCTGTGCTCTCTATGTAAATTCCTTCTTAATGCCCTAATAGTGAGAAAGTTCTTATGAGTTTACAAGCATCATCCTCCCATGCAGGAATGCAAACAGTTTAACATTATTGAATTTCTTATGATTTCTCTTTCCTTTTTGCTTTTTTTTTATGAAACTTTTTATTTTTTTATTTGAGAGTCAAATTTCCTTTTTACATCTGGTCTTATTCATCATGAATGCTTGAATGTCATCTATTTCATTAAATATCTATTTTTCTTCTGAAAGAATTATACTCAGTTTTCCTGGGTTTATTAATCTTGATTGTCGTACTAGTTCCTTTGCCATCTGGAATGTAGTCCAAGCCTTTACCTCCTTCAACATTGAGACTGCTAAATCTCATGTTATCTTAGCTGTAGTATTTTCTCTCTGACCTGGGAACTCTAAGATTTGGCTATAATATTGCTGGGAGTTTTCATTTTGTAATCTCTTTTAGGAGGTGATTGGTGGATTCCCTCAATTTCTATGTTTATCCTCTGAATCTAAGCAATCAGAACAGTTTTCTTTGATAATCTGTTGAAATATGATATCTAGGCTCTTTCTTTGATCATGGCTTTCAGGTAGTCCAATCATTCTTAAATTCACTCCTCAATCTATTTTCCAGGCCAGCTGCCTTTCCAATGAGATATTTCATATTTTCTTCTATTTTTTCATTCTTTTGATTTTGGTTTATTGTTTCTTGATATCTAATAGATTCATTAGCCTCCCCTTGCCCAATTCTAATTTTTAAGGAATTATTTTCTTCAGTGAGCTTTTGTACATCTTTTTCTCAGTTGGTCAATTCTGCTTTTTAAGTGGTTTTTTTGGTGAATATTTGTGTCTCTTTTACCATTAGGCCAATTCTTTTTTTTAAGTTGCTATATTCTTCAGTATTTTTTTTGTGCCTCTATTACCAAGATATGAATTCTCCTTTCATAATTTTCTTGCATCACTCATTTCTTTTCCCAATTTTTCCTCAACCACTCTAATCTTATTCTTTAGCTCTTCTAGGAATTCTTGTTGGACTTGTGTCCAATCTGCATCTTTTTTCTTTGAGGCATTGCCTGTAGCTGTTTTGATAATGTTGTCTTCTGAGTGTGCATCTTGGCCTTCTCTGCCATGGCAGTAGCTTTTCATGGTCAAGTACTTTTTTTTGTATTTGCACTTTTTTCAAGCCTATTTCTCGACTTTTAACTTTCCGTTAAAGTTGGGCTTTGTTCACCAGGGAGTGGAGAGGCACTGTACCAAGTTCAGGTTTTTTTTTTTCCTGGTGCTATTTTCAGAATTAGTTCTGGGGAGCTGCAAGTTTTCAGTGCTTCCAAAGTGAAGTGATCCAGGGAGAGGTGTAGTCACTCCTTTCTCAGTCTGTGCTCTGGTCTTTACTCAGGAAGGGCCCCACTCCTTTGTAGCCACAAGCCTTAGTGCTCTTCTCTGCCTTGGAACCATGACCAGGGTCTCTGACTCCTTGTGACCAACCACAAATGTTCCTCCTCAATCTGGAACAGCCACCCAGAACTGTGTATGGGCAATAGAATTGTCAAACAGAACCAAATCCTGTACCTAGTGCCAGTAGAGTTACCTGCAATCTCTTCCTGATCAGTGGTCTCAACCCTCTTACCATCTCTGAGATGAGAGCTTCCAAAGCTCTTGATGCAACTGTGACTGCCTCCAAGGCCTACTGCTGGTGCTGTCACCATAGGCGGTTCGGGCTGGCCCCCACCCCAGCATCACAGACCTCTCCTGCTGACCTCCTAAGTTGTATTGCACTGGAAAAATGTCTCACCCTGGTCTTTTGTTGGCATATTTGATAACTATTTTTTAATATAACTTATTACTTTTGTAATTCTATGTATTTTATCCTTTTAAAAATCACTCTGAGAAGTGGTCCCTAGGCTTCACCAGACATGTTTATAGGACTATAAGTGATAGGGTCTAAAGAGACCTAGGAGATTGTCCACTTAGGCTCACTCACATTACCATTAAGGAAACTATTACTCTGAACAGTAAAAACTACTTGCCAAAATCGCACTGCAAGAAGCAGAGGTGGGATATCCTCTCTGCAGATTTGCTGTTTGTTCTATAATACCATACTGTCTCTCGATTTGGTCACTCCCAACAAATCATTAGACAATTGTGGCAGCGAAAAAAGAAATCCATCAGGCCAAACTATTTGACTAAAACAACCAATCACTTCAGCTGATGACCATCCAAGAGGCCAAACCTGAAGCAATAAATGAATGGGATATTTTCTTTTCAAAGTTGATTTTTTCATGTTTCTACTTGGCTTTCAATGTCACAGTTGGATGCAGCTTGGGGAAAAAATGGTTCACCTGCCCTTACCTCTGTGTGTGTGTGCGCATGTGTATGTACATCTGTGTAAAGTGCTAAGAAAGTGAAAAGCCCTTTTAAATTGCCAGGGAGATGTCAGTAATGGCAAAAATGACTAGTGGGCAGTTTCTTCCCTCATTTCTGTTGACTGTCACAACACGGTGCTGGTATGGCTATAGTTCCAAGGGGTTTTACATTCCATTAGTCACCATATGTACCTTGCACAGTTTATCCTTGAATGTGTTAATCTGCATATATACTCTATTGGTCTGAGTATCAGTCATCCTCAAATATACGATGCCCTTCTCTTTAGGCAGGATCTCTTTGGGGAAAACAAAACTGGTGAACAAAATTTCAATTGTAGTCCTATTCTGTTATCTCACTGATGGCTAGAGGTATGCCTGGTTACTTAAAATCTATGCTAATGGATTCCAAGCCCTGGCAGATCCTGCCACTGTGGAAAAGCATAGACCCATGGATGGATTATACATTTGCTGTCTAACGACCATCCTCATTAAGTTCTTCAAGACTTATCACCATACAGCCGTTGGATAGCTGGCAATGCCTCTGTGTGTGTGTGTGTGTGTGTGTGTGTGTGTGTGTGTGTGCGGGGTAGGCTGAGCAACTCCTGATAATCATTATTTAAAGTAGTGAAGGATTTCATTCCATGTTGGTGGATGAAGAGGCCAATACACACACACATACACACACACACAGAGTCATGGACTTTTAGAAATATATGTAAAGTATGGTGAAAAATAAAGGGACATTGGCTGCACTGTAGTTTTACACAAACCATTTCTTTAGAGGGGTGTAATTTATATTAGTGGGGCAGTTAGGTGGTGCAGTGGTAAAGTGCTGGGCCTAGAGTCAAAAGACTGATCTTTCTGAGTTCCAAACCAGCCTCGGACACTTAGTAACTGTGTGACCCTGGGTAAGTCACTTAATCCTGTTTGCCTTAGTTTCCTTATCTGTAAAATGAACTGGAGAAGGAATTGGCAAACTACTCCAGTATCTTTGCCATGAAAATCCCATATGGAGTCAAGAAGAGTCAGACATGACTGAAATCACTGAACAACAACAATCTATGAGAGAATTTTAAAGCTGGAATAGGGGTTATACAATCCAATCTCCTCCTTTCACAGAAGACTAAATTATCAACACCCATGTAGCTAGTAGTAAAGTTGAGCCTCAAACCCAGCTCTTCTTAAATCCAATGTTTTTACCACATCATCCTCAATCCTTGGTGTCTGCATCTATAGGTGCTGAGACTGTCATTGAATCACAGAATCATAGACCTCTGGTGATTGATAACTAGTAGCTGGGAATTGCCAGAACCAGCTGGGCCAAGGGTGAAAAGCAAAAAAAAAAAAAGCTCCCCCCCAAAGAAAAAATAAGCCTAAAGCAACTGCTGGGCCATCGTGGTCACATTAGTATTTCTAAACATGAACTGCCTTTTCACTTTTCATTTTCCACAAATGGGAAACAATATGGTAATGACAGCCTGACTGATATTCCTCTGAGCTCTCCAGATAGCATTCACTTCTGTCAGGAGGATGGTGAGTGGATCTGGCGAGGACTGGGTGTCAGGTTTAATCCGACTGTGGAAGAATTTTCGTTTATTATGAGGCCTGAAGCGAAGCCAGTGAGAGCGGTGATTAAATTAAAAACATTTTTAAGCAGAGAGCATCAGCTCTCCTCTGACTGAAGAATGCATTATGGATTCATCCATGAATCCCTTGGCCAGGTTTGGAATGAAGAAGGCATGGGGGGAGACACAAAGCTTAATCCATTTCTACCTTTGTCTCGTGATGTGCTACAGACACCACTGAGCTTTTAAATTTACTTCTCTCCCTCAATTCCCTACCATTTCCTGAGCTCAGGGAAAAGTCAGCCTGAGATCTCTGGGCCTGACCTGAGGGACAAGCAGGGCATAATTACTGATGGCTGTGAAAACTCTAGTCCCAGGACTTTTTGCTTCAGGTTCAAGATGGTCCAAACACTTGCCCTTTCTCTAGGCTCTCATGGCTCTGGGGGATTTAATGAGGCTGGACTGCAGCACCGCTTCTCCAGGGGAATTGGAATTTCTCCTGGTATTCAGACTTGGTGTTCTAACATTCAGTTAATTCCCTTGCTGGCTCACTAAGAATTTCATTCCATTTCCCCTCTGTACTTTGGGGAGTGGGCCAATGGGAATTTCAGACTGTGAAGAAGGTCTCAAGGGGAGCTAAACTTTCTTTCATAATCTACTCCATGATCACAATTCTGCTACCTTTGTGACAATCCTAAGCCTTCTAGGAGGGGAAGCACCAGACATCTGGAGAGTAAATCTAACCCAAGTCCCAACATAAAGAAAAGTGCACATAAAAGGGGATGACCAGGGTGGTAAAGAGCCTAAAGGATTGTTGAAGGATATTTAACCTCAGTAATAAAAGGCTTATGAGAGACAGAGAGGTCCAGTGATTAGATCAGAGACCTGGAGGAAAGAAACACCTGGGTTTGAGTCCTGCTATGGCCACATACTGGTTGTGTGACTCTAGGCCCTTAAGTCACTTAACATCTTTGTACCCTTGACAACTTTCTAAGATTAAAAATTGCAGCAATGGTCCCAATCTGCACTATCAGTTGTTAATTTTCTCTCCTCAGATAACCTTGTTTTTGTATATGTGGACACATTTTGTCACCCTAGTAGAATGTAATCTCCTGAAGCAGAAATGGTTTTGTTGTCAGCACTATCTTCAGTAGCTAGTTAAGCCCCTTGTCCAAAGAATGCCCTTCATCCACGTTCTCTTTCTAGTTGAATTATTGTAGCACATCCAGAGGCCCCCATGACCACTGATGAAGAGTGAGAAGGCCAAATTCTGACTCCACTCTTCCCCAGAAAACCCCATCTGTTATCATACACCAACAAAGACTATTTGCCCCAGTTATTCTACAGCCTCCATGAATCCATAGAGGCCCCTTTTCCACATCTCTCACAAATATACACCATGTTCGATGCCAAATTCACACTGTTCATCCTACCTGGAATGCTCCTGTTCTCTGTTTTCTGCCTAGAGGAATCTTCTTTCATGAGCCAGCTTAAGGAATACCTCATCTAGAAAGCTCCCCTTTACATACTCTATGGTCCAGAATACCTGCCTCCTCCTGTCACTCTTCCATGACGAACCTTGTCCCTTCTCCATGGCTCTGCAATGGCTATCCTTCATGACTACAATATTCTCCCTACTTACTGCTGCCTCTTACAAAACCCAGTTTTCTTTAAGATTTAACTCTAGGGGGCGGAGCCAAGATGGCAGCTGGTAAGCACGGACTAGAGTGAGCTCCGTACCCGAGTCCCTCCAAAAACCTATAAAAATGGCTCTGAACCAATTCTAGAACGGCAGAACCCACAGAACAGCAGAAGGAAGCAGGGCTCCAGCCCAGGACAGCCCGGATGGTCTCTGGGTGAGCTCTATTCCACACGGAGCTGGGAGCTGGGAGCTGGGAGCTGGGAACGGAGTCGAGCAGAGCCCAGCCTGAGCGGCGTGGACGATCCAGACCAGAAGCCGGGCGGAGAGGGCCCTAGCGCCCTGATTCAGTGAGCTGCGGCAGTTACCAGACCCCTCGACCCAGAAACACCAAAGACTGCGGAGAAGGTTAGTGGGAAAAGCTGCGGGAGTGGAAGGAGTTCGTGGTTCGGCTTCCAGCCCCCCGGGGCAGCGGAGGTGGGGCAGCTACAGCTGTTGTTACTTCCGGCTCCAGGCCCACCTGGTGGGAGGAATTAAGTGGCAGATCACAGCAGGGGTGCACAGCCTGCCAAAGATCTGAGCCCAGTCTGGACTGGGGGTCCTTGGGGAAGGAGGAGTGCGGCTCTGACAGAGCTGGCACCTCCCCCCCAAACGTAGAACATAGAACTCTGTAATCTACAAGCAGTCATACCCCACTGAAAAACTCAAGAGTCAAGTTAGTTGGTTGGGAATATGGCCAGGCAGCGAAAACGCGCCCAGATTCAGTCTCAGACTTTGGATTCTTTCTTTGGTGACAAAGAAGACCAAAACATACAGCCTAAAGAAGACAACAAAGTCATAGAGCCTACAACCAAAGCCTCCAAGAAAAACATGGACTGGCCCCAGGCCATAGAAGAACTCAAAAAGGATTTGGAAAAGCAAGTTAGAGGAAGTAGAGGAAAAATTGGGAAGAGAAATGAGAAGGATGCGAGAAAACCGTGAAAAACAAGTCAATGACTTGCTAAAGGAGACCCCAAAAAAATACTGAAAAATACACTGAAGAAAACAACACCTTAAAAAATAGACTAACTCAAATGGCAAAAGAGCTCCAAAAAGCCAATGAGGAGAAGAATGCCTTGAAAGGCAGAATTAGCCAAATGGAAAAGGAGGTCCAAAAGACCACTGAAGAAAATACTACTTTAAAAATTAGATTGGAGCAAGTGGAAGCTAGTGACTTTATGAGAAATCAGGATATTATAAAACAGAACCAGAGGAATGAAAAAATGGAAGACAATGTGAAATATCTCCTTGGAAAAACCACTGACCTGGAAAATAGATCCAGGAGAGATAATTTAAAAATATTGGACTACCTGAAAGCCATGATCAAAAAAAGAGCCTAGATACCATCTTTCAGGAAATTATCAAGGAGAACTGCCCTGATATTCTAGAGCCACAGGGCAAAATAGAAATTGAAAGAATCCATCGATCGCCTCTTCAAATAGATCCCAAAAAGAAATCTCCTAGGAATATTGTTGCCAAATTCCAGAGCTCCCAGATCAAGGAGAAAATACTGCAAGCAGCCAGAAAGAAACAATTTGAGTATTGTGGAAACCCAATCAGAATAACCCAAGATCTGGCAGCTTCTACATTAAGAGATCGAAGGGCTTGGAATGCGATATTCCGGAGGTCAATGGAGCTAGGATTAAAACCTAGAATCACCTACCCAGCAAAACTGAGTATCATGTTCCAAGGCAAAATATGGAGTTTCAATAAAATAGAGGACTTTCAAGCTTTCTCAGTGAAAAGACCAGAACTGAATAGAAAATTTGACTTTCAAACACAAGAATCAAGAGAAGCATGAAAAGGTAATCAAGAAACGGAAATTGCAAGGGACTTACTAAAGTTGAACTGTTTTGTTTACATTCCTACATGGAAAGATGAGACCTCAGTATTAGGGTAGTTGAAGGGAATATGCATATATATATATATATATATATATATATATGTTTATGTATATATATAAGTGAATGTGTATGTATGTATGTATCTATGTGTATATGTATGTATGTGTATGTATGTGCATATATATATATGTAAAAGAGAGAGAGCAGACACAGGGTGAGTTGAGGATGAAGGGAAGATAGCTAAAAGAAATAAAATTAAATTAAGGGATGAGAGAGTAACATACTGAGAGAGGGAGATAGGGAGAGATAGAATGGGGTGGATTATCACGTATAAAGGTGGCAAGAGGAAGCAGTTCTGTGGGAGGAGGGGAGAGGGCAGGTGAGGGGGGAATGAGTGAACCTTGCTCTCATCAGATTTGGCCTGAGGGGGAATACCATACATACTCAGTTGGGTATCTTACCCCACAGGAAAGAAGAGGGAGGAAGATAAAAAAAAAAAATAAAAGGCGGGGGGATGATGGAGTGGAGGGCAGATGGGGGTGGAGGTAATCAAAACAAACACTTTGGAAAGGGGACAGGGTCAAGGGAGAAAATTCAATAAAGCGGGATGGGTTGGGAAGGAGCAAAATGTAGTTAGCCTTTCACAACATGAGTATTGTGGAAGGGTTATACATAATAATACATGTGTGGCCTAGGTTGAATTGCTCAACTTCTTAGGGAGGGTGGGTGGGAAGGGAAGAGGGAAGGGAATTTGGAACTCAAAGTTTTAAAATCAGATGTTCAAAAACAAAAAAAGTTTTTGTATGCAACTAAAAAATAAGATACACAGGCAATGGGGCGTAGAAATTTATCTTGCCCTACAAGAAAGGAAGGGAAAAGGGAATGAGAGGGGAGGGGGGTGATAGAGGGGAGGGCTGACTGGGGAACAGGGCAACCAGAATATAAGCCATCTTGGAGTGGGGGGGGAGGGCAGAAATGGGGAGAAAATTTGTAATTCAAACTGTTGTGAAAATCAATGCTGAAAACCAAATATGTTAAATAAATAAATTGCATTTAAAAAAAATAATAAAAAATTAAAAAAAAAAAAGATTTAACTCTAGCCCCACTTCTTGTAGGTTTCCTTTTGTCGACTTCTTAAAGTAACGTGCATACATCTTTACAAGCCAATAAGTTAATTATTTGAGCCTCAGAGTACTGTATCTGATGACTGGGAGAAATCTCAACCCCGCTGGAGGAGCAATGCTTAACGAATGCTGTCTCTTTGTTAGAACACAAACCCATAAAGGTGGAGGCTCTTTCATTTTTGTCTTCGTATCCCTAGCACCTTACACAGACCTGTCATATAGAAGGTATTTTAACAAAAGCTCATTTATTAATATTGAGAAAATCTGGGTTTTTTTCAACCAATATTGAGAAAATCACCTCTTGTCATAGACACCTGCATGATCTAAAGCAAGTCACATCAACTCCCTGGACCACAATTTCTTCTGTGAAATGAGGCGGTTGGATTAGATGGCCCCTGAAATGTCTCATAGAAATAGAACTGCGCTGTTATGATCCTTTGACCCTGGGAGTAAGAGGTTATGGGGTTATTACAGAATCTGTGCCACCACATCAGATAAGCCCTAGACCAGGTTCTAACTTGAGAGGATGTGTTGGTAGGTTAACAAGGTGAGGCCACAAAATAGGGGGAAATGACAGCTTGCTATGATGCATCGCCCTGGAGATCATCACCAGGCACTGAAAATTACCCTCTACTTCAGGAAGCCTATCTATAAAAACCAAGACAGCACTTTGAAAGTTAAAAAAAAAAATCCAGGTTTGTTTTTTTTAAAGTTTTGTCGATATGTTTTGTTTTTACATAGTGAACATTAATAGATTACTCTAACTTCATGAGAGGAGTAATTTCCACTCATATGAAAGGAAAACAATAATAAGTTAACAATAACAAAGTAAACTAATATTACAGTGACATTTTTTGAAAGTGTTTGTAACATTTCTTAACTACAGAACCTCCTCTATATTTTTTAAATGAACAAAGATCTGTTTTCTCTTCCTCTCACATCTCTCCTAACTGAAAATAAAAACAAGTTTGTTATAACAAATATGCATAGTCAAGAAAAACAAATTCCTTCAATTACTATATATATAAAACTACATAGATTTCATTCTTGACCCTAGATCTATCACCTCTTGTAATAGATAACATGTTTCAATTCAAATGCAATTCAATAAACATATATTATGCACCTACTCTATGCCATGGTCTGTGCTAAGTTCTGGGGACACAAATAAGAATAAAAAGATGGTTTCCTCATTCTACATTCAAGAGTTTTACAATCTAAAGGTGAAAGACAACAAACAAAAGGAAGCTAAAAAGCATGGGTGGTGATGGCTGTGGAACACTACTGGGTGTCTTGCTCCCTAGAGTTGAAACCAAACAGTGCTGCAGATGCAAAGTAGAGTGAGCTGCAAAATACAGGTTCTGCTGCCTATAAAGGAATGTTTTGCATGAATTTTAGTGCTCCACCCTCTAGCTCTCCAATAAGAGGGGAGCTGAAGAGGTTAAGAAGGTGCTGCGTATTTCCAAGGCTGAGTTTAACAACATGATGTGGAAGTTTCTGATGATTAACTTATCCTTTGAGGGGCATCTTGTTCAAAGGAGTTGAAACCAACTAAGAGCATGGAAAAACACATGGATGGAAAGTGGAGTGAACAAAGAATATTCTGGAATATTTCATTATTAGTCCTCTGGAATAACGAAGTTGTTGTATTGATCATGGTCCTTAAAGCTTTCGGAGTCATTTGCTTTTAGAGTTCTTTGTTTGAATTCAAAATATATATAGATTTTATCATGCTCGATACTCTCTATCCTTTATTTAGCTATGAAATTTTCTCATATCTATAGATTTGAGCAGATTTGTTTGATGTTTCTTTTTTCTTTTTTTTTGATGTTTCTTTTTTCTTTCTTTTTTTCATGCTTGACCTTTTGTATCTAGGTTATAAACAAGCAGAAAAGAGTTGAAAAAAGAAGTATAAGAGAACAGAATAGAGGGAAATAAACAATTAAGTATTACAATTGTAAGTGTGAATAGGATGAATGCACCCAATAAGCAAAAGAGATTAGCAGAATGGATGAAAAAGCAAAATGGAGTAAAATGTCTTATGCATCAACTGAACACACACAAAAAAATTGAAGTAGCAATTATGATTTCAAACAAAGCAACAGCAAATATAGACTTAAGTAAAAGAGGTAAAGAGGGACACCAAATTTTGTCAGAAGGTAACGAATAATGAATTGATATTAATACTTAATCAATTAGTATAACTTCAAAATTCTTAAAGAAAAAATAAATGGATTAAAAGAAGAAATAGACAATACATCTATAAAAACTGCGGACCTCAATTTAACCCTAAAACCTAAATATAACAGAAGTTAAGGAGCAAATAGAATTTTAGAAAAATTAGGAACGATAGACATTTGTTAATGATTTAATGGAAATAGAAGGGAATCCATGTATTACTCAGCTGTGGATGGAAACTTTACAAAAACCGATCACATCCTAGGATAAAAAAACACCTCACAAAGAAATGGAGAAAAGCAGAAATATTATATGCATCACTTACTGACCAAAATATAATGATATTACATTAAATAAAATGCCACTAAAAAGTTTTTTTTAATTAATGACTAAATAACTCAATCAAAAATTTTGGGGCCAAAGAACAAATTATTGGAACAATAATTGGAACATTAAAAGTAATATCAAGAATTTTAAAATTCCAAAATTTCAGGGATGCAGACAAATCAGTCCTTGAATCAAAATTTATATCTTTAAACATTTTTGTTAACAAAAAGAGAAAGAACAGATCAACGAATTAGAAATATAATTGAAAACACTAATAAAACCCAACAAATTGAAAAAGCCCCATTAAAACACAAAATAGACATCTTGATACTAAAGATTTTACCAAAATTGAAAATAAAATGTAAAATTAATAGATAAAATTTAGATCTAGTTTAAACAACATTAAAATAGATAAACCATTAGCTAATTTAATTAAAAAGAAGAGGAAAATTAAATTACCAGTATAAGAAAAACTCACAACAAATGATGAAGACATAAAAAAATTGATATAAACTATTTTGTCCACTTTTTTGCCAACAAAGCCAGTAACAAGTGAAAGAAATGAAAATTTACAAAAATATAAAATGTTCAAATGTACAGAACAAGAAATAGATAATATATACAAATCAATTTCAGAGAAAGAAATTGAGTTAGCCATAAATGATTTCCAAGTTGGGGACAAGAAGATAAAATACTATTATTCAATAAACACAAAGACCTTAGTTACTGGGATGACTCACTATTTCACAAAAACTGCCAGGCAAATTGAACAATATTATTGAATCAATTACACTTAAACCAAGAACTCACAGTTCATACATAGATAAGAACCAGTTATTTTATGTATCTATCTGTGTCATCTCAATCTACCTTTGTAGGAGTATGATCACCCACCTCATGAATGAGAAGTGAATGGCTTGAGGCCTTTAGGGTTTTGCAGATGAAGGTGGGGTCTAAGATTTAGGATTTAGGAAATGAAAATTACATTAAAAGCTTTAAAAATAGATGAAATAGTTTTCATCTCTAACAGTGAACTTTTCTTTAATAATTTCTATTAGATACATGCTAATTGTAGGACTGGTACTTGCTGGGAAACAGTTCAAGCCTTATATGTAAAGCTTGGAGTCCCCTTTCCCCCAAATTATTACACAGATCTTAAGTTAGATTAAGCTTAATCATATCCCCTAGACTAATAATATTTAAAGAAGCAGACAGATATAATTCTAGCCTGGTATACCCTTCTCTGAAAGTAATAGAGTGGTTGCCCCTGGGCCCAAATTTTAGCTCCTTCTCCTGGAAGGAATTAAGATCTCCCTTGGAGAAATGTTGAGGAGAGAAAAAGCTAGAGGTGTCTATTCTGCCACCCTTTGAGTCACCCAGTGACAGCCTCACACCTGCATGTGGAGTCACCTCTTACAAAGGACTCCAGGGAAACTCACACATCAATGTAAGAGTAAAATGTTTATACCCTGATATAGCTGTGTATCTTCCTTTTAACTGTGTTTTAGGGTAATATGTCCTCAACTGAGATTTGAGGGATCTGAGTTCTAATATATATATATATGTATATATATATATATATATATATACATATGTGTGTGTGTATATGTGTATATACATATATATGTGTATATACATACATATATATGTATATACATATATGTATATGTATATACACACATATATAATTTAATAATGTTTTTGACCTTGGCAAAAGTAGCTTGGTACAATGGAAAGAGCATCTGTAATCAAAAGGCCTAGATCCAAATCTCATCTCTGATTTTCACTACCCTGTGTAAAGATGGGTACCTCTAGTTTACTCATCTATAAAATGAAAGTGTTGAACAAGAAAATTCTCCTCTCTGCTTTTCAGTTTCTTCTTCTATAAACTGAGAAGATTGGGCTAGTTAAGTCTACAAGGATTTATTAGGTGCCTACCATGTGTCAGGCACTGCATGCTAAACACTGGGGATACAAAACAAAACAAAAATTTGTCCCTATTCTCAAAGAGCTCAAAGTCTAATGGGAGAAACAACATACAAATAACTGTACAAACAAGGTCTATGTGGGATAATTTGGAGGCAACTTCAGAAGGAAGCCACTAAGTTGGAGGACTGGGAAAAGCTTCTTGCAGAATGTGAGATTTAAAATGAAACTTAAAGGAAGCCAGGAAAGCCAAGAGGCAGGAATTAAGAGAAGGACAGAGACAGCAGAGACAGAGACAGAGAGTCCCAGAGGTGTGAGACAGAGAAAATGTATAAAGCTGGGATTTGAAGAGTTGTATCAAGGAAGCCACTGGCTCATGGAATACATGGAGAGGAGTAAGATATAAGAAGGCTGAAAAAGTAAGAACTGGTCAGGTTATGAAAGGCTTTAAAAGCCAAAAAGAATGCTACAGTTTATCCTGGAAGTAGTAAGGAGCTCTTTGAGTTTTACTGATTTGGGGGAGGGGAGGCTCTAAGGTTAGATCTATACTTTAGGAATATTAAAAACTGATAATTCAGTAGAGTAGGAAATGAAATGAGGGAGTGAAGGAGGGAGACCCACAGCAGGCTTTTGCCAGAATTCAAGCATTTGGTGATGAGGACCTGGATTTAGGTGATGGTAGCTGCAGAGAAAATAAGAGGAGTAACATGTAAGAGATGTTACGAAGGAAGAAACAAATAATAGGACTTAGCAACTGACTGGATATGGAGTGGAGGGCTGAGGAAGGACATAGGTGACTTCTAAAGGTTTCTTTCCAGCTTGAAATCCTATCATTTCATTTGCCCTTAAATTAGAATAATAATATCTCCCACCTACCTCACAGGGATGATATAAGAACATATAAATGAAATTATTTTACCCTGAAAATAGAGATCTTGTTAGCTCTCCAGGCTGTAAGAAAGGAAGGCAAATTTATTTTTAGTGGAAGACTATAGAAATAGAGGTAGTAAAAGTATAGTCTTCATTTTAAATATTCTATTTTTCCAAATAGTGGCTGCATATTTCTTCCTCTCCCTAAATGTGACCTATGTAAAATCTTAGTATGGGTTAAGATGAGTGATTTAATTTTTTTTTAAAAAATGTATCAATAGTGTTTTTTTCTTTGAAGAAAAATCATATTAGGGGTGCACCCTCTACCAGGAATGACTGATACTTTGACCAACATAGAATGTTAGATAAAGCTGAAGTAGGCAGCCTATGTAAAACTAATGTACCCTTCTCAAAATTATTAGGTACATGCAAGGGATGATGATGTTAATATTGATGATAATAACACCAAATTGAATTTTTTTTTTCAACCAGGCCAGAGGAAATCACAGCTTAAGGACAAAGACTTCCTCTTTCAAAGGTTATTATTTTCATAACTGTTTCTCCAATTCTCAGTTGTCCTGATCTCAGACTGTAGATCAAATATAGATTAGGCATTTGACACTCATACTACTCCATGACTCAGAAAACAGTTTTGCCATTTGTAATGATCTATAAGAGTTTAAGCTTGTTCTTATGAAAATATGTTTGGGTGTGGGGGTGGGGAGCCAAGATGGTGGCATGAAACTGGGACTTGCTTGAGCTCTCCCTCAAATCCCTTCAAACACTTGTAAAAAATGACACTAAACAAATTCTAACACTACAGAACCCACGAAATGACAGAGTGAAAAAAGTTTCCAGCTCCAGGTGGCCTGGATGTTTGCCAGGAAGGGTTTGTTGCTCTGTGCTGGGAGGGGAGTGCAGCCCAGCTTGGGCCATGCCAGAAGAGACCAGGCCAGAGGAGACCTGATAGAGCAGGCCTCAGGGCCCTGAATCACTGAGCTGTGGCAGTTTCCAGATTTCTCAACCCACAAGTGCCAAAGACAACTGAGCAGGTCAGTGGGAAAACTGTTGGACCTGGCTGAGAGAAGGGCCCCAGTCCTGGGTTGCAGGAGGTAGCTGCAGCTGCAGTGATGGCTGCTTCTGGAGCTCCAGGTCCACAGACAGTGGGGGGAATCAGGGGGCTGATCAGAATGGGAGGGATCTCTTTGCTGGCACTTAGGCAGCACATTACTTTGCTTTGCCCTGCTTTGATCTGGGTCTCAATCCTGGTTGGTGGTCCCTGGGGGAGGAGGAGTGCTGAGGTGGCAAAAGCTTGTGGTGGCTGTGGAGAGGGAGTCTTCCTGATGCTTAGACGGCAGAAAGGAGTGCTTGTACTCACAGACCATAGCACAGGCCAGGAAAAGAGTATCATACCACCACAGAATAGAAGTACCTCTTAAAATAGCAGCACAAACCCCCTTAAGCTTGGGACAAAGCACTCTCCACTCTGAAGGCAGTCGTACTCTGACAAAGAGCTGAAAAGTCAAGTAATTGGCTCGGAAAATGAGCAGGCAGCATCTTTGGTGACAAAGAAGATCAAAACATATATCCAGAAGAAGTCAACAAAGTCAAAGAGCCTACATCAAAAGCTTCCAAGAAAATTATGAATTGGTGTCAGGCCATGGAAGAGCTCAAAAAGGATTTAGAAAAGCAAGTTAAGAGAAGTAGAGGAAAAATTGGGAAAAGAAATGAGAGTGATGCAAGAAAATCATGAAAAACAAGTCAACATCTTGCTAAAGGAAACCCAAAAAAATACTAAAGAAAATAACACCTTAAAAAATAGAGTAACCAAATGTCAAAAGGCCTTCACAAAGCCAGTGAGGAGAAGAATGCTTTAAAAGGCAGAATTAGCCAAATGGAAAAGGAGACCTAAAAGACCACTGAAGAAAATATTGCCTTAAAAATTAGATTGGAGAAAGTGGAAGCTAGTGACTTTATGAAAAAGAAGAAATTGTAACATATAACCAAAAGAATGAAAAAATGGAAGACAAAGTGAAATATCTCATTGGAAAAACCACTGACCCAGAGAAGAGATCTAGGAGAGATAATTTAAAAATTATTGGACTACCTTAAAGCCATGATCAAATAAGAGCCTAGAAATTGTCTTTCAAGTAATTATCAAGGAAACTGCCCTGATGTTCTAGAACCACAGGGTAAAATAGAAATTGAAAGAATCCACTGATCACCTCGTGAAAGATATCCCAGAAATAAAACTCCTAGGAATATTGTATCCAAATTCCAGAGTTTCTGGGTCAAGGACAAAATATTGCAAATAGCCAGAAAGAAACAATTTGAGTATTGTGGAAACACAATTAGGATAACACAAGATCTAGCATCTTCTACATTAAGGGATTGAAGGGCTTGGAATATGATACTCCAGAGGCAACAGGAGATAGGATTAAAACCAAGAATCACCAATGCAGCAAAACTTCAAGCCAAAATATGGATTTTCAATGAAATAGAGGACTTTAAAGCATTCTCAAGGAAAAGACCAGAGTTGAACAGAAAATCTGACTTTCAAATACAAGAATCAAGAGAAGCATGAAAAAGTAAACAAGAAAGAGAAATCATAAGGGACTTACTAAAGTTGAACTTTTTACATTCCTACATGGAAAGATGATATTTATAACTCATGAGACCTTTCTCAATATTAGGGTAGTTGAAGAGAATATGCAGATAGATAGATAGATAGATAGATAGATAGATAGAGGGCATAGCATGAGTTGAATATGAAAGGATGATATCTAAAAAAATTAAGAGGTGAGAGAGGAACATATTGGGAGGAGAAAGGGAGAGATAGAATAGGGTAAATTATCTCACATAAAAGTGGCAAGAAAAAGCTGTTGTAATGGAAGGGAAGAGGGAGTAGGTGAAAGGGAATGAGTGAATCTTGTTATCATCAGATTTGGCTTAAGGAGGGAATAACATATGCACCCAATTGAGTATCTTACCCTCCTGGAAAGTAGGGAGGAAGGGGATAAGGGTGGGGGGATGATAGAAGGGAGGGCAGATTGGGGGAGGAGGTAGTCAAAAGCAAACACTTTTGAAGAGAGACAGGGTCAAAGGAGAAAATTGAATGAAGGGGGACAGGATAGGATAGAGGGAAATATAGTTAGTCTTTCACAACATGACTATTTATGGAAGTGTTTTGCAAAATGATACATGTATAACCTATATAGAATTGCTTGCCTTCTCAAGGAGGGTGGGTGGGGAGGGAGGAAGGGAGAGAATTTGGAACTCAAAGTACTAAAAACAAGTGTTAAAAATTGTTTTTACATGCAACTGGGAAATAAGATATACAGGCAATGGGGTAGAGAAATCTATCTTGCCCTACAAGAAAGTAAGGGAAAGGAGATGGGAGGAGGAGGATGATAGAAGAGAGGACAGAGTGGGGAAAGGGGCAATTAGAACACATGCTACCTTGGGGTGAGGGAGAGGGTAGATATGGGGAGAAAATTTATTGAATGTTGAAAACTAAAAATAAATTTAAAAAAACATGTTCAATTTCAGAGAAAATCTATAGCCTGTAAAAGTGTATGTCTGTGTGTATCTGGGGGGTGTTGGGTATGGGTGTGTGTGCATTCTTTCTTCCTTAACGGGATGGGAATTGTGTTCCTTTAATATGAAAAAAGTTGTGTTGTAGATTGTGTCTTTAGTTTTATTTTTTAAACAGGCATACTTGATTGCATTCTACCTAAATAAGTATAATATGGCAAGATGTCATAAAACTGAAATCCTTTAGCATAGGAGATTTTTATTTATGAACATACCAAGTCAGCTGTTGGAACTGAAGCTTTTATGAGGCTTACAGCAGAGACATGAAGAGAAGTTGAGGGTGGTTAAGTGTGGGGTCACAGAAAACCATGGGAAAGCCAGAGGAAGCCCTCAACTATATCGTGATGCAAGGCTTTTGATGAAGAAAGTAAAAGGCAAATGGTATCTTTCTACCTAGGAGATAATCCCACTTTCCTCTGCCCTGTCCAGATCATATGGAGAGTATTATGATCAGGTTTAGGCAACATTTTAGTATTAAAAAGTAAAACATCTGTAGTCATACTATTCAAGAATTAGTTAAAGAAAATGGGCATGTTTGGAGTAGAAAACAGAAGGCTTGTGGGAGTGGGATGAAATTGATGTCTTCAAGTATTTGAAGATTTGGCATACGGAAGAGTGAGAATCATAAAATTTCTTGTACCTAGAGAAACTAGGAACAAAAGTAGAAACAATTAGTGTATGTTGTGGTGGCATAGTGTAAATTGTGGTGTTTTCTAAGGAAATATGTCCTAATAAAGTTGTATTTAATTTCCTATGCACACATTGTTTGTCCCTAATAGACGATAAGGTTCTTGAGGGAAGAATTAGTTTTTCCTTTGCATTTCCCACCTAGAAAGTGCTTGGCACATAGCTAGTATTTAATAAAAGATCAACTGAATTGGAGTAGATATTCAGACAACAGATTAAATCAATGCCAGATTTCCTAGTAAAGAAATTTCATGTACATATTGATCAGCAATTAGTCAGTAACTTAGTCTTAGAGTTAGTAGGACAACTGAGCAGTCAAAACACTTTGCCCAGGGTCACACAGCCAGTATGTGTCATGATATCTATGAGTGGAACCCCATCTCATTACAAAGCTGTCCATGAGTCTAGAACCACTCCACACCACCCCCCATTGGGGAACATGGTTCACTTAAATGCAAAGCAGCATGATTATGTGGTGATGAACTTCCTTATCTTAAAAGCGTGGAGTCAGAAAGAGACAGGTTTCATCACTGGCCAGAGTCATTAACCTAGTGTGCTGTGCTGATGGGGATACTATGTGAAGAGCTGCCTGCTGATTTTTGCTGTGGAGATGGCTGTCAGAGGGAGTGCTATTACAGTTTAGAGACCCTCTTTGGGGCCTTTGTGAGTCAAGATAGGCCACTGTTGATCACAGTGAAATGTGCCTATTTGTTAGAAGCTTGAATGCCAAATTATCCTGCCCATGCTCAGAGAGATGGCAATTCAAAATAATTTTGTGGAGGTTGGCACCTCTCCGTGAAATCTGTTCACGTCTTCTACAGATCCAAATATGTGTAGTCCAGTGAAGCACAGTGCCAGGCTTTTCTGCATGGGAGTAAGGGCTGTGGTTCTGTCTTGAGGTAAGACCAATTTTGTCGTTCTTAGGACAGCATCAGGCTCTTTTATCAGAGGAGAGGAAAGAACTAAAGTGTACAGTGTGGTGCAGACACATGCACAGGTGATTCTGCTTCTTGCAATGGATATGATCCCTCAAACTTATGAGTTCATGTAATATTTATAAAACAGTTCTTTTATAACCGTCAGGGCCAGAACTAGGAATTGTTTGTGCTTTTATAACCACCAGGGACAGAACTAAGAATCGTTTGTGCATGGGAAAATTTCTTTCTTTTATTCTTTTATTTTTTTTTGGTGCGGGTTGGAGATTACATAAGAGACTGTTACATAACAGTTTTCACAGGTACACTCACTCTTGGTTTTGTTCCATCCATCAACTTTGTCTTTGTAATATAGCTGACAGACAGTCCTGACTCTCTCAAACCCCAAGGGAAGAAGGATGGAAGGGAAGCCAAAGCAATGGGTTGGGATTAGATGTGGAGATAGCTTCTGTACTTAAAACAAAGTCCACCCAGAGATAACATACTTCCTTCTATTGTCCCCTTCATATTTTTTGTGCTCACTATCACTAGAATATCTTTCAAATTTCTAGTTCCCAAGTATCTTCTCTAATAGATTGGCTTCTAACTTACAAAATATACTTGTGCATATACGCACATCTACATATAAACCTATATATATATACATATATATACATATATATATATATAGAAGTGTATGTGTATATACACATATATATATACACATCTGTGTGTTAGTACATACATGACCACATGACTTGAAAGATTTTCATACATCACTACCCCAAAATATATACATACTTTAATACATACATACATACACATACATACATTAATGTATATGGGGGCCATCTCCAGTTGTCCTGATCTATATTTTGTACTAAACACAAATGGCTCCAGAGAAGAAAGTGAGGCTGGTGACCTTGCACAGCACCCCCTCACTTAAATCCAATTTATTTGAAAATCATGGCATCACCTTCTTGATGTCATGGTTCTCTTTGAGAACAAATGACAAACACCATACATATATGCAATTATATGTATGTATATGTATCTATCTATATCCACCCATCTACCTATCTATCTATCTATCTATCTATCTATCTATCTATCTATCTACCGTTGTTGTTGATCCTTCCTTTTTGAAGAAGACCAATGAGATCATGAAGGTAATGTCTTGATTCAAGTGTAAATTGTATTTAAGTGAACCAAAGTTGAACAAAGTCATCAGCCTCACTCTCTCTTTCAGTCATTGCAATCTAGGGCCAAGACAAAAGTCAAGATGACAGGCAATGGCCCAGGATGCAGTGGATGGCCTTGATGGCTTCAATATCTGACCAAGCTCTAAGCACTTCACAGTGTCTGCTACAGTCACCTTCATAGCCACTGGAATAAATTATTTTCATCCATCCATTCTGCTGGAGAAAGTCTTCACATGATTGGGGTAGACACTCCCCTAACTCACCAAGAGATTTGAGAGTTACTGTCAGTTGCTCTCAACCTGGTTTAGCCTGTCTGCTGAGATGATTTTACTGGAGTGTGGCTGCTGTGCATGCTAGTTTCTTGGAGCCAGATGGGAGAGTTGAGTGAAGGTGGATGAGCAGCCCTCACAGCAGAGGTGCTTGGCCTTCCTGAGCACCCATATGTGCCATATAGAGACATATATTTGTTGTTTGTTTCCCCCATTCTAATGTGAGTTCTTCAAGAAGATGGGCTACTTTTACCTTTCTTTATATCTCCAGGGCTTAGTACAGTACATATTTTAAAGTCTTAATAAATGCTTGTTGATAATGTTATGATCTTGAATTATGTGATCTTTTCCTAAGCTGTCAGTGCTTTTAAACCAAATAAATAGGAAAGGTAAGGGAGAGTGAGTGGGATGTTGGGAAGAGGGGCTCATATCTAAATCTGGTCTCCTGCCTCCTCTCTCTTCCATCAGATGCTGTAAGAACAAAAAGTACTGGATGTGTGTTTCAGAATCTGAAACACAGACATGCTTCTTATTACCTGAATGACTTTGGAGAAGTCATTTCTTTTCTCTGGGCTTTGATTTCCTCCTGGGGAAATGGGAGGAACAGGCTAAGTGATCTCTCAGGGCCCTTCCAACTTAAAGACACACATCCCATCCCTGTGAGGTAGGGCAAGTCCTTTTCTGGCTTCTACATTGGATGAATATACTTTAAGATTGCTCTCAGCTCCAAGTCCCATGATAACCACCCTCTGATAAGTGGGGTGTGTTTGTGTTGTATGTTTGTGTGTGTGTGTGTGTGTGTTTGTGTGTGTGTGTGTTTGACTACCAGAATAAGCTATTTTTGAACCTCTGAGACACAATGACTTCCTCTCTTCCACTACTGCTGTGCTTCAAGAAAACAGCCAAGTCTTTTGATGTCGTTGATGTTTCTGTCCCTTTTAAGATAACCTTGAACGTGCCTTGCCAGTCATGAAAGGTCAGCAGCAATCTCAATGCAGCATTCTATTCCAAGCCTTCACTTTCTCGCCCACACTGAGCTGGATAAAGGGCTCTAGCACTCCTGCTACTAGACCTTTTTAATTGACTCTTCTGTCTTCACAGAACCAGACGAGAGGGACCCTTCAAAGGGAAATCAGATTTAAAACCCCACGCGGTTTCTGAACAAACTGTCCAAGCCCCCCTGAAATCTCAGTTGTCAGAAACCCCTCTGCCGTTTTCTGGTATGATGGGGCCTTTGGTGCCCCAGCTGCAGAGCTCCTGTGTTTTCAGCAGAGATCCCTATAATGAAGTGACATTTGAAGGTTTAAAGTGAATTATATTCTCTCACAGCAAATGTAGTGCTCACAATTGCATTTTCGCAACTCTTGTTCAACTGAGAGAACATGGTGTGCCAGGCCAGTTGACTTCAGAGTCTCTGAAGAGAGTTGGAGAAGAGAATCTGTATTATAGTCCTAACAAGGCTTCAGTCCAGCTCTAGCTATTAAAAACCATTATATTCAACTTTCTAGCTCTAGTTTCAAGGCACATTCTCTTCTCCTGAAACTCCATCTACTCTGAGAAATAGATAATAGATTTAAAAAGCTATGGCCTCATATGAGATTTACATCTCCTTAATTTCCCTGGGAAATTCCCACTGGAATTAGACTGAAGGTATGATGTTTTTGTCTTCCCTAGTAATCTCAACACTTAGCACATGCCTGGAACATAGTAACTACTTAGTAATGCTTAATAACTGCTTGTTGATCTGAATGACTGACTGGTTTTGGTTAGCTAGGCCTTTTGAGGGAAAGGCTAGTTGAATGAAAATTAATTTTAAAATATTTGTGAAGCACTTACCACATACTGAACACTGCTCTAAGAGCTGGGGATGAAGACAGTAGGAAAAGGATACCATCCCTGCACTCAAGTTCACATTCTAACTGGGGACACAACGTATATAAGATGGTATAGCTTCAGAACAGATTCCAAGAACCCTCAGTCCCTAGGGTACAGAAGCCAGGTCCATGGTAAAACCTATTCTTTACTGTTATTTCCACTGATAAAATCTTATCTATTTCTGACCCTGAACTATTTGAAAGCCCTTAGAACTTTATTTTCTGGCTTGCTGAATAAGCGGAGACCGCACTAGCTACAGGGGCAATTGCCGGGCCAAGTTTCTACGGGGATTGATTCTCTGGACTAAGGCTGACAGGGCTCCTCTGAAGGCAAGGTATCCAGAGGACAGTGAGAAAAGGGTAAGGGGACTTGAAATCCTTGTCAGATGAGGCTCAACTGGAGAAACCAGGGGTGTTTGGCACTTTAACTCTAAAATGTCTTTTTAGTTCCATCATCATGATAATTAATAATAATGATTAGTATTACATAACATTTAATGCTTGCAAATCACTTTACAAATATTAGCTCATTTTATCCTCACAACAACCCTGGAAAGTGGGTACTGTTATTATTATTCTTATTTTATAGAGAAAGAAACTGAGGCAGTTAGAGGTTAAGTGACTATTCTGGAGTCACATGGTTTAGTAAGTGTCTGAGACCTGATTTGAACTCAGATCATCAATTGGCAGGCAACCTGGGGGAAAAGAATATGTCTGTTTGCTCAATCTTTTCCTGACCAATTGGATTTCTATTCCTTAGTCACATATCCCCTGGGTTCAAGTCCATTCTCTCTCACATATCAGTTGTATGACCCCGGCATGTTACCTAACTTCTGGTGACTTCAAGAAATTATTTAGACAACAAATAAGTTGAGGATTTACATTGATAGTGGTAGAGAATTTCCCTATGGGGAGTTCTCCCAAATCAGTTAAAGCACAGGTCTGAACTGGAAGGAAAATAACCAAAGTGGAGTGAGTAGTGGCTCAAGGAATAAGGAGGAGGAGCCAGGAAGAGGCAGGAATGAAAAGAGCAGAGTAGTGGGAGAAGAAGGGATAGTGGAAAGAAGTCTGGACTTTGAATCTATAAGACTTAATGTGAAGTCCCAACTAATCATTTTACTTCATGAAACCTCAGTTCTCTCATTTGGAAAATAAGGACGTTAGAATTGATTATCTCTAAGGTCTCTTCCAGGTCTGACATGTTATGTTTCCAAGGAACCAACTTTTATAGTTTTTATAATACACAAGATTTTAACAAAGTAAGAGTCTTTGCTATTAAAAGTTTTGTCAACCTATGTCAAAAACTTGACACAATCTTTTTTTTTTTATTTTTTTTTTTTACCAGTCTGGGGATCAAGGCTTGAGAAACACTAGGCTAGATCACCTCCAAGCACCCTTCCAATTTAAAAATTCTTTTCTTCTTTAAGTACTTTGCTATTAAAGCAGGCCAATGACTAGTGTGTGTGTGTGTGTGTGTGTGTGTGTGTGTGTGTGTGTGCTGGAGAGTTCAAATCTTCCTAATCTTTAACAAGGTGAAGACAGTTAAGGCAAAATAATGAGAAGGGTGGGGTTCAAAAGTTGCCACAGAGCAAAATAAGGAAATAAAGGTAATGAAGTGAGAAGTGAGTGGTCAAGATTCGTTATATTGGGTATTTGGAAGAATATGTTAATATTTAGAAATAATGTTTGGGGAGAATACTCAATCATTGTAATCTAATCACTGAGACTTCAGAGGCCATCTAGTTCACTTCATATCTGAATAAGAATGCCCATCTACATACCTGACAGATCATTTTCTAGCCTTTAATTTAAGATCTCCAGTAAGGAGGACCCACTGTCTCCCAAGGTGGTTCATTACATTTTGTTGTAACTTTCACTGTCAAGAATTTCTATTTTTCTCATTTGGAAATTAATTTTGACTCAATACAACTACCAATGATGGCTAATCACTTGCCATATAGATAGATTATTGTAATAGCCTCCATAATTGGTCTTTCGGCCTCATATCTCCATCTTATTCAATTCATCCTCTTCAGACCTACCCAAGTAAAGGAAGCATCTGACCATATCAACCCACAATGCTATCAGCTCCAGTTGTTTCTTATTATCATTAGCATCCAGTGTAAAGTTCTCTATTTAGTATTTAAAGTTTTCCACAACCTAATTCCAATCTAATTTTAGTCCTATTAGATATTAATCCCATTAACACATTCTGTAATTCTGTCAAAATGACCTTCTTACTATTCAGCATACATGATACTTCATCTCTCATCTCCATACATTTGCACAGACTATTGCCAATGCACTTCCTCACTTCTATCTCTTAGAATTTCTAATTTCCTTCAAAGTTCAATGTAAGTAGCACTTTCTATATGAAAATTTTCAGTGTTTAACATAGTGCCTGGCACATAGTAGTTGCTTAATACATGTTTATTGATTTACAGACTGACTGATAACCCCGGGTGCTTGTGCCTTCTCATCCAAAATGACCTTGTGTTTTAGAATTTATTTTGTTTATTTTTGTACCTATTTATAAAGCTCCATTTTGGCTCCCCTTATAGAATATAATTTCTTTGAAGACCAGGACAGTTTGACTTTTGTCATTGTCCTCCCAGTGCCTAGAAGAGTGGCTGACACATGGCTGGTGCTTAATAAATGGGTTAATGCCTGTATGGATACTTTGAATCAGGCAAGAGATATTATGATGATATTTTGGAAGGGTCTCTGGGCTAGTGACCACAGAATAAACAGGTTTCTGGAGTATATTTATAGAAGGGTAGCTAGGATGGTTGAGAAGAGTGTTGACTTGGCCATATGAGGGAAACCTGAAGGAATTTAGGATGTTTGACTCAGAAAAAACTCTGAATGGATGGAAGTTGCAATAGCTGTCTTCACTTATTTGAAGGAATGTCATGGGGAAAACAATTCGCTTTGTTTGACTTGACTCCTAGCAAGAGAACTAGGGGCAGTGAGTGGAAGCTTTAATAGAGACAGATTTTGGCTCCGTATTAGGAAATTTTTCCCCCTCTCAATGGGAGCTATTCAAAGGTGGAATGGGTACCTCAGAGGATAGTGGATTCTCATCAATGGAAGTTTTCAAGAAGGCACTGGATGATGACTAGCCAGGCATGTTGTAGAAGGAATTTCTAGGTAGTAATCAGTTGAACCAAATGGCCTCAGAGGGCCTTTCCATCTGGGAGATTCTCTGGCTGTGTAGTTGTTGTGTCACTTTCTTTCTCTATACCTCAGTTTTCCCATCCATAATCAGAAAGTACTGGATAATCTCAAAGGAACACTAGGAAACTAATTTTTCTGTGGCCTCTTGGTGGAGCTGATGTGTAAATATGCTATGTTCTGTACCTCTTCAGCAGTAACTTAGGTGCAAAGGATAGAAAGGGGTGAGGGTGGGGAGTGGGGGAGGGACATTTCATTGCTCTCAGTAGCAAAATATATATAACAAAATATTCTAGTTAAGCTTACCTGACCTTCTTATTGAATCACAGAATGAACCAACATAAATCAAGGCTGACAAGGTTGAGTTTTTCTCCTCAGAGCTTTGAAAATAATAATATATCATCCCATAACAATATAACATCCATCCTCCCCCATATTCTCACTCATCTTCTTGGCAAAAGGTTCCCTATTCAAAAAACAAACCTTCTTTACAGTAGTTGAATGTAATTCTCTTGCCAGGAAAAGAATATCAGATTCATATTAAGAAGAAGATTGCTCTATACAAGTACTTTCCAAAAGGGGACTTAGAGATGAATTATGCCAAAGCTCCCTGCACTCCTTTAATGAAAATTCCGGTTTGTAGCCAGATGTTTTATTGGGGAAGGGAACGGAGAGTTACATACTATTGCTGCCCCACTCAAAATGAAAACTCAAACTGAAAATGGAACGAGTCACACAGGCACATAATTGGCTATTGTTTTGTCATGTTTTCAATATAGGAACCTATTTTTCCCTTTGCTTTTTCCTTCTGTTAAAATGAAAGCCAGTCATCTCAAAGAGATAACTTCAGAAATGTTACAAGAGAACTGAGATTTGCCAAGGAAAGCAAGATGTCGGTGATGATTAACTTTGAGAGAAGGTCATAGATTTTGAGCCTGACTGGATCTTAGGTGTCATGTAGTTTTTCATATCACAGGGCAAAACTCTGAGTCCCCACCCCTCATCATAATTAAGTGATTTTGCCAAAGTAACATAGTAGTAAATGGAAGAACTATGGCTTGAACCCTGTTCCTCTAACTCCAAAGCTAGCATTCTTTCCAGCATAACATAATGTCATTCATGGTAGGTGAAGTAGGCAATGCTATATGCACATATGTGTATGATGTAATTATATTTATAACGTATATATGTGTGTGTGTGTGTGTGTGTGTATGTCGGTGGGTGTGTATATGTATGTATGTATATGGTGGGCCACTGCTCAAAATTATCTCTGTAACTACCCTCATTGCTACCTGAAATTGCAGCATTAAAAGCCATTTCTTAGGCTCTTGAAGGCTTTGGGACGTTGAATATCTTATTCAAATACTCAAAAGGATTTATGATCTCATTAATGTGCAAGTTCCCTTTAACTATGCAAATTTAAACCCATTCATGTTGTCCATCCAATGTGGTTCTTGTCCCTATCCTCACATACGGCTATCCATACAACATTCTGGACATCTTCCTTGATTTCTCTTGACACCATGATGGTACTGCTGGAAGTCACAGCTATCCATTTCTTATTTATGACCACCCTGCCTTTTTCTATTATCTTTTTTCTACTTTATTTGATAACCCTTATTCTGGTTTTTTTTTCTTTGTTATTTGTTACATGTTGGAGCCTAACATCTACCATGAAATTCTCCTGTTTCCTCTCAATGATGATCACCCTTAATTCTTCTGAAATTGTAGTATTTATTCCACAATTATCCTCAATGATATTACATTAAGGTCTATGTTCCTGATTAAGTAATGATGATAGATTACATTTATATATCCCTTTAATTTGCTTTGTATCTATTATTTCCTGTAATTCTCAAAACAACCAAATAAGGTAGGTAATGCAAATGTTATCCCCACTGTACAGATGAGAAAACCGAGAATCAGGATGTTATCCCTTGTCCTAAGTTACATGATCATATTACTAGAGTTAACATTGAGATTTAAGTCTTCTGGCTCCATATCCAATGTCCCTTCTACTATATTAACCTCTTCAGATATTTAATGATTAAGCATTTATCAGCCAACAATTATGTTCATGCCTTGGATTTACAAAGAGTTTGTGGTTCTAATCAATATTTTTTTTATCTATTTTTACTTTAAGATAGGTGGGGCAAGTGACACTAATTCCATTTTTCAGATTTCAGAGAGGTTGAAAACTTAAATGATTTCCCAAAGATGACAAACCTACTAAAAAGATGGTATCTCAGGCCAGCCATTTATCTTCAACCTATTACTCTTTCCATTATATCAATAATGTTTATTAACCATATAAGCATTAGTGGTAAAAGAGGATAAGGCCTTACATGATGGAACATAGGCAAGGTACCCAGCAGCACATACGGGACAAGTGATAAACAAGGAATATAGAGAAAGTGGAAGTGAGCTGGGACCTGAAAAGGATCTGGGAGTGTTAGCTTGGAGAAAAGAAGAGAAGGAGAACACAGTTACTGTCTTCATATATGTGAAAGGCTGTCATATGGAAGAGGGCTTCCATTATGCAATTTATTTTCTTTATCTTCAATATGCAGAAGGAGGAGAAATCAGAGAAATTGCAGTAAGACAAATTTCAGCTAAATATAAGGATCCTCACAATTAGAGTTGTTCACAAATGTAGTAAAGTACAACGGTACATTGTGATCTCCCTATCACTTGAAGTCTTTAAAAGAAGAAGAGCTGACTGCTTGTTGGGAATGTTCTATAGGACACCCCTGCTCCATGACCTTTGAGGCCCCTCATACCTCTGAGATGATTCTATGATTTCACCCAGTGCATAGTCTTGCCTTGGATTGGCCCTGGCCAGGGGAAATCCCTTAACCTTGATGTTTCAGTTTTTAATTTATGACCTTCTTGACTGAAAAAGCCCAACCTCCAGTTTCACTTGGCCACAGAGTAGTGAAGGCTAGATGGGCAAGCAAAGGAGCAAAATTAAGGACTTGGAGTCTTTTGATCAGTTATTGAAGATTTCAGAAAGCACTAGAAAAAACACTGGATTTGAAATTAAAGGATCTTGGTAGACCTATAATGTGCTTTTTCACATCTAAACCTATAATCCTATGATCTTGATATGAAGGTAGAGAGGTGTTCTTGCAGAGCATCAGCAAATGCTATACAGCATCTTCTGTGTTGTTGGTATCTATAAGCAATAACAAACAATTATGAGACTTATATGGTACTTTAAAGTTGGCAAAATACTTTACATATGTTATCATTCTCAAGCCTCACAATAAACCTGCAAGGTACATACTGAATCTTTTGTTTTCATTTTACAGATGAGGAAACTGAGGTACATGGAAGTTAATTAACTTGCCCAGTGTCACACAACCTATAAATATCAGAAGCAGAATTTGAACCCAGGTCCTCTTCACTCTCAAGCCATGACTCTGTTTTATATCCTGAGTGTAGCCCTGTACCTGGAATATAAAAAGAGCCTGCTGGTTGATTGTGTGGCCCTCTAGGTAAGAGCGACTATCATTATCACCACATCCTATATAACTGTTCTGGTTCCTAGACCTCAGGAGCTCCAATAGCAGAGGCTTTGAACTTGTAAATTTAGGGATCCCTTTGCCCTTTGACTTTTGTCAGTATATACAAGCCAATAATAATTACTAACATTTATATAGTGCTTACTATGTGCCAGGCACCGTATTAAATGATTTAAACATAATACACCATTTGATCTCATAAGAACCCTGAAAGGTAGTTGTTTTATTATCTCCACTTTATAGATGAAGAAACTGTGACACAGAGATTAAATGACTGTTCAGATAATTAGGGTGGGACTCTTTTGCTGTTCTTCCCTTTTGGAATGCTAAGGCCATGAAGTGCCTTTAAGGAGTCTTGCCTTTGTTTGAATGGGGCAGGTAAAGTGGGATCCTTTTGTCTTTTGTTTGGGAGTGCTTCTCAGCACTGAGGTAATCAAGTACCTTTGATGAGTCTTGCCTTTCAAATGTAATGGCAAATAAAATGGACTTTTTGTTGCTTTTGTTTGAGTGCTTCTCAGCACTGAGGTAATCAAGTGCCTCAGGGCCCCTAAGATATGTGTGTGTGTGTGTGTGTGTGTGCGTGTGTGTGTGTGTGTGTGTGTGTGTGTGTGTGTGTGTGTGTGTGTATAAGATCTGAGGTTGGCGCTTTGTTTTGGGGGCATACTCATTGAAAGAGTGTTATTGATAAGACTCTGAGTAGCCATTGAAGCTCCACCCCCCCCACCCCCCCCACCCCCCCATCCCCGGCTTTGAAAACCTCAATGTCAGTGCTTCTCTCTCTGGTAACTATGTATGTATAGCTTTGTTCAAATAGCTAGAAGCTTGTCTGTTGATTTGTGTTATTTGCTCTGTTTATGTTTTCTGTGTTTGTAATTACTGTTTGTATTTGCTGTGAAGTTCAGTGTGCTGGTTTTTCCCCCCTGAACTAAATGAATGAAATATGTATGTATGATTAAAGTGAGATTGTAAACCCCTTAAAGTTGCTTCCCTTAGAAAAGCAGATCAAAGAACCTGTGCTAACAGCCCTTCTGTGTGCTGGTGTTGTTGGTCTTACATCTCCACAGCAGCTGCTAGTAACATTGTTGTTACAATGACTTGCCCAGCAAGCTAGTAAGTATCTGAGTCTCTTGGGTGTTTTCACTTCAGGCCTCGTGTTCTATCCACTGTGCCACCTTGCTGCCCTGTATATGGACATTAGAACATTAAAGAGCAGGTGTTATAGGAGTTTCTATATCTAAGTCTTGGAGCAGCTCTGAATGAGGCCCTTGGCCACACACCAACTAGGTCCAGATTTGAAGAAGTAGGAAGAGTTATGTCAGGGGACTTAAGCATTGTCCCCCATGCTTGGATTGGACATCCTCCTCACCTCTGCCTCTTATGATCCAGGGTTTCTTTTACACCAAACTCAAGTTCCATCATGATATGAAGCTTTTCATGAATTCCTTCTGTCTCACCAAACTATTTATGTATTAATTTAATATATATTTTGTAAATATTCATATGTGTATATGTTGTCTCTCCCATTAGAAGGTAAATTCCTTGAAATCAGAGACTATTTTCCTTTTACTTTTGAATCCTAGCACTTAGGACAATGCTTGGTATATTGTAGGTGTTTGTGGAATGACTATTGTTGATTGATTGACTGAAAAATACTTTCTACATTAAGAAGAAATGACAATTTCCTTTGGACTTATCAATCTAGATGAGAGACTGTCACAGCAGAAGTGACAAACATGTAGCCCACCACACTCCTCAGTGCAGACAAAAAGCAGAATAAGATATAATTGGGAAATACTTAACAAAAAATGAAAATAGAATGAAAAATATAGATAATGTTAATATATGGTTTTCTAAGTCAACATGTGGTCTGCAGTTATCCTTATCTAGGGATTAGTGACTCCTATTTCTATTTGGGTTTGAAACCACTGTGTCACAAGATAGATTTCCCTCATCACCTACATGGGAGTGTTGTAGGCAATTGGGGCTAAATGACTTGCCCAGGGTCACATAGCTAGTAAGTGTCTGAGGCCAGATTTGAACTCAGGTCCTCCTGACTCCAGGGCCCTTGCTCTCCCCACTGTACTACCTAGCTGCCCCACAAGCCCTCTTCCATCAGCAAGTTAGCTTGGTTTTACTCGACTGAACATCATTGCTCCACCAGGATAAGTTGCTGCCCTGAAATCTCATCATTATGCAGAATGACTACACCTTCTCAACTCCCTCAGTTGCTTCTCCCTTCTGATTTGAGGAATAGAGGATGAATCATTAAACTCAGAACTTTTATAACTCTCCAAGTAATTCTCAATTTTCTATCAGTAGCTCAACTTGGTTTCAAAGCTACTGAACATCATGGTACCCTTGGTTCTCCTCCCTTTACAGCTTCATTTTGTATATTACCCTCTTTCATTAGATTGTAAACTCCTTAAGGTCAATGATAGTCTTTCTTATTTGTATCCCCAGCACTTAGTACAGTGTCTGGCACATACTAGGTGCTTAATAAATGTTGATCAGACTTATTTGAATAGAATTGAATAACGTACCATCTCTGAAATTTGTAGGGTTAAAAACAATGTGCCCTAAAAGCTGTAAGGTCTTATAAATTTCTTTTCTCTACATGGGGATTTTTTCCCTTTGGTCCCTACAGGAGGCAGTGTAGTTTTTAATGGAAAAATGAAAGAATTGAGGATGGGGGTCGGGGGGTGTCTGTCATCTACCCTAATTGTCTATGGCAAGAAACCATAGGATTATATGCTTTAGAGTTACAAAACGCCTTGGGTATCATCTAGCCTAGACCTTTTGTATTACAAACAAAGGGATGGTCAGAGAAGAAAGACAATCGCAGTTTGCATCCAGGTCTCCAGGGTCATCCAATCCAGTGTTTTGTTTTCTTTTGCTTTCTCTTATACCCTGCTGTGTCTATACCTCTCAATTCCCTCATCTATAAAATGGGATAAAATCCTTACATTAGCTATCTTGATATGAGGTTGTCATGGTATGCCTTTTCAAGCAGTACAGTCATTATTATTTTGCTTGTGAAACCTTGACGCTTCAAGGTGTGTGTCCATATGTTAGCTGTATGCCTCAAATCCAGAGCTCAGTGGAGAGGAGCAAGAGCAGTGGGATTTCTGGAGCTTGGTTATCTCAAGTAATTCTGACTCCATGGGGAAGGACATTTAGGATGGCTAAGCTCTTACCAGACTCTCCAAGGGGCCTTTCTCAATATGTTTCAGGGAAGCAAGCAAAGAGAATTCAATTTCTGCCTTGGGAGCCATCACTGGAGTGATCTCATGAAGATCAGCCTTGGGGGGAGGGGCTTCCCTCCCCTGTCCCATACCCCAGTGCTTCATTTTGCTTTTAACAAAGGAAACAGACAGCTGTACTTAAGGGCAAAGTCAAGTGCTTCCCACTCAATATTTCACTTTGATCCTTGCTTGCTTTGCTTGACCTCTCGGTGCAAAGGATCACTGGATCATCATCTATAGCTGGAAGGGACCAAAAAAGTCATCTAGTAAAGGGGTTCTTAAACTTGAGTCCATAAACCTTTTTTTTGTTTACTCCTTTTTTACATTTCAATATAATTGTTTTCTTTTTTTTTGTCCTGTTCATTTTATTTTGTGCATTTTTTATCACATTATTAAAAGAAGGGATCCCTAAGATTCACCAGATTGCCAAAGAGATCCACGACAAAAATAGGTTAAGAAACTTTGATCTGGTGCAACTCTTTCATTGGAAATTGAGGGCCAGAGAGGTCAAGAGACTGGCCCAATATCTCACAAGTAGTAAATAAGAGAGTTGAGATTTGAACCCAGGTACTATCTCTAAATTATGAGGAGATTATGGGTGAAGTACTGAGAAGGAACATAAGTGCTTGAAGGAGCCCAAGAAAGGCAATTTGTTACTCAGAGGCTTGCAAGCATCTTAGGCCTTCAATCCCAATCATGGGTGGTGGTGTCACCAGCACAAGATGGCACATACATGCTGACCCTAATCTATCACCAAGAGCTCTGGGTCTCTGCCCTTATTTGTGATTGTTGTTGCTAGGAAGAGGCACATGATCTGAATGGGAAAAGGGAATTTATGGGGAGTCAATCAGCAGGTGGCTTGGACTGGGAAGCTGCCCCATTCCCCTGTCATTCACAAGTAGATTGTGATGGAAAACTAATCATCATCTGGAGACTCTTGCATTTATTGCTTAAAGGAAGCTTTCTAAACCAGCATTAGGAACATAGGAACTTCCTAGCACATAAGTGGGGCCATCAGTGGCCAAACACAGAGTGAGTTCTGCTAGCTAGGATCTATGAAGAGGCCTGTCCTCACACAGATTCAGCAGTCATTCCCTTGCACCATAAATTCTGAGGTATGTATGGTGAATAGAAGAGAGAAGAGTCCAAAATGCTTTGTTAAGGATACAGGTCTGCTTGATTTCATTACATATAGCATTATCACTGTTTAGCTCTTTGGTGCATTCCAAGTCTTAAGACCTCTAGCAACTGAAATGGATCCCATCCTCTAAGATTCCCCCCAGAGGCAAATACAACATGGAGGAACTGGAGTACAAACATAGAGACAGTTAAGTAGTGTATTTGATAGAAGGCAGGGCCCAATGTCGGAAGACCTGAGTTCACATCTGATCTCAGACACTTATTAGCTGTGTGACCCTGGATATGTCACTTTACCTGTCTACGTCAGTTTCCTGAACTATAAAATGGGTATGATAATAATAGCACCTATTCACAGGGTTGTCATAAGGATCAAATGAGACAATATTTATAAGGTGCTTCTACAGAGCCTGGCACATAAAAGACCCTTGATGAATGCTTATTTCTTTCCTACCTACTTTGGGATTGCTACCCGAGTGATCAGATTTCCTAGAACTACATTGTTCTGACACAACAAAGGTTTATGTGGGCTTTCCCTCACCTATCAGCCTTATTACCTGGACTAGTTCTGACTTTTATAAGCTGGATACAGGGAACCTTGGAGAGGCAGAGAGGCTGGTGCCCTTGATGAGGGTACAGTTCCTGGGAACCCCCTTGAACTCTCCTTGAATCTTCCCACTAGATCTGGCCTTCCGCTAAGGCCATAAGCCCTTCATTATCTAGGCCCAAATCTCTACCTAGCCTAGCCCTCTATTGTCCAGATGCTTCCCACCCTTAATCCCATCAAAATTGTCTTGTTTCCTGGAGTCTTGACCTCTAGTCACCCCAGTCCCATCAAGATCCTCCTTAGACTCCTCCTCAAGACCCTCCCTAAACCCCTCCTCTAGTCACCCCAGACCACCCCTCAATCCCTCCCACAATCTTTCTGTATATAAGCTCCATCTTGGCTCCATGAAGGTGCTCAGAGTAAATCTAGCTCAGTAGATTGAATCTGGCCAACTTGTGAAAACAAGTGTCTCAAATGGTGAGATTTGTTAAGACAACCCAATACTGCGAATCTTTAATAAACTTTGTCTTTTTCCTTGGCTGAGAAGGCTTGGTGTGTCCATATTTTGGGGTCTCAGCAGGACTTGGTGTGTTGGTATTTTGGGGTCTCAAGCACCCCTAAAAACATATGGCTCCACACCATCACCATTTTTCTTTAGCCTCATCACCCTCACAAGTCTTACTGGCAATAGCTACTGCCTTTTCCCTTTACAAGCACATTACCTTGACTTCCCTATAGTGTTAACTCAGTCTTTACAGTAACAGTTCTTTCTGGGGCATTTGGGAGTTTAATCAATATATTTAACAATGAGAGGCAAATATGATTAATGCAATGAAAGTGTGCTGTCTCTGGAGACTTTGACTGGGACAGTCTCAGGGAGGAGGCCAACCTCTTGTTATTTTTGAAATTAAGGTGTCTGCATTGCAATGGAATCCAAGATGGATGAAACTTATGCTGAATTTTCTCCATTTTTTTAAATTGTTCTAGATGCCACTATGTCTCAAAGCCATACTTAGATGGCCTGGAATGCTAAGGAGCCATTTCACAAATGGACAAACTGAAACAATAAGCAGGAAAATGAATGCTGGAAGCCAAGTTTAAAACAATAATAGTGAAGGGAACAAATGTTTATTAAGTACCTGGTCCAGGCACTATGTTACTGGCACTATGTATAAGATCCAGGTACTAGGTTAAGCACTCTACAAATATTATCTCATTTGACTTGACCCTCGCAACACCCCTTACTATCTCCATTTTACAGGAAACCTAAGCAAAAAGAAACTAAGGGACTTGCTCAGGGTCACACAGCTAGTTAGTATCTGAAGCTGGAGTTGAACTCAGGTCTTCCTGGCTCCAGCCCCAGCTCTCTATCTAGTACACCATCTAGACTCCAGGTGGGGAACCACATGTGGCCCTCTAGGTCCCCAAGTGTGGCCATTTGACTGAATCCAAACTTCACAAAACAAATCCCCTTAATAAAGGATTTGTTCTGCAAAACTTAGACTCAGTCAAAAGGCCTCCCCTGAGGACCTAGAAGGCCACATGGGGCCTCTAGGCCACAGGCTCCCCATCCCTGATCTAGGTGCCTAGAACAGCTAACTTCTCTAGCACTTTGCAGTTTGCAAAGCATAGTCCACACTATAATTCCATGTGATGGGGTATAGGCTACTGATACTGATAGGATAAAGACTTTGAGAACTCCCTTGAGCTCTCCCTGAATTCTTCCCACTTGATCTGGCTTGTCCTGCCCAATTAGCCTAGCCTAGCCCTCCATTGTCTGATTATCTCTGGATTGCCTGTGGTCTGTTTCCCATCCCAAGCCATCCCATCCCATCCTATCCCATCCCATCCCATCCCATCCCATCCCACCCCATCCCACCCCATCCCATCCCATCCCATCCCACCCCATCCCATCCCATCCAATCCCATCCTATCAAAATATCTATACACAGGTCTATTACCCTGTTGTTTCCAGGTAGCCTTCAGCTATTTCCCACCCTTATTCCCATTCCTGGGGGCTGACCTCACCCCAGTACCACAGTCACCCCAGTCCCATCAAGATCCTCCCTACACCCCAGACTCTCATCACCCCAGACTACTTGACCACCCTAGATCCCTCCCACAACCTTTCTGTATATAAGCTCTGTCTTGCCTCCATGAAGGTGCTCAGATTCGTTCTAGCTCAGCTTAGATTCAGTCTGGCCCACTGGCATTAGCATCACAAATGCTCAGGTTCCCCAAGAGTCCACCCATTATGGAGAATCTTTAGTGAACTTTGTTTTTCTTTGGCTGTAAGAAGGCTTGAGTCAAATTCATTGGGCAGGACCTGGTGTATTGATATTTTGGGGTCTCAAGCATCCCTCAGCCTCAATATATGGTTTGTGACCTCATCAGAGGAAGTAAGGAATATTCTGCTTATGAGCTGGAAGTCACATAGATAATCATTGGCAGAACCAGGATATAAGCCCTAAGATTCTCAATTCAAGTTCACTGTCATTTCCACTATATCACACTTTTCCTCTGGGCAGCCATCTCTCCTCACTTACATCTTTTATTCTCTTAGGGCCTAGTTTTCTGAACTGAGAACATTGGATTAATCTTTAATCAATTTGAAAAGATCACTGGGGCTTTGGGTAATTGGATGAACGTATATGATGCCACACAGGAAATATCTTGTGGTTGGTTGAAGAGAATTATTGATGCCCTGTGGAGCAATGGATAAAACAACAAGCTGGTCTGGAGGCACTGGAGTTGAGGGATCATTGAATCTAGCATTGACTGACTCCTGAGAGAGCCTTGGGGGATGGTGAAGGATGATCAGGCGAACTTCAAAAGGTCAGAATATCTGTAGTTACAAATGCATTGGTGTCAGTGTTTACCAGAACTGGTAGCAGTGACCCCGGAGCAGCAGTGTCTGAAAGGAGTGCGTGCATCAGGACTGAAAGATACTGAGGATAAACAATACACACTCAGGAAAAGTAGCTTCAGGCTACATACAAGGGCATTGATCCTTGGTACCCTGGCAGAGAGCTACACCCTCAGACTGACTTCTTGGGTCTCCATGAAAGGAGAAAGAAGGATTAGAAAAGGGATTCCATTTGCTCTCAAAGTTTGAACCCATTTTTCCCAGGCACCTTGTGTGTGGAAGGGAAACATGTAGTACCTATAAACATATGCATGTATATCTATATCTATATCCATATATACATATGCTTATGCAAACATATATGTATATGTTTATTTAGGGGGGGGTGGCTTTGTTCTACCTGCTTAATAATCTCTCTCTCTAAATATCTTTATCTATATCTATTTATCTATTGGCAGCTAGGTGGCACAGGGGATGGAACAGTGGGCATGGAATCAGGAAGACTGATCTTCATGAGTTCAAATCTGGCCACAGACTTACTAGCTGTGTGACCCTGCACAAGTCACTTCACCCTGCTTGCCTCAGTTCTTCATCAATAAAAATAAGCCTGAGAAGGAAACTGCAAACCACTCCAGTATCTTTGATAAGAAAACCCTCAAAGAGGTCATGAAGAGTCAGACATGACTGAAACAACCCAACAATATAAACATATATATATACATGTCCATACATATATATACATATACACATGTGTGTATGTGTGTGTATATACACATACATCAATAATTTCACATTTATCTATTTGGGGGAGTCATTACCTGCAATAACTACCTTTGTTCTACCTGCTTTGTAAGCAATCTTTCTAAAATACAATGACTTCTGGGTGGCATGTTGGTATAGGCTCATGACCAAGAGTACTAGATGGCCCAACTCTTTAGGGTTACCCCTAGAACCTGAAATGGAGGAGTTAGCCACCTTCTGGAGACCTAGCACACCAGTGGGAGCAGGTGTGGAGGAAATAGCCCCAGAGGGCACCTTATATCAGTGTGCTAGGCACTGGAGATACAAAACCAAAAGTAAGCCAGTCCCTACTCTCAGGAAGCTTTTATTTCTATCCATGATGCCATGTTCCATACTGCAAGAAGGAGAAACTTGGTTCTCAAAAGCTGTGTAAGCAGATGAAAAATTCTTTCAGCTTTTGGGAAGCTATGAAGGCTTGGCATTCTGGCCTAGCTATTTTTTTCCTGTAATATGAGGATGAATCAAATTATGTGCGGACAGACTCATTCATCTCCATATTGACCTCAAGGCAATGAATTTTCTTGCCATAACTATTCTCAGTGACAGTGTCTTAAAGTCAATAAGAGCTATGCTTGTTGTCAGTAAAGGCTGAAACTACAGTCATAATTATCATTCCTTGAAGTAGATTTTATGAGAAGTAATTTGCAAAGTTCCCCTTTTGTACTATTACCCTTATGTGTTGCTTCCTAGGTAAATGTTGACCTTGCTGACCACTAGAGCTAACTCTGTCTAAAGTTCCTTTTCTATGCTTCCTAAATTCTTTAGTATCTTTGCTGGGCTATTTTCACCGGAATGCACTCTGCTGTGACAGGGTCATTCCGGCTTCTGGGAAAACCTCTCTTCATCATGTTTGTCATGAGTCACTTGCTTCTGCATTCTCCAAGAAGTCTTAAGAAGTAACTCTGCTAGGAAGGGATTGACACACATTAAATTTCCTACTGGTATTGAAATGATAAAGACTGTGATCTAAAGCTTGCAAGCTTCAGGGCATGCTTTTCTTTTCACATAAAATATCAAGGATTAGCAAGAGAATTTTCACAGGCACTTAGTTTGAACTTTTAAGAAGGGAGTGAGAGGAGGATGGTGAGAAGAAAATCATTCAAAATCATTTTAATTCTCCATTGGCTGTTAAATTGAGGCACAGTATAAGCAGTTATCAATTTGATAGTAGTCAGTCAGTAAACATAATTATTAAGTGCCTGCTATGTGCCAGGCACTGTACTAAGGACTGGGGAATGCAAAAATAGGGAAAAGATAGTTCCTGCTCTCAAGGCACTCATTGGTGCCAACCAACCGACCAACCAATACAGGATAAATAGGAAAAAGAAAAAAAAATAAAACAAGGAAGGAAATAGAATTAAGACAATTTGAGGAAGCCTTCCCATAAGAGATAAGATTTTAGCTGTGATTTGAACCAAGGAATGTGTCCAGTGCCACTGGATTGGAGAACACTGGAAAGGTAACAGGTTGTGTAGATGAGAAAGAGCTTTGAAGGCCAAACAGAGGATTTTGCATTTGATCCTGGAGACAATTGAGAATCATGGGAGTTTACTGAGTGGGCCGAGGGGGACATAGTCAGATCTGTGCTTCAGGGAAATCACTTTGTTGGCTGAATGGAGGATAGATTTGAATGGAGATATACTAAAGACCTGCAGATTTACTAGCAGGCTATTACAATAACAGGACCTGATAGGCTCTGGAAACTGCCCTGAACTCTCCTTGAACTTTCTCACTTGGTCAAGTCTCTAGTGTTGGCCCAAGTCGTTTACCCATTCCAGTAATCCTCTCAACTGGCCTTTCCTTTAAGTCTCTGGTGTTCTCCTAAGGCTGTCAATTGGCCTTTCATTGTAACCTATACCTAATCTCTCTCCTTTCTCTGTTACCTCTGGATATCCTCTGGCTACTTCCCACCTTTGATCCTATCTAGACACTATTTCCATCAAGATCCTCCCTAGATCCGTCCTGCAGTCACCCCAGGCTACTTGGCCAACCCTAGATTCCTCCCACAGTCTTTTTGTATAAAAGATACATCTTGTTTCCATGAAAATGATCAGATTCAATCTGACCCACTTGCATTAGCAATACAAATGCTTATATTCCTTAAGAGTCTGGCCAATATGGCAGATCTTTAATAAATCTTGCTTTTCTTTGGCTGAAAGAAGGTCTGGGTCAAATTCATTTGGACAGGATCCATGTGATGCTATTTCAGGGCCCCAGGACCCTTAAACCTCAACAATAGGACACAAGTATCAAATATCTAACCTCTACCTGCACTAGCTGTATAAAAAAACATATTCAAGTTGAGGAATTTTCCTGTAAACTAAGTATATAATGGGGGCAGTGGGCAGTTTACACATAGTTGCTTTTAGCTCTATCACAAATAACTTTTTGCTCCTTACAAATAACTAACTTTTTAAAAATCCTCTCCCCCAACTATGAGCCATAGAATCATTTGAATGCTTCATTATGCAAGCATTTAGCACAAATATGATTTCCCATTTCATGTGCAACTCACAGAAGGATGGTTCTATTGAATGTCCAGGCCCAATTCAGTCCTACTGATCCTCATAGGAATCTTTAAGAAGCCACTCATCACAATCTTACTTTACCTACGTAATCTTTACCCCTACAAAGTCTTCCTAATTATCCATTAACATACATTTGGACATAGAAATCTCCCATAGTATGAAGTTCTTTGACGTTTTCCCCCTAAATATCCTGGTGTAGTTATCTTTGCTTTCTTCAGTTTTCCTTTTTATCCCAACTGAAGTGCCTCTAGTTTCAATTCCTCTAGACCTATTGTCAAGATATTCAAGAAAGTGTACAACTCTCAACAGTTTTTCTTTTCAATATTCTATTTAATGCATCTAAAAAGTAATTCTTACTGAAAATCTCTTGTATATTTTGAGGATCCCATCCCATCTCAAGAATAGCTGTTCATTTTCCTTATGTCCTATTGTTAGGTGAGAATAAGTGAAAGGACGTATATCTGCTTCACAGAATATTCTAAGCACCTTGGAAAGTGGAGATGATAACCATCTGAAAAGTAGTTACTCAGGGGTGGGGTGAAAGCATACTATCTATGTGCCTACTTGAATATAGAGGTTGAGTGAACCGAGTTCTAATTTCTCTCCCAAACTTTTCACTCTTACTCTTCCCTTAAACTGAAAACAAAGGAAAAATGTATAGAATATAAGAACCTCAAGCTTAAGACAGACTTCAGACATTACTGAAAGCAATCCCTACTTGAGCAAAAATTCCCTTTTAAACACCAAATCGTTATATAACTTCTGCTTAAACCAGAAGGACCTGGCACTTCAATTGATGCAAAAGTTTTATTATAATTTTACTTTGAAATAAAAATAATTATCCTATTGCTATTTTCTTTGCTTTATGAATTAGAAAATAAATGCACTTTATCAATTGATGCAGTTTGGGCCTTAGTGGTATTCTTAAATTCTGATCCTTCTTTTGTTAAACATCAAAGATAGGAAATGTACCATAGTCTGAGGCAACACGTTTGACTTTTAGATGGCTCCAATTGTTAATTTCTTAAATTCCATTATTCAAATGGTTTGATTGATCTGTGATCTCATCATTGAGGATAATCCCTCTAATGATAAAGGTCATAAATTGTCCTTGTCTATCTATCCTATAATATTCTTATCCTTGCCCTCTTCTAAGTTCACCACAGGTATCTTTTCCCTCCCATCTCTGTCCAACATACTGGGGTTTTCCTCTTCTTTTCATCATTTTACAGATGCCAATGGATCCCATAGGCTACCAGTCAACTGATACTCACTCACATCATGTAACTAGAATTATTCCCCTAATCCCAGGAATGCATTTCTCTGATGACAGCATTTGCCTCAGCATGAGCAGTTGCCCATTATGATGATTTTTTATGACAATTGCTAAATCTACTAAATAGACTAAATGACAATCTAATGAACAAAGAAAAATATAAACTGACCCTCTGTCATATATGGAAGCTTTCTGTTTTCACAGTGAAGGTGGTACAGAGGAGTAAAAAATGGATAAAGCAAACAAACAGTCACAGTTTTTAGACAATATAGATACTTGTCTAGTGACCAATGAGTGGACATTTTGCTGGAAGAAAGTTTAAGTTCTCTTATATTGAACCAAAATCCTGTTCCCTAAACTTCCATTAACTGGTCCTATATCTGTCTTTTAGTACAAAGAATAAATCTAAATCCTCATCTACATGAAAGCCCTTCAAATATTTGGAGACAACAATAATGTCCAACCCAAGTCTTTGGTCTCCATACTAATCACTATCTTTTTCTCTATTTTATGGATATTTTTTCGCTGTCAATGCTTTTCTAAAATTTGGCATCCATAATTGGCCACAGCATTCTAGATTCAGCTTAACAAGACCATGGTAGAAGACTACCACCTACCTTACTTTGGAAATTATCCATCTATTCGTGAAGCCTAAGGTCAAATTGCCCTTTTAAGCTTTGTCTCAGTAATTTGTTATATCCTTTTTAGGGCTGTTCATCCACCTTTGGTGTCTACCTGATACACCCACCTTTTACCCGTGGAGCCAAGAAACTGGAGCATGTACAGTGGCCACACCCTGGTAAACCATCTCAACAGACAGACTAAACCAGATTGAGGGTAACCAACAGACCTCAGACTTGTCTGTGAGTTAGGAGGATGTCTACCCCAAGGATATGGAGACTTCTACTGGTGGAATGAGCAGAAGAGGTGGCCATGGAGGTGGCTGAGGCAGACACCAAGGTCATCCACTGCATCTAGAGCCATTACCAGCTGTCCTGACTTTTATCTTGCCACTGTGCTTTGATACATCAGGGGGATCAAGTAATAGAGGATGAGCACCTGACCTGAATTTGGAAGATGGGGAGAAGATATCAATGGGTAAGTGTAACAACAATGCCACTTGCAGCTACTGTGGCTATATAAGGCCAATAACACTAGCACACAGAAGGGCTTCTAGGATAGGTTCTTTGATCTGCTTTTCTAAGGAAAGAAACTTTAAGGTGTTAACAATCTCAGTTTAATTAAACACACATATATCATTCACTTAGTTCAGGGGAAAAAGTCAGCACCCTGAACTTCAGAGCAAATATAAACAGAAACTACAAACAAATTAACAGACAGGCTTTGTCTGATCAACATACATAGTTACTAAAAAGAGAAGCACCAATATCTGGGTTTTCAAAGCTGGTGGGGCTGCTTCAACAGCTACCCAGAGTCTTGTCACCAACACTCTTTCAATGAGTGTGCCCCCAAAGGGAAAATGCTAACCTCTAAGTTTACATACACTTCTTCAGGGTCAAAGGGTGTCACAACCAGGCGACTCAAACCCACGTGACTTAAACGTTTGCTTAGGGTCAGAGGGCAGAACTAGGCCTTCCCTTGATATAAGCAGGTCATCAAAGACTCCCAGTCAAAGATTCCTCAGTGCTGAGAAGCACTCCAAAACAAAGACAACAAAAGTCCATCTTGCTTGCCATTACATTTGAAAAACAAAACTCATCAAAGATACTTGATTATCTCAGCATTCCAAAGGACAAAACAGTGTAAAAAAAAAGTCCCACCCTAATTACCATAACAGTAAGGAGAAACCAGGAGACAGACTTCAGGTTCAACAACAGTGAATAGTCCAGTCATGCTTGAGTGTAGAGGGTTCAACTGTGCATAGAATTCTATGACACATAGGACAAGTGTGAAGCTAGAGGAAAAGCCATAGCCTTCTGTCCCAATTTAACGTGCATCTTTTAGGGGGGAGAGGTTAAAGCACAAAATTTCTGGTTTCTTTCCTACTGACATAACTGGCTATATTAAAAAAAAAATCATACCACTAGAGAAAATAAGGAGTTTTTGCATCTTTCCATTTATTTAGTCTTGATTTTGTAACAGAACTGTAAAAAAAAATCTAACTATAAGCAACAATATAAAAATTCTTCACAGCACTACTAATTTTTGAAATGCAAATTAAGAAACTTTGAGGTTCTACCTCATACTTATCATAATAGCAAAAATGATAAAAGAGAAAAATGGAAAATGTTGGAGAGACTATGGGGAACCAGGAATTGTTTTCCAGAGCAATGTTGATGGAGCTATGAATTGGTCTAGTCATTCCAGAAAGTAATTTAGAACTCTGCCAAGAAAGGTACCAAACTCTACATACTCTCTGACTCAGCTAGGCCTATAACCCCTAAGTAGTCAAAGAGGAAAAGAATCTATATTTATAATAGCTATTCTTATGACAGCCAAAACTTAGAAAATAAGAGAGGATATTCTCTTGGGCAAGGTTTAAACATTTTGTTGTATAAGAATGTAATATTATTATGCCATAAAAATGATGAAATGTATATTTTCAGAGGAAAATGTGAAGACATTTATGAATTGATGCAGAAAAAATGAGAAGAACTAGGAGAATAATTTATTTAACAAGACAACTACGTGGCACAGTGGATAGAGTAATGGATCAGGAGTCAGGAGGAAATGAGCTCAAATTCAGCCTTAGACACTTCCTAGCTGTGTGGACAAGTCACTTAACCTCTGTTTGCCTCAATTTTCTCAACTGTAAAATGGGGATAATAATATCACCTACCTCCCAAGGTTGTTGTGAGGATCAAATGAGATAATATTTGTAAAGAACTTGTCTGACACATAGTAAGCACTATATAAATAAACGAATACTTATTTATATAGTAATAAAAATTTATATAGTAACAATAATAAAGATAATATAACAGAGAAAAAACCTTTGGAAAATTTTAGAACTCTGATCAATGCAATGATGAAACTCAAATCCCAAAGAATGAAGATGAAACACACCACTTACCTCTTTCCAGAGAGGTAGTGAACTTAAGATGCAGAAAGAGACATATTTTCAAACTTTTCCTCAATATATATCTACATAATTCACTTAATGAGGGAATTTCTTGTACTATATAGATATGAGATTATGCATTGAGGGATTTTTAAAATATTTAATGGAGGTGGGGGATGGCAGGAGAATCATAATTTTTTTAAATATTGAAAATACAAAAAGTTTAGAAAGTAAAGAAAATTTAAAAAAAAATAAAAGAATTGTAAGGAAAGAAGAAAAAATATTTCCAACATTTCCAACGTTTCCTTGAGTTTATGATGAATGGTAATGCATTGTCACCATTTACTTCCTTCTTTGTGTAAGTGCTGTTAAAGAAGTGATAAACCGGAGAACCACCCCTCTTAGTAAGTTGATGATGACTAAAGGAAGACCTCTGCAAATTAATTAGTCCATCGAACAAAGGAGGATGTCTAAAACTGAAGTTGGTTTTAAGTCTCTTACAACATTCAATTAAGCCCACTAGCTAAGAATGGTAGATGGAAGAAAAATCCTAAGATGATATAATATTATAAGGTGGTAAATACTATAGGAGTACATAAAACTAACAATAAGAGGTCCACTTGTTCAGAAGAAATGGAGAGAGGTAGGGATCTGGGTTTTCCTGAATCTGGGTCTGTTTCTTTAATAACACCAACAGATGTCACATCAAAGTCATCCCTGATATGAGTATTAGTAGGTACCAGTCTATTCGCAAGAAATATTCCACTGTAGTCCAAATTTACTGTAATAAAATTGACTGATTCTGTCTTATGCCATCAGGCCATGATTACTATCACAAAATTCTGCTTCCTCTCTGCACATAAATGCACAAGAGCTACATCTGTGGGTCAATGTGGTGGCATGATGAATTCAAGTCCTACCTCTGAAACAGAAAAGCTGCATGGAAAGTTGGTCAGTGTGTTGGCAACCAAAAATGGGCTCCTTAGCACTTAGTCAACAAGTGCCCTTGACTAGTTTGGCTTTTTCCCCTGAACTGAATGCTGTTTGTATGTTGGACTGGAGTAAGCTTGTCGGCCCCTTCACCTTGCTTCCCTTGCTTAAGCTGATGGAAAGAACCTGTGCTTTCCCGGTCAACCCCTTCACCTTGCTTAAGCTGATGGAAAGAACCTGTGCTTTCCTGGTCAACCCCTTCACCTTGCTTAAGCAGATTGAAAGAACCTGTGCTTTCCCCGGCGTACCTTACACCCCCTGCAGAAGCTGGATGGTTAAAAGCAGCTCCTGTTGGAGCCAGAGGCTGCTATAGCCACAGCCACAGCCACGGCCACAGCCGGAGCTGCCAGTGGCAGAGCTGACCTACGGGAGGAAGCTGAACAAGGACTTCAGGCCAGTGGGTAATCTTTTTACCATAGAGGGGGAAGCATGATTTTGCTTTACGCAATCATGCTTCTCTGTAGCCTCCTGGTTACTCTTTCAAGGCGTACTTATTGGTCCTGGAAGCTTTTGATCAATATATCAAAATGAGGTTGCTGGTTCATGGGTTGGTTACTGTGGAGCCTAAATATATGTTTTGATTCTTCTGCCTTCTACTTTGAGAGTTTCTTATATCCGGTGGTTCCGAACCTTTCAGACATGTATATGATCCTCTTTGAGATTATAAACTCTGCCCTCCTAATGCATCACCTGACCTTCAAGTGCCCCTGGAAACTCTTTAAGACCACACAGTGCAAATAAATTGCCAATTGGCGGATTAGGAGACCTTTATGCTCAGACTTACATCCATGACAGGTAAAACATATTCGTGTGTGTGTGTGTGGGGGGTATATTCCCAGCAACAAACTAAATCTGCCTTTTGAGGTTGATGGCCCAGCCTATCTGAGTGTGGAGAGTATTGCTAGTAAGTAGGCCACTTGGTGACAAATTATTTTCTCAAGGTAAATGAGGAAACAAAGAAAACGGTCCTCAGTTCTTTTTCTTTCTCTTACTTCCATAGTAACCAGAGCAGAGTGATGAGGTCGGGAGTAGAGCAGAATAAGTCAGTTTGGGGACTAGTTATAAACTTAAAATTATCTGTCAGCACTCTCAGTTTCAGATTCTTGTCCAATAACCTATAAGTGAACATACCATAAAGGGAATTGAATTGTATCAAGCTTGACATCCTGACTATAAATTAAATCAGAAGGCAGAAACAAATGGTAGCTAAGTGGAAGGATGGATCACAGGCTCTCCTTTGAGAGACAAATAAAGGAGCTGGCATAGTTGGTTTTATATTGTGTCCGAAAGCAACCTGAAACATTTCACATAATATTTTGTATTTGCGGAAGGTAAGCTCTTTGAAGGGGTAGTTAACTTCTTCATTTGTACTCCAAGTGCCTGATGTAGTATGTTGCAACAAATCCTTATTGACATGTGTTACATTCCCACGATCGCAATAAATATATTAAAATCACTACACTGAAATTAATTGCAGTTTATGTAATGGCAATAGTTATACAGGATGAAGACAGAAATTCCATAAAAAAACTTGAAAAGATTCTTCAAATTAAACCAATATATATTTTGACAATCGAGTACTTCAATAAAACTATGGAAATAGTGAAAAATAATGAAAAATATAACAGCAAATATATATCAGGAATTAGAGAAATGAAAAATCCGCAAACTATACAGAAACTTCACACCTATCAATCATGAATACTTTTATCAAAAAAAAAAAAGAATTGGAAGACACTAGACATAGGTAACAGCTTTAAAAATGAAATTGATTATTATTTAGCAGTTGGAAAGTGTTTCAATACTGATGTGGGAGCATTACTAACTTGGTCATCTATGAATATCACTGAATTGCCAGAGAAAAATAAGAGTTAGTACAAAGTTAGGTGACAGAATAAAAGGAGAAAAAGGTACAGAGTTTAGTTATAACAATCTATTCTAATAAGTTATTGAAAATAAAAAAATAGCAGTATATGTAAAATATATGCTGACTGAAATGGTCTAAAATGAAAGCAATGTAAATCAATTATAATAATAAGATAAAAAGAGCACAAATTGCAATAGTGAGTAAATACTATATTTACTTGACATATAGCCCCTAAAGGCAGCATTTGTTTAGACTATAAACCAGTTAACTTAAAAATCTTTAAGAGAAGGATAAGTTGCATTACATGATAAAATCAGTTTAAAGAAAGCCTGGTGAGAAATCCAGGTAAATAAGGTCATTCCAAGACTTTTTAAATATAGAAGTGGATCCAGGAGAACAGAGAAAGATGGAAAAGATCAGCTAAAATAATTTTTAACAAATTTCAACATCAAAAAATATGCTTTTACCACATTTGGACTAATATAATAATCTTAGATATACACGTAGAGTATTTTGGAAATTCACTATGTAGACCAACTATTGGAAGAGTAGCTAGTTTGGATCAAATATAAAAATATATAAATACATATTGACACTTATACATACTTATACATTGACACATATACACACTTGTCTTCATGTTTAGGAATCTATTCACAAGGTAAGTGAAGAAGATGAAAATGCTACAGGCATGGAAAATATCTTTCATCCTATTAGAAAATGAAGGTGACAAAGGGGATCTCACCAATAACTGAGCTATGTGCCTACTTTTACATATTTACATATATGCATATATGTGCAGGTATAGATATACACATACATATTATCTGTGTGTATCTATATATGCATGCAGGTATACATGCACATGCATATACATATGTGCGTGTACATGTACTTGTATATACAGTCTCCACACACATCAAGGGTATCTTTGATAAGAGGGCAGAACAGGTAAGTTGTGGCAATTAGCATTCCATAGTAGAACATAATTTTACCATCACATAAGTAAACAAACAGAGAATACAAGATAATAATGTGCTTAATATCTGTTGATTCTAAAAAAGATTTTTTATTCAGAATAGGAAAAAAAGATTTCTCCAAAAAGGCTCTATGACAACAAGGTGTCTCCTACGAATATATCAACATCACACAATATTCTGTGAAAGATATGACAGTCATAACCTGTTCAATCCTCTGATCATTAATATAAAGTAAGTTGTGAAATCAGGAGACACATATTTACTAAAGATACTTGCTACTCTCATGGAAAATACTGAGCAGATTCTAAGTTGAAGAGGAATTCCCTATAGAATTTTACATCCTTCAAATGATTTCTTTTTTAGGATATGCTTTTCTGTGCACATCAAGCCCTGGAACTTTGCAAAACCTCCTGAAAGATGCCCACCACACAGGAGAATTTGGCCTAACCATACACTGGGAGGAGATAAAAACAACAACAACAAAATATACAAATAAACATGTATGCAGAATGTCTATTATCTGAAGCAGGATATACAGTTAGATGGGCAACCTAGGTGTAAATAATGGATTAGTATATATTCCCTGGATAGATGGCAAATGGACAAAATTTGGGCCTAGAATTGAACAGGAGCAAGAGCACAGAGCGAATTGCCTATGGGAAATTGAAGAGTTCCTTTAATGACCCAAAAATTCTTCCTGAAACGAAAGACTAACTTTTAAAAATCATAATTTCTTAAAATTTTATTATTTGTTTTTGTTTTTGTGTCACTTTAATTTACTAATATATCTCTCCCCAACCTCCACTAACCAGAGAGAGAGTGTTTCAACAATCTGGCTAGCAGCTTCTGTGGGGGTGTAAGATCCACCAACAGCCCGCAGAAAGTTACCAGCAGGCTGCAGAAGCACAGGTTCTTTTGATCTGCTTAACTAAGGAAAGCCACATGAAGGGGTTGACAAGCTTACTTTAATTACGCATATAAATATAATTCACTTAGTTCAGTGGAAAAAGACCAACACACTGAACTTCAGAACAAAATACAAACAAAGTACAAACATTGACAGACAGACCTTGTCTGATTCAAATCCCAATACATAGTTACCAGAGTTCAACAAAGTCTCAGCATCCGGGTTTACAAGCTGGAGGGCTCCTTAGCCACAGCTGCCCAGAGTCTCCGCATCAGCACCATCACAAGGGAGAGGCCTGTGAAAATGGCTCTGTCCTCTCTTCTTATAGGGCTTCAGACGTCATCAAACATCATCTGAATGACCAGAACTTAGGCTGCTATGATTGGCTCTCAAGTTAGTCCCTCCCCTTATGACCCTGGGAGGTTCACATCCACATAGGTTGGGTTAACACCTAATAGGGGTTTGGGCCTGGGGCTTAGGATTTAGTAAGAATCAATGAAATACACTGCATTACTCAAAAGAAACAAAAGCCAAACTCTTCAAGGCACTTGTTGAACTAAGTGCTAAGAGCCCATTTTGCTTACCAACACAGAGGGAGAGAGAGACATTCCTTTAACAAAGATTTAATTTTTCTTCTACAGGCTGTACTCATGACTCCTCCAGGTCTTTGTCAATAATGCCCCCAAAACTCCACCCTGGAAACTCACTCTAGCTGGCTACTTCACACATTGGAAGTACTCTCTACCCCTATGGCCTCTCCCCCTGATCAGCTGGTGCCTTATAGAACTTCCATTTAGAAAGGATACCCAGTCCACTCACCTCTTCATTCGTCAACAGGCTTTCCTCCTGAGCATATCTTCATCTCCTCCTCCAACCTTTCTAGCTTCCTTTTATATGCTGTCTTCTCCCATTAGAATGTAAACTCTTTGAGAGCAGGTTTTTTTTTTCTTTCTGTTTATGTTTCTATTCCCAGAACTAAGCACAATGTCTTAAGTGATTAATAAATGTTTGAAATGAAGGGAAAAATGCAGTTCAGTAAAACTAATCAAAATATCAACAGTATATATAATCTTCTATTTCTGTAGTTGCCTACCTCTTCAAAGAAAGGAGAGCACTACATTTTTCTATTTGGAGTCCAAGTTTCATATTTATATTTACGCAATGTTTATTTTTTTTCGTTCTTTCTATTTACACTGTTACAGTACTTTGTTTTCCTGCCTCTGCTAACTTCACTATGCATCACTTTAATTAAGTCTTATCAATTCCTTTCTAAATTAATAATATAAGCTATTTCTTATGGCATAGGCATAGTCAATTACATTCATGTACCACAGTTTCTTCAGCCATTCCTCATTTTGGGGGGGCATCTTTTTAATAACAATGTTTTACCAGTGTTGTTGTATGGCTGTGAGTCATGAGACCATACCAATCATTAGGATTCTCTTATTTGGCCTTTGTCTTGGAAAAATTATCACTCAGAACACAATGGAGAAGCTTCTAGTGAATATGAACAGGCTACAGCACATAACAGATTGGTAACTACAAAGAAAAATTGAGAGTAAAGAATGACATAAGGGAAATCTAGGATCACAAATGGTGATATGGTTAAAACAAGAAATAATGGGTGGATAGCTTATGTGTCCTACCATTACCCTTGTGATGTCAAGAGAAAACAATGATGGCCCTAGCATGTTGGGTGAACTCTCTGCAGTGAATTTATGAGACGGTATGAAGAAGAGTTGTATAGGATGGATAGGCATGATTAGGTTTAGATTTGTATCACGGAAGGAAACAAACATGAATGAAATTATAAATCCATTTGAATCTATATACACAGACACACACACATATGTATATATACATAGATATATACATATACATATGTGTATGTGTATATATATATACATATATATGTATATATATACAAATATAAAGACGATTTCTCATGGTAATTTGTGTGTGTGTATATATATATATATGTGTGTGTGTGTATATATGTGTATATATATATATATATATATATATATATATATACACATATATACACACACACATATAAAGATGTAGACGATTTCCCATGGTAATTTGTGTTAATTGCTTCTTTCTGGATGTTTTGTAAATTATGTTTTTCAGTTCTGTTTCATAGGCAATTGTCTTCTCTACCAACTCATTTTCTTTCTCCTCCTCCTCCTTTTTTTTCTATCTTTCCTCTCCATCACTGAGTAGAACCAAAGATTCAGTGTCCGAAACTAGTCTCCATTCAAAGACATAAGTTTCAAAATTGCAGGTGGAAAATTTTCTATTGAAAATAAGACCAACTAAGAGAATGTCAGTGATTAGTATTAAGAAAAAAAACAACTGTTTTTAGAATATAACCGAGAATCATTCTGAGCAGAATTCACTCCAGATTTAATTACCTCTGGTTATGGAATTAAGTGAAAAATGTCACCGGCAAAATGATGCATGTGCATGAGTGTGTGTGTGTATGTGTGTATATGTTTGTGTTGTGGGAAAAATGATACTAGAAGAAATCTGTCTTTTCCAAAGACTGTGCTGTACCCACATTTCTATAGGTACATATTGTTGGATGTGACTAGGACATTCCAAATCCATGTTCTAGCCGAGGGACATTAACTCTACATTAGTAAGTATATACTGGGGATGAAATTTAACAAACCACAAAGAGTAATTTTCTCTGGAACAAGGGAATATTAACCATTGAAATATGGTATGAGTATCAAAGCTCTGGAAACACAATTTAAAATAATTTACAGGTTGCCTAGTGATTACATTTTTCTTCCTCATTTGTACCCAAGAGTATTATTTTTAATTAAAATAATAAACCAAGACCAATTCAGCTTGACACAAAGTGAATTTAAACACAGTTTACTTTTTTCTCCCCTTCATTAGTTCTTTATACAGCTTACAGAAGTATTTACAGTGGAAGCAGGAAGAAGGGGAAAAGAGAGACAAGACTGAATATAACTTTTGCTGATATTCCCTTGGTGACACTGCATCTCCCTCATAAAAAAAAGTTGTCACAGGACAAAAGCTAATACCTTACAACAAAAATCAACATGGATCTTCTCTGTATGCTAAAAAAACAAGCCAATTGTTTCTTCCTTTTACTTGTAAACACCATGAAAAGCTGCGTGTGCTACCAAACCTTGCCCTTTTTGGGATGAGGAATAAAAATAATGAAATCCAACATTTATCTAGTGCTTACTATGTGTCAGTCACTGCGTTAAGGCATTGACAATTATCTCATTTGGTCTTCACAACCACTGTTGGGGGTAGGGGCTATTATTATCCCCATTTTACAGATGGTGAAATAGGCAAACAGAGATTAAGTGATTTGCCTAGGGTCACACAGCTAATAAGTGCCTAAAGCTGATTTGGACTGAGGTCTTCCAGGCTTTGTGCTTTATCTAGTGCACCAGCTAGCAGCCTCTAAGTAACTAATATTTTGTACTGCATACCCCATGTGAAACTCAGGTTAAAAACACCTTCCCAGGAAAGGAATTCCAAGTGTAACTTAGACAACTCTCTCAAAGAAAATTCCTATGACCCCTCTAATCCCATGGTCTAGTCACTTCAAGCTCTGTGTTTAAAAGACTAGAAGTTGTTCTGGGAAATACCAGGGTATAGGTTGAGTCTAGATCTCCACCAATATAAGTAACAGGTTTTCCAGCTACTGCATAGGCACTCAAAATAACTTTACAAGTTTCAAGGCAGCCTTTACTCTGTCTTCTATTTCAAAGAAATAGAGAATATACAAAAGACTCATGGGAGCATAAAAAAATGAAGAAAACACATGTACTCAAAACAGCCCATAGCTATCCATGTATGCTTTCTCTCTCCCCATTAATGGGGTCCCATTCTTCCACGTGGTCCTAAATCTTTCAGACCCTGCAGCATTCCACAGTTTGGCATCCTCTCAGAAGAGAGTGGAAAATGGGCCTATTAGAAAGGCAAACTCCAAGATTCTGGCAAATCCCTCTTTAAGCCTGAAAAAGGGGCCATAGAAATCATTCTAATTTATGCTACTACTGTAAATACTGCTTCTCTCCCAGAAAGGAAACAATATTTGTGACTGCTGAATAGGTTACTCCAATTCTTATCAGATAGGCACCCAAATAACTCATGTGACAGCAAAATGCAAAGTCCAGTTCTCCCACCCCTCCATATTGCTACTTTCCTCCCTTGCCACTGTTCATCCCAGCAATGGGGGCCTTTTCTCTCATCAAAAAGTGGAATTACTCAGAAATTTCCCCACTAACTAGGAAGATGGAGTTCAGGGGGAAAAAAATCCAGAAACTCATTTCTCATGCAACATGGGGAAGCAAAGGTCTGTCTAAGTTATGTGCCTTTACCTCAAGCCATCTATTAATAGATTTTGATGAAGGAGACTGACACACACTTTCTGGTCTCTCAAGATATTGCTGGAGTAAAGGTAGAAGAAGGAAAAAGAGACCAAGAAGTTCTATAGACTCCCTTTTATAGGCCAGCACAAAAGGGTGGCTTCTCTCCTTAAAGTGATAATAATAATAATATTTATGTAGTGCTTTAAGGTTTGCAAAGCAAAATGCAAATATAAAATGTAAATACAATATGTATTATCTCATTTGATCCTCATAACCACCCTGGGAGGTAGGTACTAGATGAGAAAAGTGAGGAAAATAGAGGGTAAGTGACTTGCCCAGAGACAGTTAGTTAATGTTTGAGGCAAGATTTGAATCTAGGTTTTCCTGATTTCAGGTCCAGTGCTCACAACAGTAGTAATCAATCAATTCATCTTAGAGCCAGCCTCCATGATGGAGATTTGATTAGAAGATACATTTTGTCTTCTAAAAAACATATCCATTGGCGTATGTCCACAACTTCCATTAAAAAATATCTTTAAATACCACAAAGCTTACCACCCTGTAGGCTTATTTACCCTCCTTCAATAACCTCCCCCAACTCCTGCGTTTCACAAGAAGTAAGGAATAATTAAAAAAGAACAACCAGACCTGGATTTGAAGTCAAAAGACCTGGTTTCATATCCTAGTTCTAATACTAAACAACTCTGTATTCTAGGGCAATTCATTTTACCACTTTACCATTACATAATTTAGCTTACTTAGTTATAAAACAGGGTTGGATTAGATGATTCCTAAGGCCTATTCCAACCAAATCTTAAATTATATTGTGACAAAAGATTTAACATGTGAATCCTACCAAAGGACACTGTAAAACTCTTGAGGACTGGAAATCTCTCATGACCTAAAGGAATGAACTTAAAATGGGGAAGGTCAATTGGCATAATTCTTATTTTCAAAATGATTGTCCTGAGTCTCAAGTCTTCAAATCATAGAATGCACCAAAAAAGTGACTTCATCTAAAGCCAACTTTATCCCTATGTACCTATCTTGCTCCCAGGTGGCTACCTTGCCAATTAATCCCTGAAAAAAGTGTTAGGTGATTATTGGTTAAAGTGTGACTTCTCCTGTGGGCATTTTCATTTAACTAGTGAGTTGTAGAAGACTTCAAAAAATAAAACTTTATGATGCAGAAAATATAGCTCTACTAGTGGGTTTTCAGTCAAGAGAACTAGGTCAAAGGGTCTTCCTGATATCTCTCAAATTGTACCAGTTAGATGATCACTTATAATGACTACTTGAAAAGCTGTCTAGCCATATCCCTGGAATGGAAGGCAAAACTAAAATGGACCATCTCAAGGTTATGAGTCAGTTAAGATGAATCATTAAGATTAGTGACCACCTGGATAGTTTGTTATCCAAAATTTTCTCATCTATCAGCTTGCTTTGCAATTGAAATTTCCACTATCAAGAGATACATCTTTGAGTGACAATGTTGTCACCAGATCAAATCCACTTGTTACCTCAAAAGTTCAGGACATTAATACAACAGAATCCATGAATCAGTTTATCATATTGATAGGTTATAACTTATCAGGTATAGATAGAGAAGAGTTGATCCATGAGAAATGAATTATTCCCTATGTATGCAGGTCTGTATTCTCTCTGCATTCAGGCTATCTATGAGTCCCTCTCATGGTTGCCTAAGCTCCAATGATGACAAACCCTTATCCATTCTTGTTCAGTTGTTTCAATTGTATTTGACTTTTTGTGACCCAATTTGGGGTTTGCTTAGCAAAGATACTGGAATGACTTGGTATTTCCTTTTCAATTCATTTTACAAATGAGGAAATTGAGGAAAACAGGAGTAAGTGACTTGCCCAGGGTCACATAGCAAGCGTCTGAGGTCAATTTGATCTCAAGTCTTCCTGACTCCAGGCCTGAAGCTCGACTCATTGTGCCATCCCTTCACCTTATTTTTAAAAAGATTGTCCTGAGTCTCAAGTCCTCAAATCACAGAATGCACTGAAAAAGAGATTTCATCTAATTAGAAAGCCAACTTTATCCCCATGTACCTAACTTGCTCCCATATAAATCTTCACACCTTATGAGAAGGGCCTCAGTCTTAGACGAAATTTCTTTATCATAGCCATAGCCTGAGCCTCCTTCTGCTTGGACTTCAATGAACATCTTAGCTGTAGGGGAGGCAAGTGAGTCAGTCTTTAACCAGCATAATTAAGCACTTATGTGCCAGGCATTCTGTTAAACATTGGGAATATGATAGAAGCAGGAAGAAAAATATTCCCTACCCTCAAGAAACTTACATTCAAATGAGGGACGACAATACATAAAAACAAGCTAAAAATCAGTGAGGAGGAAGAGGTATTTATGCAGTGGCATAGTAGAGAAAGTCCAGATGATGATCAGACACTTGAGAATTCACTTATCCATGGATTTTCTAAATGCAATAAGGATCTCCTGAGAATAACAAGAACCACTTGGATTTTATAGTTTTTATTTTGCTGACTAAAACAATTCTATTATTTGTAACATACTGTGATCTAAGTTGTAAGGACCATTATGATAACAACTGATTTATATAGCAAGTTTAAGTTTGCAAGCACTTCATATACATTGAAATAGGCACATAATAGATCATAATAGTAGCTAGGATAAGATTAGATTTGAAACATGATAAAGTGCTAGACAATATGCTATGATGCATTACAATGTAATGTAACATGATGCAATACAATGTAATGTAATATATCATAATGTTAAAAAGTAACATGTCAAAATGTAATGTGATATAACATAGCATGACATGACCTGACATAACAATATAATGCAGCATAGCCTAATACGATATAACACATCAGTATAACATAGCATAGCATAGCTTAATATATTACAGTATAATGGCATGATACATGAAGTTAGAGGCCACAGTTAAAAGACTGTTGGGCTTGGAGTCAGGAAGATCAGAGTTTGAATTCTTACTTAGACACTTACTAGTAATGCCATGGGCAAGACCCTCAGGCTCTCTTAACTTCTATTTCTTCATCTAGGATAAAATTTGTATAATACCACCTATCTCACAAGCCTGTTGTGAGGATCAAATAAGAAAACTGTTGCAAAACACTTCAAATTTGCAACAATTATGATGATCATGATTCATAATATTAACAGATGATAATCAGATTTATTTTTCTAGCCTTAACCTTTCTCCTAACTTCCAGGCTCACATCACTAACTACCTAGCAGACATCTTGAGTCACAGATACCTCAAACTCAACATGTTCAAAATAGAAATCATTTTCCTTTCCCTAAATCTTCTTCTTTTCTGAACTTTCTTATTTCTATTGAGGACATCACCATCTTTCTAGTCACCCGGGCTCATATCAGAGGTGTAATTATAGATTCGTCATTCCCACCCAACCCCCCATATCCCATCATTCACCAAGTCTTGTCACTTCTACCTTCAAAATATCTCTTACATATGTCCTCTTCTCTCTAGTCATACAGCTGTCACTCTGCTGCAGGGCCTCATCACTGAATACATAGACTTTTGTAATATTCTTTGGTTGGCATTTCTGCCCCACCTGTCTCCCCACTCCAGACCATCCTTTTGTCACTTGTCAAAGTGATCATCCAAAGAAACAGATCTGACCATATTACTCCTTTATTGAATAAATTCCAATGCCTCCTAGTTTTCCATGAATCAAATATAAAATATTCTCTTTGGCTTTTAAGACCTTTCATTTCTGTTCCCCTTCCTATTTTTCCAGTATTCTCACACTTTACTCCCCTGCTTATTCTACAGTCCAGTGACATTGGCCTTTTTGCTATTCCTCATACAGGACACTCCATCTTCCAACTTCATGTCTTTTCACTTGATGATTCCGTGCCTAGAATATTCTCCCTCCACAGCTTGTGTTTGCTTCCTTAACTTCCTTCCAGAAACAGCTCAAATCTCACCTCACCTAAAGGTCTTTCACAATCCCCCTCAATCCTAGTACCTTTTCTCTGAAATTACTTCATTTTTACCCTGCATATACATTGCATGAATGTAGTTTTTTTACATATTGTCTCTCCCATTAGAATGTGATCTCCTTGAAGGCAAGGATTGTATGTTTGTCTTCTCTGTGTCCCCGGATCTCAAGACAGTGTCTGGTAAATAGCTTAACAAATGCCCATTGATGGATGGATGGAAAGTACTCAACACCTTTCCCAAGCTTCTGTTTTCTTGTTTTATGGCATGCTTAATGTTAATAAGAAAAGGTTAATTGAACAATGTTATGCATATCATTGCATTTTTCAAGGAACTTCATGTAATCAAAACATATTCATGGGAAACAGCTTGTTAGAGGAGAGCCTTTAAGGCTGACATTTTTTCCTAAGAAATTGAATGTTTTTTCATTTAATTTTTATCTTTTTGTTCTATTTTTTACAAATATCATTAAATACTTCAAATTTTTTTTATAATGTAGAAAAAAACAACACAGCAGGACCATGCATTTTCTAGAGTACTCACTCAATTCTGGAAGTATGAAATAATCTCTCTAGAGATTCATTTGTGAAAGCCTTGTTCATTGTAGATGCAGAAGTGGGATTATACCATCTAGAACTAAGAACTGCTTTATTTTTCTTTTTCTTTTTGTTACATAATAATTTTGTTAAGTTGGTAGTGGGAAAGTAGTTATCCCAATTTTAAAATGATCAATGTATCTGTAGAGTCCATATCAGAATGCAGGCTATCTTGGGGAGGGAGGTAAGAGGGAGGGGAGAAAATTTAAAATTTATGGAAATGAACATTGAAAACTGAAAATAAATAAATTAAATATTAAAAAAATAGTCAAATTGAGGCTAAGTAAAGTTACATTCTCCATTTTGCTACCTAAAAAGAGTTATTTGTTCTGCAAAAACTATTTCAGCTGCTATAACAGTGATTAAAATAGTCTTTAAAGGGATAAATCAGGAAGATGTGACTACTCCAAAAATAAAACAAAAAAACGAGGTTTACATTTATTTAATAGATCCTGTTAGGAGGGATATACATGAGAGTAATTAAAAAAACATCTCAAAGACTTGTAATTCCTCCTCTACTTATTTAAAATATCCCAGAAACAATGACTTATCAAATATGTGGGTGACTTAGCATCAGGGACCTTAATATAATCTAATCCAACCCCCTAACTTTACAGTTATGGAAACTGAGACCCAGAGAAATTAAAATTGTCTTACCTTAAATTTTACAAATAGTATAGACAAAACCCAAGACTCTAAATCAGGTCCTCTGACATCCAGTTGATACCTAATAAGTACCAGAGATGATAGTCAGTTAAAACTGAATAAATGCCTTTGATTTCGAGTCCAACACTTAATTTTTTACAACAGGGATTCATAATTGATTGAATTGTCAAAACAGAATTATGAATGAATGGGAGATTTCATTTGTCCATGTGTTGGGGCAACTATAGCACTAAAACTATTGATAACAAACACCCCTGAATCAGGAATGACTGATGATCCATCATTGGATTTTAATTATAGAATGAGTAAAAATGGATCCAAACAGCTTGCTCTCATGCTAGCTTACCTTCAATTGACTTTTCCCACAGATGCTTCCAGGCTTTGAGTCACCATTTTATAAATCATAATGCAAACTTCAAGCATCTGAAAGGCAGTACTAAATTAAAATGTATAATTAACTTCAAGTAATGGTGAAATCTCAGAGGAAGAATGTATCTTTGGGGAAGGGCTATGGAAAAGGCTTGTAAAAGGACTCTGAGATATTTCCTTCTTTTTTTTCTTTTGGCCTACTAAATAAAATTCCTGGTCTCTAAACTTTTCAAGAAATATATTCCTTTTGCTGATTTTCTGATCTGATGGATTTTTTAAGAAAAAGGTTTACCTCAGTACATTCTCGAAGTTTACATTTTATACGTGACTTAATTTGGCAGATACAAATTTAGGCTAAGTCAGCAAACCAGGGTACCTTGCTACTTAGTCACTCTGCAGATTACCCAGAGATAGGGGCTTAACCCCTATGCAAGACAGGAGGACAATTGTCCTGGGAGTTGTGAATTCCCCAGCACTTTCATCTTGGATATTTCCAAGTATAACGCTATATAGAGACAGAGAGACATAGAGGAAAGAGTATTGGACTTAGGGAAAGGCAATGGGGATTGAAATCCTAGTTCTGTCAATTACTAGGTAAACCTAACAAAGACACATTATATCTTTGGGTTTTAGTATTTTTTATTTGTAAAATGGGACCATTATGAAACCATTCTTTAAAGTAATTTGGAACTATGCCAAGAGGTCTATAAAATCATGCATACCCTTTGAGCAAGCAATACCACTAGTAGGTCTGTATTTCAAAGAGATAAAAAATTTAAAAAAAATGAAAAGGACCTATATATAAAAAACTATATCTACAAGCTCTTTTAGTGGTGGCAAAGAATTAGAAATTGAAGTGATATCTATCAATGTGGGAATGAGTGAACAAGTTGTGTTATATGATTGTGATAGAAGGCTATTATGGTATAAAAAATGACAAGTAGGATGCTCTTAGAAAAACCTGGAAAGATATAAACAGGAGAGGATTCTAGCTAGATGGCAGAATAGGTCAGAAAATTCCAAACTCTCCAGATTTCCTCTGCAAATGAGACAAAATAATGCCTCAGGGAGAACATTAAGCAGGAAAAAATAAACAAGAGTTGGACCAGAACAGTGGGTCTCCTGGGACAACCAGAGAAGGACTGAGGTTTAATCCCTGTAAAGTGTAACCACCTCTAGGCTAGTTCTGATAACACAGCAAGCTCTGAGCCTAGCTGGGTTGGGAGGCAGCCTCAGCCCCAGCCACAGGAATTTTCATCTTCAGGATAGTGTGGGGAGTTGGATTTCTGAGTTGGGGAAGACTGAGGGAACCTCTGCCGATAAAGCCCAGCTATGCTACTGAGATGGCCCTGGACGACAAAGAATGACCACAAGGCCCAGGAGTGCAGAAGCAGTGGGCCTGGGATGCTGACAGCTGTGGGCAGTTATAGGAGGGCAGAGCTCTGGTTTTGGTTCCAGTTCAGAGGGGAAAACCGAAGGAGGATCTGAGGCCAGAGGCACCATCCTCTATACTCCAGAACTACAGGTGATTACAATTATGTATGTATGTATGTATGTATGTATGTATGTATGTATGTATGTGTGTACATGTATATGTGTATGCATATATATGTATGTATACACATACACACATATATTATATGTGTATATACATATTATATGTATATATGTGCATATTGATGTATGTGTGTGTGTATTTTAAATGAGCAGGGAAAGGAGAAGGAACTCAACCACATAAAGTTACCATGGGAATAGAGAAGACCAGGGTTCATCTTCAGAGGAAGATACTGAAGCAAAAATAGACTCTCTAACCCCAAAGAGTAACATCAAATGGGCACCTGCCCAAAAATAATTCCTAGAAGAACTTTAAAAAAGACTTTAAAAATCAAATGAGAAAGATGAAGGAAAATTTTTTAAAAACTAAAACCATTGAAGAAAAACAAGAAGATTATGAAAAGAAAGTTAACCAATTAGAAAAGGAGATCCAGAATCTTAAGGAAGAAAACAACTCCTTGAAAATTAAAACTGGGCAAAGAGAAGTCAGTGAAGCTATAAGAGACCAAGAAATAATAAAACAAAACATAAAGAATAAAAAAATAGAAGAGAATGTGAAACATCTTATAAGAAAAACAACTGACCTGGAGAATAGATCAAGAAGAGAAAATGTAAGAATAATTAGACTACCTGAAAGCTACAATCAAAAAAGAATCTTGATACAATAATATAAGAAATAATTAGAGAAAATTGTCCTGCAATGTTAGAACAAGAGGGGAAAGTGGAAATAGAAAAAAATCCACCAATCACCACCTGAAATAGATCCTATGAGGAAAACTTACAGGAATACTATACCTAAATTCTAAAACCCCCAGATTGAAGAGAAAATATTGTAAGAAATAAGAAAAAAAAACAATTCAAATATGGCAGAGCCACAGTTAGAATTACACAAGACTTAGCAGTGGTGATACTAAAAGATCACAGGTCTTGGAATACTATATATTGAAGAGTAAAAGAACAAGGATTGAGGCTGAAAATATCATAGCCAGCAAAGTTAAGCATAATTCTGAACAAAAAAATGGATAATAAATGAATTGCTGGACTTTCAGGACTGCATTGCAAAAAGACTTGAACTCAATAGAAAATTTCACATACAAGTTCCAAGAGAAATATAAGGTAAACATCAAAGATTAATTACCAGGGCCTCAATAAGGACATACTGTTTACTTTTTATAAGAGGAAATGTAAGCCATACGTCTAATATTGTAATTAGTAATTGGGTAATTCAAAAGAAAGATTGGGGTAGAACTGAGTATGATGCAATTCTACAAAGTAAAACTGTCTAGGAAAAGGTAACAAGAATAATTATCTTATACAAATGAGGTGCAAGAGGAAGAACTCACACAGAGGAATTAAATGGGGGAGGAGGCTGGTAGCTTTGAAACCCTACTCTCATTGGGAACAGGTTAAAGAGGGGACGATACATATATATATATCTAGAAGAGTATAAAAGTCTTCTAAATTCAGAAAGAAATAAAAGGCTAAAGGGATAGGGAGGGGGAAGAAGATAAGGGAGGGAAAGAAGGTGAGGGAATAGGATAGAAGGGAATAGAAGTGTGTCTAGATTAACAGGAATGGGATAAAGAGTGAATAACATATTTGGAAGGCTATAAAAGTCTTCTAAATTCAGATAGAAACAAAAATACAAGGGGAAAGAGTTGGGGGAGAAGATAACAGAGGAATCTTTGGAGCAGGGTAGGTTAAGTAATAGGAGGGCAAGGTAGAAGGCAGAAGTAAAGTAGACTAGTCAGGAAGGAGAGGAAATAAGATATACACACAAGCATAAAGTAAAGATGAGGAGTAGAATTTATTAGGGAAAAAGAGCAGGGATAGTAATCATGATCTCAGTCAAAGTTAAAGCTAAAATAGATTTAATCAAAAGAGAAAAATAGGGAAACTCTACTATATATCAGCCATATTAATCAATATTGTTTTAGACTTTAAAATAGACTTCCAAATAAGGTTGGAATATTGCATGGTGTAGGAAATGATGAGTTGGTGGACTTAGAAAAATAGGGAAAGAATTGGACTTATGAAGGAAGAGGTTATCCAACCTCAGAGAAACAGGATAAATAAGTAGAGTTACGTACATGCATATGACTATATATGTCTATATATGAGTATGATTACAGATATCTAAGTATATGTATGTGTATGTAATATGTGTAAGTGTATGTTTGTAGGTATATATGTGTGTATATACATATATATGTTTGTGTGTGTATGTGCAGATATATGTGTGTGTGTGTGTGTGTGTTGATTCAACAATCTGGCTAGCAGCTACTGTGGGGCGTGAAAGACCAACACAAGCCCAACAACAAGCATGCTGCCAAAGCCCGGGTTCTTTTGATCTGCTTTACTAAGGAAAGCAATATTAAGAGGTTAACAAGCTTATTTTAATCCAGCATACAAATACCATTCACTTAGTTCAGGGGAAAAAGCCAGCACCCTGAACTTCAGAGTAAAATATAAACAAAGTACAAACATCGACAGACAGACCTTGTTTGATTCAAATCCCAATACATAGTTACAAGAGTTTAACAAAGTCCCAACATCCAGGTTATGAGCTGGAGGGCTCTTAGCTACAGCTGCCCAGAGTCTCATCAGTCTCATTGCATCAGCTTGCCACCACGAGTGAGAGCCCCGTGCAAATAGCTCTGTCTTATCTTCTTATACTGGTTCAGGTGTCATCAAAAGTCATCTGAATGACCAGAACTTAGGCTCCTATGATTGGCTTTTGAGTTAGCATCTCCCCTTAATACCCTGGGAGCTTCACACCCACATAGGCTTAGCACCTAATAGGGGTTTGGGCCTGGGGCTTAGCACCTAGCAAGACTCAATGAAATACACTGAATTACTCAAAGGAAACAAAAGCCAAACTCTTCAAAGGCACTTGGTTGAACTGAGTGCTAAGAGCCCATTTTGCTTACCAACACAGTATGTAATATGTGTATGTAAGTGTATGTTTGTAGGTATATATGTGTATATATACATATATGTTTGTGTGTATATGTGCAGATATATGTATGTGTGTGCGTGTGTGTATATACACGCACACACACAAAAACATATATATGCTTAATTATAGCCTTTGGGGCTGAAGAAGGGGGAATAAAGAACAAAGTACACAGCAGAGAACAAAAAAAAACTTACAAGGAAGCAAAGAAAAATAGATAACTGAACACAATGTGCAATATTCATTATATAAGCTTTCTTGAAATGGAAATTTATTGCTGTATATTTTGAATCCTCTCTTATGTTCTGCTGTACACATGGCAATGTTCTTTTTTCTTTTCTTATTTTTCTTTTAAGTTTTAATATTTAAGTTTATTTTTCTTTTTTCTCATTGTGTATTTAAGTTTTAGTATTTAAGTTTAAAATTTTTTAAAAAAAGACATGAGTGAATTGATGCAGAGTGAAATGAACCAGGAGAACTTTGAATACGGTAACAACAATATTGTATGAGGATAACTGTGACTTAGTTATTCTCAATGATAGAAAGTTCCAAGACAATTTTGAAGGACTAATGATGGAGAAAATGCTATCCATCTTCAGAGAAAGAACTGATTGAATCTGAATGCAGATTGAAGCATACTTTGTCTTTATTTTCCTTGGAGTTTTTGTTTGTGTTTTTTTTAGTAGCATGACTAACATGGGAATATATTTTGTAAGACCGCACATGTATAACCTATATCAAATTGCTTGCGTTCTCAATGAGGGGGGCAGAAGAGGTGGGGGTGGAGGAGAGAATTTGGAACTCAAAAATTTTTAAAAACAAAAATATCTTTTCATGTAACTGGGGAAAAATAAAATAGTAAATTTAAAAAAATAATAATTTTTAAAAATTGGACCATAATATTGGAACTACCTCAAGGGCTCATGTGGATCAGATATAAATTAATAGATGTAAAGTGCATTGGACTTTAAGGTCCATGAGAATAAAGAAGAGGTTTCATCTTTGGTTTACATATGTCTTTCCACATATAGCATTGTACTGTATATCCAGTAAGTTCATGATAAATATTTGATGAAATTATTTAAAGTGCTGAGTATAATCTGCAGGTACCCCAAATTTTCGCTGAATCATATAATTCGAGGATGGGACAAAGTTCAGCAGCACAACAAATACCCATAAGAAATCCATACTTTAATATGCACGATTGTTCATCCATCCTTGGCTTGGAGACTGCCCATGAGAGGGAGCTTGCTTCCTGAAGCAGCTCGTTTTACTTTTGGATTGCTCTAATTGTTGGGAAGTTTTCCTGATATCGACACTAAATTGATCTGTTTTGCAACTTGCACTCATATCTCCATGTTTTACTTTCTGAAGTCACATAAAACTGATCTTTCTTCTACCAGACGATATTTCAAATTTTTGAATGTAAAGAATATATTATTGTGCAGTCACTTCAAATTCTTGAAATGTATTTCTGTTTCCATGTTTCTCTTGTCTATTGTGTTTACATTCAATCCAACCCAATCCAATAAACATTTATTAAGTGTCTACTATGTGCCAGGCATTGTGTTCAGTGCTTGGGATACAATTAATAAAAAGAAAGACAATCCCTCCTCTCAAGGGGATTACAATCTAATGGGTAAAGACGACATAAAAAGAAGCAGTAAAGTAGAGAAGGAGGGATGGTAGGACATCACAATGTATTTGATGTGGGGACATCTTTTTTCCATGGAGTTGAAACTAGACAGAACAGGGAAATCCAGGTGAGGGTGACCTGAAAGTCCAATTTCTGTCCTTTATTGGGAGGAACTTGGTATGTCACATTCTAATCCTCCAATCAGAGGGGAAAGGAGGTTGAGGGAGGTGGTGTCAATCCAAAGTATGTACTTAGTTCTGGTCATTTTATCTTGAAAGTTCAGAAGACTTTCTATTAATTTTCTCCTCTAAGATCATACTCAGTTTATCAGGTAAATGGTTTTTGGTTATCTTTTGCCATTTGGAATACTGACAGTTCATTCAGCATATATTATATACCTCCTATATGTCAGGCAGTATGCTAACTACTGGGGATACAAAAAAGGTAAAAGACATCCCTGATTTCAAGGAGCTCATAATCTGACAGGGGAGGGCGACAATAAACATAAAATGTGTACAACATATATGCAGGATAAATAGGAAAAAAATAAAAGAACGAAGGAAGTAAAATTAAGAAGCACTGAGAAAAACTTTCCTGTAGAAGTTATGAATTTAGTTGGGACTTATAGGAGGCCATGGAAGCCATTAAGTTGAGATGGGGAGGGAGAACATTCTAGGAATGGAGGGTAGTAAAAGAAAATGCCTGGAGCCAAGAGATGAAGTGTTATGTTTTTGAAATTGCAAGGAGGCCAAGTGTCACTGGATTGAAGAACACATAAAGTGGGATAAGGTGTAAGAAGACTGAAAAGGTAAGGAGGTTTAGGTTATTAAGGGCTTTGAATGCCAAACATCATTTTATATTTGATGCTGGGGGCACTGGGAGCCACTGGAATTTAATGAGTGGAGTATGTGTATGTGTGACATGATTGGACCTACACTTTAGGAAAAGCACTTTGGTGGCTGAATAGAGGATGGATTGGAGTAGGGAGACATTTGAGGCAGACAGAGTCACCAGAAGGCTATTGCAACAGTCCAGGTGTCAGGTAATGAGGGTCTGCACTAGAGTGGTAACAGTGTCAGAGGAGAGAAGGGAATATATTCAAGAGATATAGAAAATGCAAATCAATAGGTCTTGGCAACAGTTTGGTAGAGGGTGTGTATGTGAAAGATACTGAGGAAGAGTCAAGGTTGATACCTAGGTTGTGAGCCTTAGGGACTGGTAAGATTGTGTGGCCCTCTATGGTGAATCAGGAAGGCAGCTGTGAGGGGGAAGGGTTTGATGAAAAATTATGAGTTCAATTTGGGACATGTTAAGTTAGAGATGTCTGCTGGACATCCATTTCAAGAAATGTGAAAGGCAGTTGGAGATGCAAAATTCAAGGCTAGCAGAGAGTTTAGGGCAAGATAAGGATGAGAGAATCATCATCATAGACATGGTAATTAAATCCATGGAAGTTTCACCAAGTGAAAAATAGAGGGAGAAGAGAAGAATGTCCAGGATAGAACCCTGTGGGACAACAATGATCAGAGGGAATGATCCGAAAAGGATGCAGCAAAGAAGACTGAGAAGGAGCAGTCTGATAGGAAAACCAGGAGATAATAGTGCCCCCAAAACCTGAGGAGACTATCAAGGAGCAGAGAGAATGATCAACAATATCACAGGTGGCTGAGAGGTTTAGAAGAATGAGGACTGAGAAGACCATAAACCTGGCAATTAAAAGATCAGTGGTAACTTTGGAGAAACCAGTTCTGATGGAATGATCAATAAATCAATAAATATTTATTAAGTGCCTACTATGTGCCAGAAACTCTCCTAAGTGCTGGATGACAAAGTTGGAATTCAGATTGTAAGGGTTCGATGTGTAGAGGAAAATTCTGGATCAATACAAATTCATGTAACCAAATTTCAACTGAGCCCTCAATGTTGCAGGCAATGCTATCATTCTTCCTAATTAATTTTCTATAGTACTTTTCTTAGCAGCTGCTGTAAAACTCCTTTTCTCTGCCTAACCTAATGACCTTTCTCCCCTCCTATCTCTTGCTTTCTGGGTAGATGGCTTTGGCTTCAATTTTACTGAAGTGATAAAGACTGTGATAGCTGCCTTTTATAGCCCTAGAGAAAGAAGACTGATTCATCAGATCAACAACTCATTATTTGATATCTCCAACTTCAGACATTATAATTATCTCAAATTCACATGTCAAAAACAGATCTCATTATCTTCCCTCCAAATTCTTCTAACTTCCCTATTTCTGTCTAGGGCATGAACATCCTAAAACATCCTTCAAGCCATCCTATTTGCCAACCTCAGAGTTTTCCTTGAATTTTCTCTCTTCATCACTCTCACATTTTCATCATCATATTCACCACATTTTTATACTATTTAAGGTTTGCAAAGTGCTTTATTTTTATTTTATTTATTTTTATTTGGAGGCAATCAGGGTTAAGAGACTTGCCCAGGGTCATATAGCTAGTAAGTGTCTGAGGTCACATTGGAACTCAGGTCCTCCTGACTCCAGGGTTGGTGCTATATCCATGGCACAATCCAGCTGCATCTGCAAAGTGTTTTATAAGTATTATCTCATTTTTTCCCTCACAACAACCCTGGGGAGTCAACGCTGTCATTGCCTCAATTTTACAGTTAATGGAACTGAGTCAGACGGGTTGAATGCAAGTCATTCAATGCCCAGGGTCACAAAGCAAGTCAGTGTCTAAGGCAAAATTTGAGCTCAGGTCTTTCAGATTCCCAATCCTGCACTATATCCGCTGCACCAAGTAGTTTCTGCCAATAGATGCCTCGAATTTCTTTTTCTGGTATAATTGTTGTAGCTTAACATTTCTAGAACTTTTCCAAATAATAATGGGTAGTGGGAGCATTTTTGATTTATGTCAATATTTCCAAGGAAATGTCTAGCCTTTCTCTATTACATGTAATGCTATTATTTGAGTATCCTTTTTCATCACATTACATTCTGTGTGGATTTTTATCATTGAAAATAATTAATTTTTTAAAACAGTCCTAATGGGGCTAGGTATTTCTAAGTGTTTTAGCATAAACAAGTGTTGATCTTTGTCAAAGGTGTTTCATTTTCCCCCTCAGCCTATTAATATCACTGTGTATTTTAAGTGTTATTGTTTTAATACAATTATATTATTGTTTTTCCAGTTATCATATTGAATAATCTTTGTCTTTGGTCTAGGATTTTATTCAAAAATTTGCATCAATATTTGATAATGGTCAAATGTTCTTTGTTACCATTATACTTACCTGGTTTATTCCTATCTTTTTGTACCAAATTTGTTTCATAAAAAAGAGCTTGATAGAATGTTTTCTTTTTCATTGTTTGCAAATTATTTGTATAGTATAGGTGAGGGCAGCTAGATCATACACTGAATAGTGCTGGGCATGGAGTCAGGAAGACTCATCTTCATGAGTTCAAATGTGGTCTTAGACACTTACATGCTGAGTGACCCTGGGCAAGTCACTTAGCCCTGTTTGCCTCACTTCCTCATCTGCAAAAGGAAATGGCAAACTACTCCAGCATCTTTGCCAAGAAAATTGGGGTCATGAAAAGTCAGACGCAACTAAAATGACTAAACAAAAACAATAATAGCATGGCTATTAACTGTGCTTTAAAGGTTTCCTAGAACACACATGTAAGTCCATATCCACAAAGATTTTTTATGGACTCAGGGTTTTTGTCATAACCAATGCGGGATTTTTACTTCAATGGTCATCTCCCATTGATGATCATGCTCTACGCCTACTTCTAACAGTGAGTACTGTATATCTCAGATTTGTCTGCAAGTTCAAGATGATTAATTCTCTCCCTACCCTAAATCTGACTTCATCTTCATGTTGATTTCCTTTAGGAAAGTGATCAGATTACTTAATTCACACTGATGTGTCAGAGAATTCTTAATATATAGCCTTCTCTTTTATCTTTAGAAAAGGATTTTACTCAAAGAGAAAAATACTTAAGGCAAAGTAATGAATAAAATTGCAAAATTTCAGGCACTTGGGTATGCAATGAGAATAAGTTTTTAGTTACTCAATAAGACAGTAAAAATAAATTTCTCAACTTAGAGTGATTGTTAATGCAGAAAGAATAAGTTTTGTTACCTTAATTAGATACTTGGACAACTTTAACATATCAATCCATTTTGTTTTAAGCCTTCTTTTGTGGTTGAATGATTTTTAGTATGTTTTCTTTTCTTCTTTAAGTTGTTTTTCAACAAGATAAGCTCTTGCAGGATATGATGTAAAGATCAGAAATGATAATCGCCCTATATTCTAACCTAGTTAGCTAATGTGTAGTGTTGTGTTCAGTGACTGTGTACCTATATTGAGTGCAGTGTATATTTAAAACAAGCAAAAACCAAAAAAATTATTAAAATCCTACTATGTGCCACAGTAGGAGCAGTAGATAAAAAGTGAAAGTTAAAATTGTCCCTACCCTCAGTGAATTTACAATTAATCTGGAAAACCAATTCATAAAGATAGAAATACATAAAGACAAGGATGTTGCCATATGAAAATTCATCAAAAGACCTGGGTGTATTTTGTCTGCCTAAGAGAAGGCTTCAGAAGGACTTGCTTTGTGACTTCAAATATATGAAGTACTCACACAGAAAGAGGATTAGGTTTGTTTGGCTTATCCCCAGAGAGCAAATAAGAAATGATGGGTTTGGCTAAGTATAAGGAAAACGTTCTGAAAGATTCAAGCTTTCCCAAAAAACAATGAGCTACCCCAGGGGCAGCAAGTTCTTCATTACTAGTGCTCTTCAAAGACAGACAGCATGACCAATTTTGTTATTATAGAAAAGATTTTGGTTGTGGCATGAGTTGAACTAACTGCTCTCTGAGGCTTCTTTCAAGATGGAGATTTTGTGATTCTGAGTACACTCTTACAAAATTATTCAGAAGTTTCAGTCCTTTTTAGACTTAAGCAGAATAGACATAATGTATGCAGAGACAAGAAGACACAACCTATTGTTGCTCCATTTTAGTTAGTCATCACAGAATCAACATGTCTGTGGTTGTATACAATGTTATCTTAGTTCTGCTCCTCTCACTCAGCATCATATCATGTAGATCTTTCCAGGTTATTATGAAGTCTGTATCTTGCCCATTTCCTGTAGCACAACAGTATTCCATTACATTCATATACCACAACTTGTTCAGCCATTCCCCAATTGATGGGCATCCCCTTGATTTCCAATTCTTTGCCACCACAAAAAGAGCTGCTATAAATAGTTTTGTACACACAGGTCCCCTTCCCACTTGTGTGATCTCTTTGGGATATAGCCCTAGGTGAGGTATTGCTGGGTCAAAGGGTATGCACATTTTTATAGCCCTCTGGGCATAGTTCCAAATTGCTCCTCAAAATGGCTGGATCTGTTCACAAGTCCACCAACAATCTATTAATCTTCCAGTTTTCCCACATCCTCTCAAGCTTTTATCATTTTCCTGTTTTGTCATGTTAGCCAATCTGACAGGAGAGATGTGGTGCCTAAGAGTTGTTTTGATTTGCATATCTCTAATCAATAGTGATTTAGAGCATTTTTTCATATGCTTATAGATATCTTTAATTTCTTTCTCTGAAAACTGCCTGTTCATATCCTTTGACCATTTCTCAATTGGGGAATGGCTTTTATTCCTATGAATTTGGCTCAGTTCCCTGTATATTTTAGAGATGAGGCCTTTATCAAAAACACTAGTTGCAAAGATTTTCTTCCAATTTTCTTCTTCCCTCCTAATCTTTGTTTCATTGGCTTCATTTATAGAAAAAGTTTTCAGTTTAACATAATCAAAATTATCCATTTTGCATTTTGTAATGTTCTCTATCTCTTGTTGGGTCATGAATTCTTCCCTTTCTGATAGATCTGATAGTTAAACTATTCCCTGCTCTCCCCAAATGCTTATAGTATCAGCTTTTATTTCTAAATTATGAACCCATTTTGACTTTATTTCGGGATACGGTATGTTCTATGTCCAGTGTCTGCCATACCATTTTCCAATTTTCCCAGCAGTTTTTGTGGAATAGTGAATTCTTAGCCCAGAAGCTGGATTCTTTGGGTTTATCAAAAAGTAGATTGCTATAGTCATTGACTTCTGTGTCTTGTGTAACTAACCTATTTCACTGATCTACCACTCTGTTTCTTAACCAGTACCAGGTAGTTTTGATGACTGCTGCTTTATAGCACAGTTTGATATGTGCTATGGCTAGGCCACCTTCCCTAGTGTTTCTTTTCATTAATTCCCTTGATATTGTGGTCTTTTTGGTCTTCCAGATGAATTTTATTATTATTTTATCCAGCTCTGTAAAATAATTTTTTGGTAGTTTGATTGGTATTGCACTGAATAAGTAAATTAAGTTAGGTAAAATTGTCATTTTTCTTATATTAGCTTGGCCTAACCACAAGCAATTGATGTCATTCCATTTATTTAGATCTGACTTTGTGTGAGAAGTGTTTTGTAATTGTGTTCATATAGGCCCTAGATTTGTTTTGGCAGGTAGACTCCCAAATATTTTATTGTGTCTACAGTAACTTTAAATGGAATTTCTCTTTCTATCTCTTGCTGTTGGACTTTCTTAGTACTCTATAGGAATGCCAAGGATTTATGGGGGCTTATTTTATATCCTGAAACTTTGCTAAAGTTGTTTCTTATTTCAAGTAGTTTTTTACTTGAATTTCTAGGATTCTCCAAGCAAATCATTATATCATCTGCAAAAAGTGATAATTTAGTTTCTTCTTTGCCTATTCTAATTCCTTTGATTTCTTCTTCTTCTCTTAATGCTAAAGCTAACATTTCTAGTACCAAATTGAATGATAGGGGTGATAGTGGACATCCTTGTTTCACCCCAGATCTCATTGGGAATGCATCTAGCTTATCCCCATTACATATACATATACATATAATGCTTGCTGACAGTTTTAGGTAGATGCTATTTATGATTTTAAAGAAGGCTCCATTTTTTTCCTATGCCTTCTAGTGTTTTTAATAGGAATGGCGGTTGTATTTTGTCCAAAGCTTTTTCTACATCTATTGAGATAACGATATGGTTTCTGCTAATGTTATTATTGATAAGATTAATTATGTTGATAGTTTTCCTAATATTGAACTAGCCTTGTATTCCTGGAATAAATCCTACCTGGTTGTAGTGTATTATTCTCATGATAAGTTGCTTCAATATTTTTGCTAATATCTTATTTAAAATTTTTGCATCAATATTCATTAGGGAAATTGGTCTATAATTTTCTTTCTCTGTTTTGACTCTTCCTGGTTTAGGTATTAGTATCATATTTGCATCATGAAAAGAATTTGGTGGGACTCCTTCACGTATTTTACCAGATAGTCTATAAAGTATGGGAATTAATTGTTCTTTGGATGTTTGATAGAATTCACATGTAAAACCATCAGGCCCTGGAGATTTTTTCCTAGGGAGTTCAATGATGGCTTCCTCGACTTCTTTTTCTGAAATGAGGTTATTCAGGTAGTTTACTTCCTCTTCTGTTAATCTGGGCAATTCGTATTTGTGTTGCTGTCTATTTCTTCCTGTAACTCCTTTAACTTCTCCTCTAAGAATTTGTGTGCTATACCACTTGGTGCATATATATTAAATAATGATATTGCTTCATTGTCTACGGTGCCTCTTAGCAGGATATAGTGTCCTTCCTTATCTCTTTTAACTAGATCTCTCTTTGCTTTTGCTTTGTATGAGATTAGGATTGCTACTCCTGTTTTTTTTTTTTTTTACTTTAGCTGAAGCACAATATATTCTACTCCATTCTTTTATTTTTACCCTGTCTGTGTCCCCGTTTCAAATGTGTTTCTTGTAAACCATATATTGTTTTTAGAGATTAGATTTAGAGGTTTTTAATCCATTCTGCTAACCACCTCCATTTAATGTGAGAGTTCATCCCATTCACATTCGCAGTTATTACAAGCTGTGTCTTTTTCTCCATCTTGTTCCCCCCACCGTTTATGCTTTTCTCTCTCCCTCCTCCCTTCCACTCCTCAAAATAGTTTTGCTTTTGACCACTGCCTTCCTCAATTTACCCTCCCTTTTGATTTCCCTCCCTTATCTTACCCTTTTCCCTTTGCTACTTCTTCCCTCCCTCCTGACCACACCCCTTTTCTTTCCCCTCATACTTCCTGTAAGACAAGTTTGATTTCTACACTTATCAGAGTATGTTATTCTCTTCTTGAACCAAATCTGATGAGAGTAAAGCTCATATACTGCTCTTCTTCCCTTCTTTCCCTCTACTATAATATGTTTTTATGCCTCTTCACGTGATGTAATTTACCCTTTTTGTATTTGAAGATCAAATTTTCCTTTGAATTCTGGCCTTTTCTTCAGGAAGTTCTGGAATTCCCTTATTTCATTGAATGTCCATCTCCTTGCCTGAAAACTTATGCTCAATTTTTCTGGGTTGTAGCCCAAGCTCCTTTGCCTTCGGGATATCATATTCCAATTTCTGCTGTCATTTAATGTAGAAGCTGAAAGATCCTGTGTGATCCTGACTGTAGTTCCATGATATTTGAATTCTTTCTTTTTGGCTGCTTGCAGTATTTTCTCCTTGACCTGTTAATTCTAAAATTTGGCTATAACATTTCTTAGAGTTTTCAATTTGGGATCTCTTTCAAGGGGTGATCAGTGGATTCTTTCAATGACTATTTTCCTCTCTGGTTCTAAGACCTTTGGGCAGTTATCTTTGATAATTTCTTGAAAGATACTGTCCAGGCTCTTTTTTACATCGTGGCTTTCCTGTAGACCAATCATTCTTAAATTGTCTCTCCTGGATCTATTTCCAGGTCAGTTGTTTTTCCAATCAGATATTTCATGTTTTCTTCTATTTTTTTCATTCTTTATATTTTGTTTGACTACTTCTTGATGCCTCATAGACTCATTAGCTTCCACTTGTTCAATTCTAATTTTTAATGAATTTCTGTCTTCATTTTTCTTTTGAGTCTCCTTTTCCAATTGGTTGCTTTTACCTTTCAGTGTGTCATTTTCTCTATTTAGATTCTGAATCTCCTTAGCCATTTCACCAATTTTACTTTTTAAGGATTTGATCTCATCAGTGTTTTTTTTTTCCATTTTTTCTTTTACCTCCCTAATTTGATTTTTAAAATCCTCCTTTAGCTCTTCCAGTGATGCTTTTTGGGCTTGAGACCAGTTCATATTCCCTTTTGAGGTATCAGATGTGGGTACAGTGTCAATGCTCCTCTACTGAATTGGTATTTTGATCATCCCTGTCTCCATAAAATGAATCAGTGGTCCTCAGTTTTTTAATGTTCTTCTTCATGTTGGTTAGCTTTTTCCTATCTTTACAATGGATTTCTGCTTTGGGGGGTCAGAGATCTCTGTCCCAGGTTTCTTGTTCTGGGAATTGTGAGCCTAGTTACTGGCTTTGTGTATTATGGCCTTTAGTTTCCTGAGGTGGGGGGGGGTCGTCTGGCTGCAGGAAGTCTCATCTTCCTCTGTGACTGCTCTTTGGCATGGGTGGTCTCAGCCCTTCTTTGTGCTGGTGTCTGTCACTTCCCCTGGCTGTGCAAAGGCACATCTGGGTTCCTGGTGCTGACCCTTGTTGGCTCCACCCTTCTGTGACTCAGGAATTCCCACTGTTTGGCTTCTGACGCCTCACTTCTGGCTCCTCTATTCCAGGATTTTTCCCAAGGTATTCTCTGGGTCAGGGAGGGAGGGGTGAGAGCCGTTTACCTGGCCATTATGTCTTCTGGAAGTGCAAAAAGGTGAGTTTCAAACCTTTGGGCTGCAAGCCTCAGGAGTAGATGCCTTGCAGCCACAGGTGCTGTGCTGCTGCCTCCTGTCACTTCAACAGACTCCTGTCCTGTGTTGAGAGGCCTGAGGATCCCCGCTGGGCACCCAGGTTTCTCCCAGCCTGGATGATTGGATGGTTTCCACAGCTGCTTCTGCTTTGGTGCGGTCTGGTGCAGCTCTGTGCCAGGTGCTGTCCCAACCCACAGATCCATCCCATTGACCTTGTGGACTCTCCTGGCTTGGTAATTTACCCCACTCAGTCTACTAGTGACTTCTAACTCTCTCAAATCTGCTCAGATCCACTTTTTAAGAGGTATCTGACAAAACTTGTGAGAGAGGTCAGGTAAGACGTCATTTTCACGGGGCCATCTTGACTCTGCTCCTCGCCATACATTCTTAAATGTAACAATCAGGGCAAAAGGGCTAAGCGGTAAAATTTCCATTTAGTTCCTCTCCTACCAATTTTTAAATTCATCTCATCCACATATGTACAGCCTTCAAGCTTCCTTCTATTCTGTCCTGAATCTTTACCCTGAAGAGTTGTCCCCTAGGTGTTGCCTCATACTTCTAACCTTTCCTTTATCCTTCTGCCCCTATGAACCTACCACTCTACTTTTCTGTTTCCTGAGTTCCTTGACAGAGTCATAGAATGTTAGTGATGGAAAGATCCATATATCTAGTCCAAAACTTTCATATCACAGAGGGAGAAAATAAGTCCAAGAAATGTTCACTTGAAGCACACAGTTAATAGGAGGCAAAGCCAGGACTCAAACCTTGATCTCTTGATTCCACGTTAAGTGTTGTTTTCCCTGTGCTTCACAGATGATGCGATCAAGTGAAAACTATAAGATAAAAGTATAAACAAGTTAAGATATCAGTAGTGACCCAAATTTAATCCAAAACAAATTTATTTAATGTTTATCACGTAGAACTCCTTTCAGGGGTATGGTGAACATAGCTGAATCTTATTCTTGAAAAAGTACCTGTAACTCAGCAGGCCAAGGAACCTAAAAACCTTTTTACTAAATACCTTTGCTCAAATTGGTTTCTATCATCAGGTTCCAGATCTCTCCATTTTTATAGATATTTGACAGCCAATCTTAATCCTGAATCTATGAGGAAAGCCACTTGCTTTCCTCTGGATGTGAGCAATGTTGCCATCTACAAGGTAGTCAATGGCCCCCTGACTTTTGCTTTAAAATCCCCTACTTCCCTGGGCTTTTCTGACAAGGAAGGGGCTTAGCAGCTCACCTTGCGTTTTGGATGGTGTACACTTCTTTGTTGAGTGGTAAAAGTCTCTCTCAAAATCCAGTGTTGTCAAATGAAAGGACAAGTTCTTCTGTAGGAACAGTAAGAAATGCTGACTTTGAACCAAACTCTGGGGCCAATATTCACAACCAACATGGTTGTAATCATCCAACCAGTGGACCTAGGAACTGGTTCCCCAGGATTGTTGTTGTTGTTCAGTCCTTTCAGTTGTGTTCCACTCTTCATGATACCATTTGGGGTTTTCTTGGCAAAGACACTGCCATTTCCTTCTCCAGCTCATTTTACAGATGAGGAAACTGAGGTGAGCAACATTAAGTAACTTGCCTATGTCTGAAACCAGATTTGAACTCAGAATCTTCTGGCTCTAGGGTGAGCACTCTATCACCTATACCACTTGGTCTGCCTTCTCTCACCCAGTTAGTAGTTCCTTTGCATAGCAATCCTCTTTCTCTCCCTCTGATTTCCAACTCAATCTCTTCTGTTTGACCACTAATTGGGAAAACTGACACTAGCTCTACCATCCCCCTTTCATTTCTCTATATAGTATAACTGCTAAAATTTTCAATCACCTGTTCTACCTACTTGCAGCCATGGCAGATGCCAACTATGTGTTTATTGTGGTTGTTTTTTAGTTGTTTCAATTATGTCTGATTTTTTGTGACCTGTTTTCGGGGTTTTTCTTGGCAAAGTAAATGGTTTGCCATTTCCTTCTCCAGCTCATTTTACAGTCGAGGAAATTGGGGGCAAACTGGGTTAAATGACTTGCCCAAGGCCACACAAATGATAAATATGTGAGGCCAGATTTGAACTTGGGTCTTCCTGACTCTAGGCATGATGTTCTATCCACTGCTCCATATACCTAGAACTATGTACTAGACAACTACAATTTGATGCAATTCAAATATTGACTCATTTGCTTTCTACGTGGCCTTGGGCAAATCATTTAAAATCTTTTAATCTTTTTTTTTTCTCTTATGTAAAGGGAAATAGGTGAACTAGATGACCTCAAAGGTCTCTTCTAGCTCTAGGGAATCCTATATTCTTCTCCCTTAGCAATTACTATTATTCTTTTTTTTTTTTTGCTAAAACATGTATGAGCCCTAATCCAAAGTAATAATTAATGTGAGAATTACAAGCATCAAGGCTAGCCTGGTAGGAGAAGTGTTTGCAGGGCCAATTTTTAATGGTCTTTAAATCATCTTCCCTAGATAGCCATCCATAGGAGCTGTCTTCATATAACAATGGGCCTGGGCGTAGACGTCTAGTATTGGTGAAGTCTCGAGAAACCACACTCATCAGAGGTTGACATGTGGCCCTTGTATCTTTAGAAAATCCATAATTGCTGGTTTGTATCTTGAGTGTCTCTTGATAGGTGACAGCACTAGAAGAAATTGTGCATTATGATTGTTGGGGTTGAACTATCCCATTACTTGATAATTCAGTGAGTGTGAATTCCTTTTGTTAGCCTCATTGAGCCCGGAACCAGGCAGAGTGAGCTTGCCCCACCCCCATCAAAGTCTAGTCTTCCTCATTAAAAACAAATGCATCAAAATGCCAGAGAAAATTGGAGCCAAGTTTGCCTGTTTAATTGGCTTAGGTGATCTGTAACTACACATCACTAATGCACTCAGTAGATGTAAGGAAGCTCAAGCCATTCTTTTTATGGAGAAATATTACCTTACTCAGGAACTACACGCAGCATGAAATTCATTAGTGAGGTTTGTGTATTTGGGGAGAGGGGGTAAGAAAGGGAGGTCAGATAGAAGCACATTCATGTTCCCATGGTAACAAAACTAGCAGTCTGACTAGAGCTCTGCCTTGGTTCTATATTTTTAAGAATTTCATACCTATCTGGAGTCCAACATTCCCTAGGAGGGAAGCCTAGTCTCTCTTCTGTACATTGAGTTTTTCTATTTCTCCGAAGAGCACCACAAGCCCGAGAGAGCAGAATGGAATCTTAGAAATGTGGAGAGGTATTGGGGGAAAGAAATAGATCTGCCATTCCATAACTGATACAAATTATCATTGAGATAACAAGATAGTGGGGATGGGGAAATAGGAAGGGAAAAGAGGGAGGAGTGAGATACCCCCTAGACTGTATGGAATCCAATTGACTGCTTACCTCCCAATCTATCTGCATTTCTTTTCCAACATCACGGTTGCTGCCTAATGTACACTTATAACTCAAAAATCAGAGAAACAAAGAATTACAGAATTAGAGATTTGGAAGCAGGGATGTGCTGCAGTCAGCTCAGACAGGCTTACGAGAAACGGTTGTTAAATTTTCAGTGTGAGCATTTATACATCAGAAATTAGAAAATTCTACAACTCACAGATTAATTTTTATTGGTTTGTTGATTTCCTAGACTTAAGAAATTGATGGAGAAAATATTAATAATGGACACTAAACTTCAAAGTATGTCCTGAGTAAATTCGTTGTCTAAAGAGCTGACTACTAAATATCTACCAGCAAACTATTGGTTGAATTCCTCCATCACTAAAAGGAACTCCACTATTTCATGGCAATCATGAAGTCAGTCTTCAGGAGGTGCTCTAAGGAAAGGGAACCCACATTCTCTCAAGGCTGTACATTTCAATTTTGGTCATCTTTAGCTTTTCCATAACATCGAGGCTAACTTGTACAACTGTCCAGTACAAGTTTGGTCCCCAGTGGACAGCTTCTTTCTACTCTCTTCCTGCTTTTTCTTCTTTATGGAAAAGGACCATGACATCAGGCAGGTGATAACATGACATGCAAGTGAATTGGATTTAAGTGATGGAGGGCTGTGCAAAGTCACCAACCTCATTTTCTCTTCTGCAGCTCTCTGGGTCAAGTGGCCAGATATGAACCTGGACAACTGGAGATGGCCCAGGATGCAGTGGGTGATCTTGGCCTTTTCAACCTAACATCTTTAACAATTTTAATCACTGAATGGGTGTTGCCTCAGTCAAACTGAGACCTATTAAATAGCTTAGCTTGAAAAGGCCAAAGTCTCCCCTCTTTTTCAAATGAACCTAATCCATCCCATCTCCTCCAATAGATTGCCCCTTTGCCATTTCCACTCTTTTACTTATTTTCAATCACTTTCTATATACTAGTTCATTCCTCTCTGCCTACAAACATACTCATGTTTCCTCTTCCACCTTCTGAAATGAAAACAAAACAAAAACAATTCTCACTTGATTCTTTCATCCCTGTTATCAACCTATATCTCTTCTGCCCTTTGTAGCTAAATTAAAAAGCCTGTCTAAAATAGGTGCCTAGACTTTCTCTCCTCCTACTCTTTTCTTAACATCTTATAATCCCACAGAAGCTACTCTCTCCAAAGTTAATAGTGATTTCTTAATGGCCAAATCCAATGGCCTTTTCTCAGTCCTTATTCTCCTTGATTTCTCTGCAGTCTTTGAGGCTGTTGATTATTCTCTTTGAGGATCTCTTCTCTTTAGGTTTTTGAGACACCACTCTCTCCTGGTTCTCCTAACTATTCAACCACTTTTTTTTCCTGTCTGTTTTTCTGGATCCTCTTCCAGATCATGCTGTTGGACTACAGGTGAAGCTCAGGGTTTTCTCCAGGGTCCACATTTCTTCTCCTTCTATCCTACTTCACTTCCTAGTAACATTTCACATGGATTTAAATACCATCTTTATGCTGATGACTCTCAAATCTACCATTTCTGCCTGAAACTCTCCACTAACTTCCAGTCTCACAGGTCTAGCTGGCTTTCAGAAAACTAACTGGATATCCAGTAGAAATCTTAAACTTAACATGTCCAATATTGAAATTGTTATCTTTCCCTCTAAAACCTCCTCACTTTCTACCTCTCTGTTAACTGTAAAGGGCAATACCATTATCCTAGTCCCTCAGGCTCACAATCTAGGAGTCATTCTGGACTCCTCACAATCTCTAACTCACCTGTATTCAATCAGTTGCCAAGACCTGTTGATTGCACATTTGCAATATCTTTTGACTATGCTTCTCTCCTTTAATTAACACTGTTACCACTCTAGTGAAGGCTCTCATAACCTCATGCCTTGATTATTGCAATAGCTGCTGGTGGGTCTCCCTGCCTTGATCTCTCCTCACTCTAACAGGTAGGTCTTATCATGTCACATCACAACTCAATAAATTCCAAAGGATCCCAAATGCCTCCAGGATTAAATCCAAAATGTTCTGTTCATTCAAAAGTTATTCTTCATAACCTAGTCCACTCCTACCTTTTCAGTCTTCTTACACCTTACTCTTTAATATGTACTATTAGATTAGTGACACTGGCCTACTGGCCATCCCACAAACAAGACACTCCATCTCTTGGCTCCATGCATTTTCTCTGGCATTGTCCCCTTTGCTTGGAATGCTCTCCCTCCTCCTCTCTGCCTACTGACCTACCTAGTTTCCATTAAGTCTTAACCAAAATCTATTATCTTATGGAAAGCCTTCTCCAAACTCTCTTACTTCTGATGCCTTCCCTCTGCTCATTATTTCCTCTATATCTTGTATAGAACTTGCTTTGTATGCATTTGTTTGCATGTTGTCTTCCTCATTCAATTGTAAGCTACTTGAGGGCAGGCACTATTCTTTTGCCTCTTTTTCATCCTCAGGGCTTAGCACAGTTCTAACAGAGTAGACAATAAATGTGTGTTGATTGATTAATTAGTTGATGGTTACTATAGAGAAGGTAATTATGATAGTTATGGTGATTGTGATGATGAGGAAAATGAACAGGATTGTAATACTGGTGGTGCAGATAATGACATTGATAGCAGTGGTGATGATAATGATGATTCAAATAATAATAATATTTAACATAAATGCATATGTACATACATATATGTACACACACATATACACATACACACACACACACACACACACACACATATATATATATATGTATATATATATATATATATATATATATATATATATATATATATATATATATATATATATGTCAAACACTATGTGCCAGTACTGTGCTAAGCTTTTTATAATTATTATCTCCTTTGATCCTTACAACAATCCTGGGAAATACATGCTATTTTTTCCCCATTTTACAGAAGAGGAAACTCTGGCAAACAAAACATAGATGACTTGCTTAGGGTCACATAGCTAGTAAGTCTCTGAGGCCAGTTTGAACTCAGGTCTTCCTGACACCAGGCCCAGCCCATTAAATGAGCAATAAATTCTAATAATATTTAACTGGAAGAGAAAAGATACTAAACTTCTTGTATGAAATAAATATAGTATTTATATCTTAGCTATGAAGAGAAAAAATATCCCTAATTAATATAAAATTTAATTAAATATTAGCAATGAGATATAGCAAAATATTAAAATTATTATGCACTATGAATAAATAGGAATTCTACTAGAAATGCAGAAGTAGCTGAATATTAGAAACAATAAACATAAAAGATTATAATTTTTAAATTATTATTTTATATTTACATCAAATCAGTAAATAAAGAGAAAGGTTTAGAGAAAATAAACATTTATTTGCTTTAAAGTATATGATAAAACATAAATATGAATGTAATTTTCCTTAACATATTAAAAAAAGTATCTATCTGAAACCAAGAGCCAATACTACCTGTAGTGGACAAATACTCTATGTTTCTGTAGTAAGATCAGAGTTAAAATGAGGATTTTTTTTTAATCAACACTATTATTTGATATAGGAAAAAAATAATAGAGGTAGCAAAATGGTAAGAAAAAGTATAGGGAGTAAACATTGGTACAGAGAAAACAAAATTAGTTACTTTTTTGTAGATGAAATGATAGTTACAGAATACAAGCAATTAAACTAAATTAATTAGACAAATGAATAACATCATCAAAGATGCAGGATATAAAGTAAAGCCGTACAACATATTTGACTTTCTGTGTATTACTAATTAAACCAAGCAGGATGTTATAGAAAGATAAATTCCATTCAAAATCACTATAAATTACAATAATTTGTTGGAGCTCAAGTACCAAGGCAAATATAGGAATTATATGAAACTAACTACAAAATATTCTTTATAAAAATAGAGACTTACTCATAAATACTTATTGCTCATGGTTGGGCCATGCTAAGATAATAGTGATGACAATAGAATGATATATAAATTAATTTGGCTTTTCTTTCCATACCAATAAAAGTACCAAATGGCTACTTTGTAAAATATATGTGTGTGTGTGTGTGTATACATATCTATGTATACATATGTACACACATATAATATACATTATATGCACGCATATATGTATACTTATATGTATGTGTATGTATGTATGTATACATATATGTATACGTATAATAAAATTTATCTGGAGTAATAAAATATCAAAATACCAAGGGAAATAACAAAGGGTAGGGTGGGATGGGAAGTATCAATGAAAGGACCCTAGGAGTGCCAGAACTCAATACAAAGTAGTAATCCTCAAAACTATTTCATGTTGGTTATTTTTTAATTGATCAGTTAAACAAATTAGGTCTACCACATACAGAAGAAATCAAATGCAATAGAGTAGTAAGTAATAAACTCCACAAGGACTCACTAGTTAACAAAGGCAGCTCTGGAAAAATAAACAAACGAAAAGTCTTAGAAATTAGGTTTATACCAACATCACACAACATATACCACAGTGAGGTCTAAATAGTTTTACTGGAAAAATATAATTGCAGCCAAGTTTCCCTAATAAAGGTCTGAGATCAAAGATTACAGGGAACTCATTCAAAAAATTTAAGAACAAGAACCATGCCCCTGGAGTTAAGTGATCAAAGGATATGAGCAGGCAATTCTCAAGGGGAGAAAATTAAGTTTTCATATACCCAAATACCATATTACCATAAGAAGAGAATTGAAAATCAAAACAACTCTGTGGTCCTGCCTCAAATCCATTATATTGGTAGAGATTACAAAGAAAAGAATTAAGAAATTAGTTACTGGAGGTGATGTAGAAGAACAAGAATACTAATATGCTATGAATAAATACTACAAATAAATTTGGAACTATATTCAAAATTTCTCCAAATTGCATATGCATTTAACCTAGTGATAATATTACTTGTCATATATCTGAAAGATATAATACAAATAATGGAAAGTACCCATATGTACAAAAATGTCAGTGGCAGCACTTTTTGTGGATCTGGAAACTAGGGATGAGGTCCTCACCAAGCAAGGGATGACTAAAGAATGTTATATGGATAGAATGGTATTGAATTGTAAGAAATGATAAAAGGGATAGAATTAGAAAAATCTGGAAAGAATTATGTGAATTGGTGTACAGTGAACTGAGAAGAACCAGGAGAAAACATTATATAATAACAATATATTAAAAGTCAAAAGGGGCAGCTAGGTGGCACAGTGAGTAGAGCACCTGCCCTGGAGTCAGGAGGAACCTCAGTTCAAATCCAGCCTCAGACACTTGACACACTTACTAGCTGTGTGACCTTGTGCAAGTTACTTAACCCCAATTGCACTGCCTTCCACCCTCAAAATTTGTTTTTAAAAAGTCAAAAGACTTTAAAAGATGCAAGAGCTATGATCAATGCAGTGACAAAATTGAACTCAAGAAGACTCTTAATGAGCCATGATTTCCACCTCTTGTCAGAGGTTTTGAACTAAAGATGCAGTATTAGATATCTTTGAAACATGACCAAGGTATATCTTTGTTCTACTTGGCTATGCTTATTATGTTTCATGTGAAATCCTTTTTTGGGGGGCAGGGAGGGGAAGGGAGAAAGAAACCTAGCGGAGAAGAGGAGAGCTAATGATACTCCTGAATGTTTCGCAAATAGAGACAAATGGAAGTAAAAAGTATCAATGAAACATATTAAAAATGCACAAGAGAGAACAAAAGGATTTCCAGAATGAGGGACTGACAAGAAAGAAAGCTTTGCTGTTACACACATACGTATGTATATACATATGTGTATATAATATGTAATATATGTATATTTCTGTAAACTCTACGTAATGGATATTTGGAATGTCATTCCTGATTTCCCTCAATCCTTTTTATACAGAAATATTCATGTTTGTTTATGTTTGTCATAAACATTGTCATTCTGAATTGAATAGCAAAATAAATAAAAATTCTGGGAAAAAATAATGAATAAAAATCTCATAGAGAATGATTATGGAATATTATTACCTCATAAAATAGTAAAAAGGAAAAGTTATTCATAACCCCAATCTTTCCCCCAAACCAAAGGCCCATCTCTTTAATGTTGATATTCTATCATTGTTGCTGTATAGCCCTCTCAATTCCATATTCTCTAGATTTCATATTCTTTATTCCCTATATCACACAGAGTGCAATGAAGAAACATACATGGTAATTATGAGAAGGTTATAAGGAACAGATAGGAATATAGATGGAGTAAAATTTAACTTAACTGTCATCACGCAATTGTGTGATCGAAAAAGAAAATAGGTTGGTCATGTGAATAGTGAAGCATAGTGTCTAGATAGCCCAGTTACTCTACTGATGCCCTCTCCTCTCCCCATTTAGAGTGGAACCTCTGTGGAAAACTTAGAGAAGGAAAATGTATAAAAAAAGTCACAAAGAAAGGGGAGACATGAGTAAGTTGACACTTATAACATTGGAGGAAATATCTAAATCAGTGAGATGATAGATCCATTTATATTTGTGATCTAAAGGGGATAATAGAGATTATAATGATAATTCTGGTGATGATGACAATGGTGTTGACAATGATGGTTATAATGATTGTGATTCTGTTGATGGTGTTGGTAATATAGACAGTGATTGAGAGGATTCTGGAAAGATGGTGGAGTAGGTCAGAAAATTCCAAGCTCTCAAGATTTTCACCCACAGAAGAGTTAAAATAGCACCTTAGGGCAAACAAAGTATGGGTGGAGACAAAGAAGAATAGGGGCACAACCAGGATCTTCCTGGCACAGTTTGAGAAGATCTGAAAAAAATCCCAGGACCAGGTTTGGTCCATGCAAGGAGTAAAATGGCTAGGCTCCGTTTTAACAACAAGTAGGCAAACCACTTAAACAACTAGTGGCAGTCCCTGGGGTTAGTTGGTTTGAGAGGCTGCCTCAGCCCCGTCACAGGAACTTAGTGAGGGGATAGTGAGGGGAGTCATGCATTTGAGCCCAGGAAGATTGAGGGAAACTTTGCTGATGAGGAACACCAGAGCAGCTGTGCTGAGAAGAGTGGTGGAGGTGAGTACAGAAGCAGTGGGGTAGAAAGCCCCTTGCTATGGACACTTGCAGGAGGTTGGAGGTTTGGCTTTGGTAGGAGGCTAGGGGGAACTGAAAATCAGGGGCAAGAGGCACCATTTCCCATACGTCAGGGCTACAGCTGATTACAAAGTCAAGTTATTACCACAAAAAGAAAAAAAATTCACAGGCAAAGGAGAAAGAATCCAACCATGGAAACCTATTATGGGAATAGAGATGACCAGCATTCATCTTCATCTTCAGAGGAGGATATTGAAGTAAAGAAACCCCTAAAGAGCAAAGTCACATGGTTACTTGCCCAAAAAGAATTTATAGAAGATCTTAAGACTTTAAAAATCAAACGACAGAGATGGAGGAAAAACTAAAAAAAAAAAAATACTCCAAGAAAAACAAGAAGGTTGTGAAAGGAAAGTCAACCAATTAGAAAAGGAGATCCAGAATCTCAAGGAGGTAAATGACACCTTGAAAATTAGAACTGGCAAAAATAGTTATAGCAGCTATTTTTGTGGTAGCAAAGAATTGGAAATCAAGGGGATGCCCATCAGTTGGGAAATGGCTAAACAAGTTGTGATATATGAATGTAATGGAACGCTATTGTTGTGCTATAAGAAGTGGAGAAGAGAGGTGGAGCCAAGATGGTGGCTGGAAAGCAGGGACTTACTGTGAGCTCCCCCGCAGGTCCCTCCAAAAACTATAAAAAATGCCTCTGAACAAATTCTAGAGCTGCAGAACCTACAGAATAGCAGAGAGAAGCAGGGCTCCAGCCCAGAACAACCTGTATGGTCGCTGGGTAAGGTCTATCCTGCAGAGCTGGGAGCAGAGCAGAGCTCAGCACCCTGACCCACCAGACCAGGAGCCGGGCAGAACAGGCCCTAGCACCCTGAATCAATGAGCTGTGGCAGTTACCAGACTTCTCAACCCACAAACACCAAAGACAACAGAGAAGGCTAGTGGGAAAAGCTGCAGGGACAGAGTGAAAGGAGTTCCCAGCTTGGCCACTGCCCCAGGGGCAGTGGAGGTGGTGCAGCTCTGAGGACAGAACTACAGCTGCAGTTGCTTCTGGCCCCAGGCCCACCTGGTGGGAGGAATGAAGTGGTGGTTCAGAGTGGGAGTGCAGAGCTTGCTTAAGATCTGAGTCTTGATCTGGGCTGGTGGTTCTTGGGGGAGGAAGGACACTGGTGTGGCAGAGCTTGCTGCTTAGAAATAGCTTTGAAAACAACAGCACAACCCTTCAAGCTTGGGACAAAGTACTCTCTACTCTACAAGCAGTCATACCCTGACAGAAAACTCAAGGGTCAAGTAGTTGGCTGGGAACATAGCCAGGCAGTGAAAATGGACTCAGATTTAGACTCAGACTTTGGAATCTTTCTTTGGTGACAAAGAAGACCAAAATATACAGCCAGAAGGCAACAAAGTCAAAGAGCCTACACCAAAAGCCTCCAAGAAAAACATGAACTGGTCCCAGGCCAAGGAAGAGCTCAAAAAGGATTTGGAAAAGTAAGTTAGAGAAGTAGAGGAAAAATTGGGAAGAGAAATGAGAGTGATGCGAGAAAACCATGAAAACAAGTCAATGACTTGCTAAAGGAGACCCCGCAAAATACTGAAGAAAATAATACCTTAAAAATAGATTAACTCAAATGGCAAGAGAGCTCCTAAAAGCTGATGAGGAGAAGAATGCCTTGAAAGGCAAAATTAGCCAAATGGAAAAGGAGGTCCAAAAGTCCACTGAAGAAAATACTACCTTAAAAATTAGATTGGAGCAAATGGAAGCTAGCAACTTTATGAGAAATCAAGATATTATAAAACAGAACCAAAGGAATGAAAAAACGAAAGACAATGTGAAATATCTCATTGGAAAAACCACTGACCTGGAGAATAGATCCAGGAGAGATAATTTAAAAATTATTGGACTACCTGAAAGCCATGATCAAAAAAAGAGCCTAGATATCATATTTTTTTTTAAATTTAAATTTATTTATTTAACATATTTGGTTTTCAGCATTGATTTTCACAACAGTTTGAATTACAAATTTTCTCCCCATTTCTACCCTCCCCCCCACTCCAAGATGGCTTATATTCTGGTTGCCCTGTTCCCCAGTCAGCCCTCCCCTCTATCACCCCCCTCCCCTCTCATCCCCTTTTCCCTTCCTTTCTTGTAGGGCAAGATAAATTTCTACGCCCCATTGCCTGTGTATCTTATTTTTTAATTGCATGCAATAACTTTTTTTTTGAACATCTGATTTTAAAACTTTGGTTCCAAATTCTCTCCCCTGTTCCCTTCCCACCCACCCTCCCTAAGAAGTCGAGCAATTCAACCTAGGCCACACATGTATCATTATGTATAACCCTTCCACAATACTCATGTTGTGAAAGGCTAACTACATTTTGCTCCTTTTCAACCCATCCCACTTTATTGAATTTTCTCCCTTGACCCTGTCCCCTTTCCAAAGTGTTTGTTTTGATTACCTCCACCCCCATCTGCCCTCCCCTCCATCATCCCCCCCTTTTATTTTTTTTTTATCTTCCTCCCTCTTCTTTCCTGTGGGGTAAGATACCCAACTGAGTATGTATGGTATTCCCCCTCAGGCCAAATCTGATGAGAGCAAGGTTCACTCATTCCCCCCTCACCTGCCCTCTCCCCTCCTCCCACAGAACTGCTTCCTCTTGCCACCTTTATGCGAGATAATCCATCCCATTTTATCTCTCCCTATCTCCCTCTCTCAGTATGTTGCTCTCTCATCCCTTAATTTCATTTTATTTCTTTTAGATATCTTCCCTTCATCTTCAACTCACCCTGTGTCTGCTCTCTCTCTTTTACATATATATATATATATATATATATATATATATATATATATATATACACACACATAAATATATACACATACACATAGATATATACACACATACACATTCACTTATATATATACATATACATATACATATACATATATATATGCATATTCCCTTCAACTACCCTAATACTGAGGTCTCATGAATCATACACATCATCTTTCCATGTAGGAATGTAAACAAAACAGTTCAACTTTAGTAAGTCCCTTGCAATTTCCGTTTCTTGATTACCTTTTCATGCTTCTCTTGATTCTTGTGTTTGAAAGTCAAATTTTCTATTCAGTTCTGGTCTTTTCACTGAGAAAGCTTGAAAGTCCTCTATTTTATTGAAAATCCATATTTTGCCTTGGAACATGATACTCAGTTTTGCTGGGTAGGTGATTCTAGGTTTTAACCCTATCTCCATTGACCTTCGGAATATCGCATTCCAAGCCCTTCGATCTCTTAATGTAGAAGCTGCCAGATCTTGGGTTATTCTGATTGGGTTTTCACAATACTCAAATTGTTTCTTTCTGGCTGCTTGCAGTATTTTCTCCTTGATCTGGGAGCTCTGGAATTTGGCGACAATATTCCTAGGAGATTTCTTTTTGGGATCTATTTGAGGAGGCGATCGATGGATTCTTTCAATTTCTATTTTGCCCTGTGGCTCTAGAATATCAGGGCAGTTCTCCTTGATAATTTCTTGAAAGATGGTTTCTAGGCTCTTTTTTTGATCATGGCTTTCAGGTAGTCCAACAATTTTTAAATTATCTCTCCTGGATCTATTTTCCAGGTCAGTGGTTTTTCCAAGGAGATATTTCACATTGTCTTCCATTTTTTCATTCCTTTGGTTCTGTTTTATAATATCCTGATTTCTCATAAAGTCACTAGCTTCCACTTGCTCCAATCTAATTTTTAAAGTAGTATTTTCTTCAGTGGTCTTTTGCACCTCCTTTTCCATTTGGCTAATTCTGCCTTTCAAGGCATTCTTCTCCTCATTAGTTTTTTGGAGCTCTTTTGCCATTTGAGTTAGTCTGTTTTTTAAGGTGTTGTTTTCTTCAGTGTATTTTTCAGTATTTTTTTGGGTCTCCTTTAGCAAGTCATTGACTTGTTTTTCATGGTTTTCTCCTATCATTCTCATTTCTCTTCCCAATTTTTCCTCTACTTCTCTAACTTGCTTTTCCAAATCCTTTTTGAGTTCTTCTATGGCCTGGGGCCAGTTCGTGTTTTTCTTGGAGGCTTTGGTTGTAGGCTCTATGACTTTGTTGTCTTCTTTAGGCTGTATGTTTTGGTCTTCTTTGTCACCAAAGAAAGAATCCAAAGTCTGAGACTGAATCTGGGCACATTTTCGCTGCCTGGCCATATTCCCAACCAACTAACTTGACCCTTGAGTTTTTCAGTGGGGTATGACTGCTTGTAGACTAACGAGTTCTATGTTCCACGTTTGGGGGGGAGGTGCCAGCTCTGTCAGACTCGCAGTGCTCCTTCCCCAAGAACCCCCAACCTGAACTGGGCTTAGATCTTCGGCAGGCTGTGCACCCCTGGTCTGATCTGCCACTTAATTCCTCCCACCAGGTGGGCCTGGGGCTGGAAGTAACAACAGCTGTAGCTGCCCCACCTCCGCTGCCCCCGGGGCTGGAAGCCGAACCGCGAACTCCTTCCACTCCCGCAGCTTTTCCCACTAACCTTCTCCACAGTCTTTGGTGTTTGTGGGTTGAGGGATCTGGTAACTGCCGCAGCTCACTGAATCAGGGCGCTAGGGTTCCCTCCGCCCGGCTTCTGGTCTGGATGGTCCACGCCGCTCAGGCTGGGCTCTGCTCCACTCTGTTCCCAGCTCCCAGCTCCCAGCTCCGTGTGGAATAGACCTCACCCAGAGACCATTCAGGCTGTGCTGGGCTGGAGCCCTGCTTCCCTCTGCTGTTCTGTGGGTTCTGCCATTCTAGAATTGGTTCAGAGCCATTTTTTATAGGTTTTTGGAGGGACTCGGTAACGGAGCTCACTCTAGTCCCTGCTTACCAGCCGCCATCTTGGCTCCGCCACTAGATATCGTCTTTTAATTAGTTGAAAACTGCCCTGATATTGTAGAGCCAGAGGGTAAAATAGAAATCAAAAGAATCCACTGATCGCCTTCTGAAAAAAGATCCCAAAAAGAAAACTCATAGGAATATTGTCGCTAACTTCCAGAGCTCCCAGAAAATACTGCAAGCAGCCAGAAAGAAACAATTTGAGTAGTTTGGAAATGCAATCAGAATAACACAAGATCTAACAGCTTCTACATTAAGGGATCAAAGGTCTTGGAATATGATACTCTGGAGGTCAATGGAGCTAAGACTAAAACGAAGAATCACCTACCCAGCAAAACTGAGTATCATGCTCCAAGGCAAAATATGGATTTTCAGTAAAATAGAGGACTTTCAAGCTTTCTCAGTGAAAAGACCAGAGTTGAATAGAAAATTTGACTTTCAAACACAAGAATCAAGAGAAGCATGTAAAGGTCATCGAGAAACAGAAATCATAAGGGACTTACTAATGTTGAACTGTTTTGTTTACACTCCTACATGGAAAGATGATGTGTATAATTCATGAGACCTCAGTATTAGGGTAGCTGAAGGGAATATACATACATACATACACACACATACATAATATATATGTGTATATATATATGTACATGTGTGTGTATATATATATTATATATATAAATATATATATATATATATATATATATAGAGAGAGAGAGAGAGAGAGAGAGAGAGAGAGAGCGAGAGCGAGAGAGAGAGAGAGAGAGAGAGAGAGAGAGAGAGAGAGACAGAGGGCACAGGGTGAGTTGAATATGAAACGATGATATCTAAAAAAATAAAATCCAATTAAGGGATGAGAAAGGAATATATTGAGAGAGGGAGAAAGGGAGAGATAAAATGGGGTAAATTATCTCACATAAAAGTGGCAAGAAAAAGCAGTTCTGTTGGGAGGGAAAAGGGGGCAAGTGAGGCGTCAATCTTGCTGTCATTGGATTTGACCTGAGTAGGGAATAACATACACACTCAATTGGGTATCTTACCCCACAGGAAAGAAGGAGGAAGGAGATAAAAAATGGGGGATGATGGAAGGGATGGCAGATAGGGGCAGGAGGTAATCAAAAACAAACATTTTTGAAAAGGGACAGGAATAAGGAAGAAAATTGGATAAAGGGGGATAGGATAGGAAGGAGCAAAATATAGTTAGTGTTTCACAACATAAGTATTGTGGAAGGGTTTTGCATAATGATACACATCTGGCCTATGTTGAATTGCTTGCCTTCTTAGGGAGGGTGGGTGGGAAAGGAAGAGGGGATAGAATTTGGAACTCAAAGTTTTAAAAGCAGATGTTCAAATAATAGTTTTTTACATGCAACTAGGAAATAAGATATACAGGCAAATGGGGCATAAAAATCTATCTTGCCCTACAAGAAAGTAAGGGAAAAAGGGATGGGAGGGAGTGGGGTGACAGAAAGGAGGGTTGACTAGCGAAAGGGGCAATCAGAATATATGCCATCTTGGAGGGGGGAGGGTAGAAATGGGGAGAAAATTTGTAATTCAAACTCTTGTGAAAATCAATGCTGAAAATTAAAATATTAAATAAAGTCCTTATCAGTCCAAAAAAAAAGAAATGGGGAATATACAGACTTCATAATAATCTAGAAAGAACTACATGATGTGATGCTGAGAGAGAGGAGCAGAACCAGGAGCACATTGTACACAACCAGAGACACATTGATTCTGTGATGACTAACTTTGATAGACTTGGCTCTTCTCAGCAATACAAGGCTCAAAGACAGCCCCAAAGGTCTCATGATGGAAAGAGCTCTCTACATCCAGATAAAGAACCTTGGAGTCTGAATGCAGATTGAAGGAAAGTATCTGCTTTCTTTTTTTTTTCTATATCCTTTCTTTTTAGTATTGTTTCTTTTTTCTCATGATTCACTCCATTGATCATGGTTCTTCTTTACGACTTGACTATTGTGTAAATATGTTTAATGCAAGGGTATGTGTAGAACATATATCAGATTCCATGCCATCTTGGGGGGAGGGAGGAGTGAAAGGAAGGGAAGAATATTTGGAATTCAAAAACCTGTGGAACTGAGTGTTGTAAAGTAAAAATAAAAAAAAATCTTAAAAAAAGATTAGAATTGGGCCAAGTGAAGCCAGTGAAATTATGAGAGATCAAGAAATAATTAAACAAAACATGAATAATGAAAAAATAGAAGAGAAAGTGAAACATCTTATAAGAAAAACAACAGGTTTGAAGAATAGATCAAGAGGAAAAAATATAAAAATAATCAGGGAACTGAAAATTATAATTAAAAAAAGGATCTTGATACAATAATACAAAAATAATTAAAGAAAATTATCCTGAAGCATTAGAACAAGGCAGGGTAGTAGAAATGGGGAAAAAAAATCCATAGAACACCACTTAAAAGAGATCCTATGAGGAAAACTCATAGGAATGTCATAGTCAAATTCCAAAACCCCCAGCTCAAGGATAAAATAATAAAAGTATCAGGATTAAAACAATTTAAATATGATGATACCACAATTGGAATTATATGAGACCTAGCAGCAGAGACACTAAAGCACCACAAGTCTTGGCACACAATATATCAAAGAGCAAAAGACCTGGGGCTTTGGCCAAAAATATCATAACCTTCAAATCTCAGTATTATCTTGAATGAAAAAAATGGACATTGGACAAATCTTGACTTTCAAGACTTTGTCAAAAAAAATCCTCAGCTTAATAGAACCAAGAGAAACACAAGTTACAAACCAAAGACTGATTATAAAGGATTCATAAGAACAGACAGTTTACCTTTTATATAACATAAAATGTATGTCTAACATTCTTATTAATAATTTTTGAGTTCATAAGAAAGAAGGGGATAAGCCTAACTATGATATGAATTTAAAAAGTAAAACCATTTAGAAACAGCTGAAAAGAGTAACTATTTTATACAAAAGAGGTACAAGAAGAAGAAAGGATACAGAGGATTTAGATGGGGGAGGAGGGCTTGTAGTTCTGGTCACCCACTTTCATCAGGAATGGGTTTAAGACGGAACAATACATACATATTTAGAGGAGTATAAAAGTCTTCTAAATTGAGAAGAAATAAAATGGTAGGGGAATAGTGAGGGGGGAGAGGACAAGGGGGGGATTAGGAAAAGGTAGGGATTTTTTTAGATGGGAGAATGAGGGAATAGGTAAAGGGTGTTTAGATCAATGGGAATGGGAGGATAGGGGAGGGATCTTTGGAGGGGGGAAGGCAAGTAATAGGAGGGCAGGGTGGCTGGTGGAGGAGGGTGGTAGGCAAGTAATAGGAGGGTAATGTACCGGGTAGAAGTAAAGTAGAGGAGGCAGGAGGGATAGGAAACAAGGGATATGTATAAACATAAAAACAAAGATCAGGAGTAGAGTATGTTTAGGAAAGTATATGTCTATATACACATGTATATATGTATAAGTGTATGTATATATCTGTATGTGCATGTATGTATTGAGAAATGTATCTAAACTATATTGTAGCCTTCTGGGGAGGTGGGGGGAAGGAAAAAAAAGAACAAAGTTAAAAAGTGCACAGAAGAGAACAAAACACAAGAAAGCATAGAAAATATGGACAATTCTCAATACAAGGTGTATTATTTATCATACAGGCTTTCTTGAAATGAAAATTCATTGTTACACATTTTGAATCCTCTCTTATGTTCTGCTATGCACATGAAATGCTGTTTTTCTTTCTTACTTTGTATTTAAGTTTCAATATTTAAGTTTATAATGTGTTGTTGTTTCTTTTCACTATTCTGTATTTGTGTTCTGGTAAAATTAAAAAAAAAGAGGAAGCCATAAATAAATAAATACATAAAAATAAAGTTATAGACAGTGATTATCAAAATATCACAATGTAATACCAGAAATATTGATGATTGTGATAGTAATTAATATGATGATGATAGTGACACTGCTGCTGCTGAGGGTTATGTTGATTCATAGAATGTTTTTTTTATTTATTTTTAATGATACAATGATGGTGATATTGATGGTAATAAGTATCATATTGATGATGGTAATGCTTGTTGTAATTGTGGTGTAATTGTGTAATTGATGGCGATGATTATGGTGATTTTGGTGATGATGATGGTAATGAGGAAAATGGTCAGAAGATCTAATACTAGGAAGGGCTTTCAGAAGAAGGGGAATAATTAGAAATACTTTCAAGAGTCCTTTCTTCTAGGGCTCTATGTATTTTTTTTAAATTAGACTTGATTTTCTTCTAGTTAACAAATGATTATTTATTACCAGTTTTGTAATTAGTGAAGTAAGTGCAAATAATAAAAAAGTAATTAATTCAGTCTCTCCCTTTTTTTGGATTTAGAGTCTTTTAGGGGCTGTGTAAATTTTTTACTTTTGCTTAGTAAGTTCTTTTTCTGAAACAGTTTAACAAAATATAGCAAGAATGTTTCAAATACCAGATATTCACAAACATCTACTTGCATTTTTATTCAAATTTCCTGCTAATTACAATTATACATATATATATATGTATGTATCTATATATATACACATGTATATTCATAAAGCAGACTCTTCAAGGTAAGATTTTATTCATATTACATGTCATATGTAATTAAAAGTATTAAAGAAAATTTTTTTTAGTGATAATTTATAGATGAGATTTTCCACTAAATAAATAGAACTTCTTGCCAATTTGTTCATGGTAGTGCTGTTTTATTGTGATTTCACTGCAAATACAGCTTTATAGATGGAAATAAGCACTTTCAACCTCCCTGTATCTGCTTGAGGATGTGTAAGACATTTATGGCTAATTGCAGAATGTACTATTGATTTTGGAGGTACTTTGGACAAATGGAGTAGGAGTGTCAAGTTAATAAAATTATGCTCAACAAATGTAAGTTTTTTTTTTCATTTTTTTATCACTTGTAGTGCTCCTCCTTTCCTCCACCTGATTTTGCATTTCCTTATACCCACTAAAAGTCTCACTGCTCAATGTTATACCTTATTGCTAGCCCATGTTCCCCTATGAGCTATGTCTCTACCATTAATGTGTCTGCCCCGCTAATGTACTCCAGCTTAAGTAAGTACATTTTCTTCTGCAAGGGAAGTTATGGGATTGATGTCAGCATAAATGGGATGTGTTAAGAATCCCTTTACTATGGTGCTTTTATTTGATTTGCCTTCACAGGCAATATAACAATTAGTATTGGGGAATCCTCGGAATGGTGACTTCACTGTAGAGATGCCACTGTCATGTTATCCAAAGCTTTTTTAATAGTACTAACTCTTTCAATTTATATTCTTCCAAAAAGTGAGAAGCATACTGAACTTGGAGTAAGGAGACCTCACTTAGAATGCTGTTTCAGACACATATCAACGCCTCAGTTTCCATTTCCTTGTCTGCAAAATGGATATAACAATAATTGTACTAGGTACCTCACTGGGGTTATTATGAGGAAAACATTTAATGAACTATATAGATGTGAGATATTGTGAATTATGTAAATTTCCGATTGTTCCTCTTTACTCTTTAGAGAAATAAATCTTAGTTCCCTTACAAATATCAACATCCAGCAAATTTTATTACACAATTCTCCTGCTACTACAAAATCTCTCCTTAAAATGGTGACACTTTGACTTTCTTCTGATAATTCTTCTGAATCATTGATGTTAAATGATTTTCACAGAGCACGAAATGGACCATGAAAATGATCGTGTATTGTGTTGTGTATGTGTGTGTGTGTGTGTGTGCACGCGCGTGTGTTCAATATGAATCAGGAGGCCTAGATGTGCTACTTACTACTTCTGTGACTTTGGATAGGCCACTTCACCAGGCTTGTTCTCAATATTCTTATCTGTGAAATGAACGGTTTGGATTAATTTATTTCTATGATTCCTTCCAAACCTAAAGCCCTTGATACCATATACATTTTCATTCATGCCTTCATATACATACACGTATACATATACAATGTTATATATATGTATGTATATATGTGTAATCCATTAATTTCTTTTCCAAGGTCATTTTCAGCTCTAAATCGTATGATCTTATTAACTATCTTCTGTTTATGAGTTCCTAAATCCCCTTCAACCTCTAAATTCGTTGATTGTCTAAACGCTTACTTAAATCATTGAAGAAACCATCATTTCATTATTTTTGTTAACTCCCTCTTCATCAATAAAGATGAAATACCCACTCATCCACCCCATGCCTGATGAAGTGTTTTTAATGAGTTGCTTTTGCAAAAAAAAAATAATCACAAGGTGTGACATCTATAGTAAACTTCTCTGATTCTGGTCCTTGGACAATAGACTTATGGTCCTTTGCTGAGCTCAGGCTTAACTCTTTTCCAGTTTGGTAGAACCAGTCAGTTTGTTTTGCAAGAACTTAGGTTCACTATATATCAAAATGAGGTATTAGAAAAATATTTTATATAAATATACCTGTGAGTTCATCCATTCATCCAAACATCCATCCATGAATCTAGCGCTAACACTACAACAAAGGAGGAATTTTAAGAGTAATTTAGCAGAAATACCCATATATACATCTGTGCATGTGTATTTATTCATTCAATAAACATGTACTAAACACTTATTAACATTATCCTAATTACTGAGAAAGACGTCTAGATGAATCACGTGTGGCTTTGCTTCCAAGGAATTTATCCAGAAAGGATAAGGAACAATCCAAAAAGGGTGATATGTACTCCTTGTAATATAACCACAAAATGTTTAAGATCATGAAAGTGAGTGATAATGTTAACATTCATTCTTGTCTAGATTGTTCTTCTGTCAACTTTATCCCATGAAGGTTATAAACAGTCAGAAACTAAACAATTCTCCATAAAACTGCTATTTCAGCATATTTTATGTGCCTTAACCATTTTTGTATCTGTCCACAGAGATGTTCCAGGCACATAATATAATAGTTGAGCTCCCATACTCACTTATTGATCTGTGACCAGAGTCTTGAAGAATTAGGTACATATTTCACAGGTGTCATGGCTGAACACTTGATTGAAAGAACTGTAACATTTAGCGAAAAAGATATCATATTTGACTTTTTATTTAAGGAGTTCAATAATAGTTCAGAATACAGTCTTTTAAGGTTTATAATGTGCTGCACGTCTATTATTTCATTTGATGCTCAAAACTCTGAGAGGAATGCAGTACAAAATTTCATAGACTGATAGGACTGAGATCAGGAGAGGACTTTAAAGGTCATTTAGTTCAACCTCTTTATTTTACAGATGTGGAAACTGAGACTCACAGAGTTCCAATGACTTGTTCAGGGTTACATAGTTAAAATCAATAAGATCTAAAAAGTTTTTAATTCACCCTCCTTTCTTCATCTGATTGGGATAATAAAACTCTCCAAACATTCATAACTAATGAGTACCCATCCTCCATTTGACAAGATTCTGTGATTTGTTTTAAAAAAAATCACTTCTGAGAAACTCTACTGGTTAAACGGTTCTTTATATTGAGCCCAAGTGAGTTTCCCTGTAGCTTTAATACATTGGTCCCTTCATCAATGCCAACAGGGCTTCAATTTCTCATATTTGAAGACTCCAGATATATAAGCTGAGAAACACAACTGACAAGCAAACTGAGCAAAAAGCTGCCATAGTCAAGTGAACATTAAAAAGTTTGAGAATCATAATTAGACATTTGTGCCTTGTATTAATTCAATTCAATTTAAAAATGTATTTATTACTCATCTGTTTTATTACTTGGTTTTGTTAACATAGAGATAAAATGAAACTGGTCTGGTCATAAGGGGCTTAGAGTCTACTGGGAAGAATAACATATATATATATCAGATTTATAAAAAAGTGACACATCAGAAGCATTAATAACTAGAAAAATCTGAAGAAAAAAACTCATAAGAAATTACATTTGAATTGAATTTTGAAGGCAGCAAGAGATTCCAAGAGATGGATGTGAGGAGTGAACATTCTAAGCACGTAGAATATTTGAGAAAAGGAAAGTAAAGAGTAGGGGTTTTACCCTGAGGTTTGTGGACCTCCAAGAGATCCATATATAGATTTCAGGGGGTCCATGAACTTGGAATTTTTTACATATTTGTAAGTGTATTTCGATATAATTGATTGATTTCCTTTGTAATCCGAGATATTAAAAACATTATTCTTCTGGGTCCATAGGTTTCACCACATTGCCAAAGGGTTTCATCACACACACACACACACACACACTCAACTAATAAACATCTATTAAGGATCTACTGTGTTGATCACTATGCTAAGTGCTAAGGATACAAAAGAAGCTCACAATCTGATGAAACATAGGAAAAACTAAGAACCTCTGTTGTAGCAGGAGAGCAGAAGAGGTGCCAGGATAGAGCTCTTCATTGTATTCACATGTATTATTGTCATTCTTTGGTTTCAGTTGTCTCTGACTCTTTGTGACCCCATTTGGGGTTTTCTTGGCAAAGATACCGGAGTGGTTTGTCATTTCCTTCCAACTCATTTTACAGATGAGGAAACTAAGGCAAACAGGATTAAGGGTCACGTATCTAGTAAGTATCTGAGGATGGATTTGAACTCAGGCCTTCTTGACTCCAGACCCAGCTCCCTATTCACTACACTACCTAGGTGAGCATTCATATGGATAGAAGGTAGTACATGGGTAGTGATTCTGCCAAAGAGACTTAGAAGGAATAATAAAATGTGTGGGGAAAGAAACAAGAGAGAAGTGTTGTGAAGACTTTAAAAGAGGGCACACAGAAGGAACTAAGGTAGGGAGCTGTGGTGAACAGTGTCAAATACTACAAATAGATCAAGAGAAACAGTGGCTGAGAAAAGGCTGTTGGACTAAGAAGTTTTAAACACTGGTTATGACAATAGAAATCATTAAGGAAAGAGTGAAAATATTGGTCATACTGATTGAGGATTTAAAAAAATACTTACGTAACAAGGTAGTCAATGTGAAAAGCAGGTTATTGTTTGTTTTCCTGGCAGTTTGTTGTGACACCGGCTTCCTTTCTGTTCCTCAAATAAGATACACCATTTCCTGACTCCAGGCATTTTCACTGGCTTTCCTCCATGCCTGGAATGCTCTCCCTCCTCATGTCTGCCTTCTGGCTTCCCTGGTTTCCTTCAAGTCTTAGTTAAAATCCCAGCATCTACAGAAATTTTTTGCTGATCCCGCTTAATTCTAGTCCTTTTTCCCTCTGTTGTTTATTTCTAATTTATCCTGTATGTAGCTTGTTTGGACACACTTATTCGCATTTTGCATGCTCCTTTAGATTGAGCTCTTTGATAGCAAAGATTGTTTTTTACCTTTCTTTTTATCCCTAATGTTTAGCACAGTTCCTGCCACATCCTAGATGCTTAACAAATTTTTATGGACTGATGGTACTATATGGAACATCCAAATAATATTAATATAAATATAACTTAGTATAACATTTCATATTATTAGAGGTACTAATAGGAATAGCACTGGTTTACATGAGACTCAATTCCCTAATCTACAAAATGAAAGGTTTGGTCCTAATGGCCTCTAAATTCAATCTTACCTCTAAAACATATATCCAAAGTGCAACTTCTTTGCATTATAGAAATCCTTTAAATACATGCAGGCAGAAATGATGCTTTCCTTTCAATCTTTTCTCTCTAGACTTCTTAACCCCAGTTCCTTCATTTAATCCACAAATTGCATAGTTTGGAGTTTCCTTGTTATCCAGTTTGCCCTCTCTCATAATGGCAATCTCTAATTCCATCCTTCTGCAATCACCTTGAGATTTGATAGAGGAACAGTAAGTTTTATCTCACTCAAATCTAGACGTCCACCTCATTTGCTGGCCATCTCCAGACTATGCTGTTCATTGTGTTTATTCTCCTCTCCTTCTCATATCTGTTTCTGTTTGCATATTCTAATTCCATATAACAACATAAGCTCCTTGGAAGCATTAATTATCTAACATGCCTTCATTTGCATCATCAGTGTTTACTGCCTGGAACACAGTAAGAGCTTAATAAATGCTCTATCTTTATCATCTCTCTCTCTCTCTCTCTCTCTCTCTCTCTCTCTCTCTCTCTCTCTCTCTCTCTCTCTCTCACCTTTCTGTATACCTATCTCTATCATTTTTCTATCTATAGTCAAGCAAAACAAATTCCCTCAAAATATAATGTCTTACTTTCCATCCTGAGTTCATTAACTGTAAGGAGATGAGTACAATGCTTTCTCTTTGGTTCTTTGGACTTATGGTTTGTCAGCATTCTTAGGTCTCTCAAACTTATTTGCCTTTACACTGTGGTTGTTATTGTACAAATTGTTCCTTTCCACAGTCCTTTGACACCAAGCAGACGTAGCCTGGAAAGCCCAGCACCCATCTGAGAAGATTTTGTCATCCGGTTATGACTCAGAATGATTGACAAAGGCTCACTTCTCTCTGTATCAGTTCATACAAGTTTTCTCAAGGTTTTCTGAAACCATCCCTTTAGGGATTTCTTATGAAACAGTAGTATCCGATTACAGTCATATACTGTAGTTTGTGTATCCATTCTCCGATTTATAAGTACATACTTAATTTCCAGTTCTTTACCACTACAAAGTACTGTTTTAATTTTTTTTACATAAGGCTCCTTTTCTTCTTCACTGATGTCTTTGAGGCATAATCCTAGTAGTGGATCACTGGATCAAGAAGTAAACACAGTTTAGTAATATTTTGGTTATGGTTTCAATTTGCTTCCAACTACTTAATGGGGAAAGTTATTTAGCCTCTGAACCTCTGTACTATCAAATAAGAGCAATAATACATGGAATATCTATCCAGTGTATGGAATGTTCAGGGAAGATTGGCACCTCTGGTGTGAAAGCTTGCCAAGTCCTTTTCAGGTCTACTCATCCTTCTTTAATGGACCCCTTTCACCCAACTCTCATCTGTTGTTCCAAGAAGCTGTGGCATGCACAGCAGCTACACCTCAGTAAATCCATCTTGGCAGACAGGCTAAGCCAGGCTGAGGGTAACTGAAAGGCTTCAGACCCTTCAGTGAGTTAGGGGGATGTCTACCCCAAGCACATGAAGACTTACCGCAGAAGAATGGATGAATGAGAACAATTCATTCTAACAGCCATGAAGGTAGCTGAAGCAGGTTCTGTGGAGGGCTTAGAGACTAGTCAGACATTGAAGACATTGAAGATGCCAAGGTCATCCACTGTATTCTGGGCCATTGTCATTCATCCTGACTTTTGTCCTGCTACTGGACCTCTATGATTCTGGAAGAAAATGTGAGGCTGATGATTTTGTGCAACTCTACCTCATTTAAATCTGATTCTTGATCAATTAAAGACATCACCCCATGATGTCATTGGTCCTCTGGGGGGAAAAAGGATCGACAACAGTAACAACGTTTGATTTTGCAGGAGGCCCTTCACCTTTTAGTGCTCTAAGCAATTCTCTATGACCATAAAATGAAGATGAGGTGCTAAACTGCATTGTTAGAATTTCCTTATGGGAAAATTCACCATGCCAGTGAAAGTATGGGTCCATTTCTTCTCCCTCATAGACTCCTTAAGATCTACCAATTTTACCTGCAAGCGTCATGCTTGCCGTTTGGGTTACAAAGACGAAAACAACAACAAAAGAAAATCCTGCCCTCTATTATCTTATATTCTTCTGGAGATTAAAAAAACATACACAGATAAGCAAATACAAGACACATACTAAGCAACAAAAAGTAAATTCAAGAGGGAGAGAGTGCTAATAGAGAAAAGCATCTAGAAAGGTTTTGTATGAGAAGTGGCAACTGACCTGCATTTCAAAGAAAACTCACTTTTCTAAAGGACTGAGTTGTGGAAGGAGAGTATTCCAGACTGAGGAAATGTACCAAGGCAAGGGAAAGGAACAGCTAGTAAGCCATTTGTACTGTAATGGAAAGTGAATTTCAACAAACATTTATCGAGCACCTACCATGGAGCCATTATGCCCTTAGGAATTCAAGGACAAACATTAAATATTTCTTGCCCTTGAGAAACTTATAAAATAAGAATGGAAAAGTTAGTAGGATCTACATTGTGAAGAATCTTAATGCCAGACTGAGTGTTTTGTATTATAATAGGGAGCAACTGAAGATATTTTAGTACTGGAGTATATGATGAGATCAGTGTTTTAGGAATATCAGTTTGGTAGTTGTGCGGAGAATGGATTGGAGAGAGAAGAAGCAGGGAAAATAATTAAAAATATTTCACAGTTCAGGTGAGAAGGATGATTGACCAACACTTAGCATAGTGTCTGGCACATAAATGATGCTTAATAAATTCTTATTGACTGACTGACCGACTAAATTTGAGGCTATGAAGAGTAGAAAAAAGTGGATTTTATAAGAATTGTTGAAGAGATAATCAATAAAACTTAACAACCAATAGAATATAGTGGGGGGAAATGTGTGGGAAAGGGAAAAGTCAAAGGATGAATCCAAGGTTGTGAACTACGGTGGCAGAAAATATAGCAATGACTTTAAGAGAAATAAGGAATTTTGGAAGATGGATAGATTATCAATCAGTCATTTACTAAGCATTTACTATGGACCAAGCACTGTGAATACAAAGACTCTGAATAAAATATTCATATGCACATTTATGGAGATTACCGGTAAATGTGGAACAACTTGCTCTACAAAAAATCATGACAATTTTTAACTTTAACCTGCATTATTACCATTTTCTCCATCACTTTCATAATCTAGACAATCAGTAGAATAATAAATCAAGTACTGATTCATGCATTTGCCAATTTCTAAGGTGTAAATGCTCACAATTAAAATTTAAGAATCAGATCTCTAACTGGTCATAGGGCCTCTGGTTTCAGTATAATCCTGCATGCATGCAAGCATATGTACATATATACATACACACACACATACATTCTGATTCGCTTAAGTCCAATTCACTTACAAGTCAAGACACCAGCCTCTTAATGTCATTGATCCTCTTGAAGAATGAAGGACAAACAGCAGCAACAGCAAACACACACATATATACAAAATGAGTAGAACTTTAAAGTTTGGAAAGCATTTTACAAATAGTATCTTCGTTTTTCTGCATAACAACCCCAAGACATAAGTGGTATATATTATTCTCATTTTTCAGATGGGGAAACTGAGGCAGACAGAGGTCAAGTATCTTATCGAGGGTCACACAGCAGGCAAATGTCTGAGAATGGACTTCAATTCATATCTTCCTGATTCCAGTCCAGTATTCTTTCCCCTATACCACCTAGCTTCATGAGTATATACACATACATGCATATAAAGAAAATATATATATATATATATATATATATATATATACATTTAGATAATATTCATGTGTGCATAGAACAAATATAAAGAAAATCAGTGCAAATAAAACCAAAGTAGTTAAATATAAGATAATTTGAGGGCAAAGGCACAGTACTTGAACCTATCAGGTCTTGGGGAAAATATAATGAGTTTGTTTTTGACAAGCTCAGCTTGAGATGCCTGTGGGACAGTTGTTTGGAAATGTCCAGCAGGCAGTTGTTAATGGCACACTGAAGTTCAGGAAAGAATTTAGGGCTCAATATATATAATTGTCTGTCATCTGCATAGGGATGATAATTGAACTCTTAGTAGCTGATGAAATCACCATAGAAGAGAATATAGACAGAAAAGAGAAGAGGAGCCAGGACAGCCTTCAGGGCATTTCAAAATAAGCCACTGATAAGTTTAAATGATTCTCTCTAATTGGGAGAATTTTAGCCAGTGTGTCAAATTAATGATCTTCAAGTAGCAAAAGAGAAGAAAAATATATGTTTTAGGGAAGGAGAGAGAAGAGAAGCTTCTGACACCCTATATTCATCCCGATTTGGTAAGTGCTTGCTTTGACTAATGAATTATTGACTTTGAGGTAGGTCAATTTGCAGCACTTTTTGTACCCCACATTGGGCAGAATGCTTCACCTCTCTGTCTCTATACTTTTTTTTCATTTGTTTGTTTTTGGTTTCTTGGGTTTCTTTTCCCCTTTCTTCATCTATGAATTTTATGGAATTATCAGGAATTCTTTGCCTCAGAAAAGCCATGGCAGGATCTCATAATTAATACCTTAATTTCTTATCTACCCTATCTTTCTTTAAAGAACTAAATGAGTATGAAAGTGAATTCAAATTAATTTTGCTTTGACAATTCTTAGAAATATTACCCCAAATTCTTGAAATAATTGAAGACATAACTCGATGTCAAAACTAGGAGTGTCTGTCAGTGGGCTACAATTTTTAAATGGTATGGTAGAGTTTTGTGGATGTCATCAGAGAGAAGCATGGATGAAAAAGATGGGTTGTCCTTATGATGAGAATAAGGGACAACTAAGGACAACTTGCTTGCTTCATTCATATCCTTATATTTTAAGACTCTCAAGGACAGGTATAGTCAGTCAGTCAATAAACATCTGTTAAGTGCCTACTAGGTGCCAGGCACTTTGCTAAGCCCTGGGGATGTAAAAAGAGGCAAAACACAGTCCCTGCCCTCAAGGAGCCCAATGCGTGGAATCCTTTTGGTCAACTTATGGTTAAATATGGACAAGACTATAACAGGACGAACAGTTAAGGCTAGGTTGTAATCTGTAACCTGATGAAATCAGATTTTTTTGAGAATTCGATTAATGGAAATGATCTTCAATTTGGAATCTGGAAGACCTAGGTTCAGGCTCAAGATGTGATCCTTCTCTTCTTGAGCCTCCCGCACCACTCAATCCCTACCCTCTACTCTCACCTCCTATTTCACACATATAAATATAGGGCCATTCACTGAAGATTCTATCTGTATAGAGATACATAGATTTATAGATATTTCAACACACTTTCCTCCATCGTCTCTCTGACATTATCTCCCATACTCTAATCTATCACTCTAGTCTCTGATAATTAGGTAGCCTTTCTCCTTTGCAAGGTCAACCCTCTACATGTGACCTTAGTCTCAGCACCCCCCATCCTCTCCATCAGATTGTTCCCACTCTCATTCCCACTTTCTCTCTAACATTCAATATCTCTCTATCTGCTTCCTTCCCTCCTCCCAACAAACATACCCAAGTCACTAATATTCTTAAAATTCAACACTAGATTCTTCCATGCCTGCCAGTTATTGTTCTGTGTCTCTACTCCACTTCTCAGATAAAATCCTGGTAAAAGACAATTCCATTTAGTGCCTCTTTCTTCTTTCTCCTACTTTCTTCTTCTACTCTCTTCTAAAATGTGTGCAATGTTACTTCTGGAATCATTGTCTTACTGAAACTGCTCTCTCCAAAGTTATCAATCCAGTGGTCTCTTCTTAATCTTCATTCTTCTTGACCTCTCTGAATTACTTCTATATCATTGACCCCTTTCTGCTACTGCATATTCTCTCATCTCTGGATTTTCATGACTTCACTTTATCTTGGTTCTCCTCACACTGTTTTGACAATTACTCCATCTTCTTTGCTAAATCTTTGTTCATATCAGGCTCACTAACAATAGGTTTCCCCAAGGCTCTGTCCTTGGGCCTCCTCTCTTTTCTCCCTATGCCCTCTCACGTGATGATTATCTCATCTCATCAAGTTTCCCTAGGTTCAGTTATCATTTCATTGAAGATGGTTCCCAGAACTATTTGTCCATTCCTAGTCTCTCTCTTGTCTTGCGTTGTTGTTCAGCTGTTTAGCAATACCCAACTCTTCATGACCCCATGGACCGTAGCATACCGATACTGTCCATGGGGTTTTCCTGGCAAAGTTACTGGAGTGATTTGCCATTTCTTTCTCCAGTGGTTGAGGCAAAGAGAAATTAAGTGACTTGCCTAGGGTCACACAGCTAAGTTTCAGAAGCCAGATTTGAACTTAGGTCTTCCTGACTCCAGGACTCTATCCACTGAGCCACCTAGCTGCCTCCAAGCCTTGTACCAACTGCCTATTAGACAATTCAAACTGGATGCTCTGCAGGCATCTCAAACTCATGTATAAAATAAATCCATCCGTCTATCTATCTATCTATCTATCTATCTATCTATCTATCTATCTATCTTCTCCCCAAACTCACCCCTCTGGCAACACTATATACTTCTTTCTAATCACTCAAGTTCATAATCTGTTATCCTTGACTCTTCTCTCTCAATTGTGCAACACATACAAATCCTGACATTTGTCTCTCTTCAGCATCTTTCTCATATACCCTCTACTAACCAGTCACATAGTCACCTCCTTAGTTCAGATCCTCAGAACCTCTCACCAATGCATAACCTTGTAAACAAATGCCTTTCCTCAAGTTTCTCCTCATCCTAAGCCATTCTCTACATAAATGTAAAGGTGATTTTCCTCAAGTGTAAGTCTGACCATGTGACCTTCTTATTCAATAACATTCCAAAGGTTTCCAGTTACTTCAAAGATCAGATATGAACTCCTCTCAGATGTGAAGATCTAAGGATCTTCACAGTTTGGCCCCTTCCAATTTTTTAATGCATCACTCCCTTCCACAAAGACTACAGTTTAGCTGTAATGGATTATTTGCTATCCCATCTGCCATATTGCAGTGGCTGACTCCCACCCCCACCACCCATGCCTCTCTCTCATAACTTCTGGCTTTTCATATTCCTGGATTTCTTTAAGACATAGCTCAAAACTATAACTCCAGGTGGTTTTTCCTGGTCTCCCAACTATTAGTGCCTTTCTCACTAAAGGCTACCTTCCATCTTCTCTGAACATATACCCTATGTACAGATTCGTGTGTATGTTGTCTCCCCCATTAGAATGTTAGATTCTTGAGGCAATGGATTCTTCAGCTTTATCTCTATATTTCTAGCACTTAAATATAGAATTTGGTATATGGTAAATGTTTAATAAATTTGTAGAATGATTGATTCATACTAGCTGTTATTTCATGAAAGTTACTTCACCTTGTTGAGCTAAATTTCTTCGAAAAATAGAAGAGATAATTATCCTACTTATCTTGCAAGGTCATTATGAGAATGTACATTGTAAAAAGTAAATTATAATGATAGTTTTACATGTATTATATATTATTTTATAGTGTATTAATTGTATAATTTGTATATTGTTTAAATGTATAATTTACACACACACACATATAGTATTTTAAGCTTTACAAACCACTTTACAGATATTACTTCATTTATCTTTACAAAAATCCTGGGAAATGGGTGCTAATGTTGTCCCCATTCTACTGATAAGAAAACTGAGAGAAACAGAAGTTAACTGACTTGCCCAGTGTTACATAATTAGGAAGTATCTGAGGCAGGATTTGAATTTAGGTCACTCCTGGAAGTCAAGGTGCTCTATTCACCATTCCACATAGCTGCCTTTGTATCCACAAATGTTAGTTGCTATGATTTTCAGAATGTCATACTTGCAAAAGCCAAGTTTCATGAAAAAAGCCCTGAAAAATAGTCATTAAGTCTCTGTTTGTACTCCTCCAGTGACAGGGAACTCATTAACTCCCAATACAATCCATTTCATTATTGATCAAAGGATCATAATTCTAGAGCAACAAGGAAACTCATAGGTCATCTAGACCTGCCATTTCAGGAAACTGAGGGCCAGAGATTTATAGTAGATAGAACAGTTCAGTTTGCTAAGATTTTTTTTCCATTACATCCAGACAGCATCTGCATCTTTTTTAAAATTCAACTTAATTCTCCTAACTCTTTCCACTGGAGCTAAGCATCATACATTGAATCCTTCTTCTAACAACAGCTTTTAAGACACTTAAAGAACATAATCATTTTCCCTGTAAGGCTTGCCATCTCCTATCTCAGCAGGTCACTTGCCTTTTCTTGGCTACCGGCTACTTGGTTCTCAAAAGAGGGAGTTTCACTAACTGATTTCTAAGGTTCCTTCCAGCTATAATTGTCTCTGATTCTCTCCCTCTCCTCCAATGTTCCTCAAATCTCTAATCCACTTAGGCCTTCTCCTTTGGCTCCCCCCACTCCCCAAGGACAGACTGTGTGCATTCTGCTGTGTGTGTGTGTATGTGTGTGTGTGTGTGTGTGTGTGTGCCAAACACCATTCATTGTTGCTTTTAGAGCACTCTTGAAAGTTTGTTTATCCCATGATTGCATAAAAAATGAGTTGTGCTTGCACTGATCTGTAGGGTTTCATGAATATTAATCTTGGGTTGGTTTTTTGCTGTTATGTTAAAGCCCCTTATACCCTGTGCAAAGGGAAATGAGGATGTAATTTATCTCTTTGTCAATCTCAGGATTTGAATAGCGTAAGTAAATCTTAGGCTTCCAACAAGCTTGATTCCTGAAGAGCATACATACAAAAAATATTAGGGGGTTTTTTGTTCTTTTTTTTTTAGTTGGGGCTTCAGAGAACTCTTGACAGGTGACAAATATTCTCATTTCCATTGGGTTTGTGTAAGCAGTCAGGAAACACTTCTGCAAATGTGTGAAAAATGCAGAAATCGAAAAGGCAGTTTATGAGTCAATAAAATTTGTAGTGGATTAGTTAACAGTTGTCAGTCTCTGGCTAGCACAGAGGAGGAAGGCCAACACTAGCATGCAAGATACTGTACATTAACAGGTCATTAATGTCAAGGACAACATGGATTTTATTGTTTGCACAGAGCTCTCTACTAGACTGTACTTTAATATTTCATGAATCTAAGACTCTGTCAGGTGTTGGTGTTTGTGCCACTGAGTAGGTAGCTAGAGCTAAAGTGGGAAATTCTTTCACACTTACACAAAAATTATTTGGTGTGGTGGGAAGATGGGATTTCAGGTAGGAGATGGTGGCTCAGAGAACAGGTGGGAGCGTGGAGTAGCAGTGATATAGATCATTCTGTAATTGGCAGTACAGCCCATCCCCCAGACTATGAAAGACATAGAGATAGCAACTGTCCTCAGGAATAATTGTATCCTACCCCAGGGAAATAAATCCCCCTGGGTAGATCTCAGCTGCCCTTTCCTCTGATTAGTTGGTTTGCCCCAGGAATATCCATTTAACAAAAGGACAAACTCCAGTGATGTTCATTCCTTCAGTTCTCTCTAAATTCCATTCCTGACTCTCCAGACTTTCTTCACCATGCCACATACAAGAGATTTCTCCCTTCTCCATTCCCCCTTTTCAGCTTCTTCTGATGTATTATTTTCCTCCAGGAGAATGCAAGTTTCTTGAAAGCTGAAACTATCTTCCCCCCTTCCCCCTCCCCAAACCTTTATTTTTTTTGCTTGTGTTTGTTATCCCACTGTTTAGCACAGTGTCTGAAGTACTTAATAAATGTTTGGTGATTTGACAGGTTGACTTGGATGTTACAACCTGGAGCAAAGTCCCATCTAGTTCTAATTTGGTGGATGGTAAACCGTCCAAGTCTTAGTTGACAGTTTAAAGAATTTCTGAGGCTGAAAAAAAATACTGTTAGTTCAACCTTTTAATGATGTCTCTCCTACTTAAAATGAGGTTGGTCCTAAGATGGCTGACATGAATTCTGTTACCTGGTCCACACTTGAAGTTATTCCAATTTGGTAGGAGCTGCCTATGCTTGTCCTATGTTGGCATAGTTTTCATGGTCCTATGGTCACCTCAGTAACACAATCAGGCATTGAAGGAGGATTTGGTGGTAGTGCTCTACAACATGCTCATATTTCATCACCCAGTTTAGGTTCAATCATTTAAAAAAAACTATTTACTTATCTATTTTGTTATTAAATGTTATATTTAATAATGTTAATATTATTGATAAATATTAATAAATAATAAATTGACTAATAATAAATAATTGTTAATAACCTTAAACAGTTTATTAAATATTTATTTCTTTACTAGCTTATTTGTTTGTTTTTTCATTCATTCATTTGTTTATTTGCTTATTGCTTTATCTGTTTTCATTCATTCATTTGTGGATTTTTTGCTTTTTTATCTATTTGTTTATTTGTTTGTTTTGCTTATTTTTGATAATTCATTTGGTTGTTTGTCTTGTGAGTAATTGCTATTGGATCTGTATCATCAACACTAGGATTTCACAGAACAGCTCAATCTTTAGTTTGTGCACAAATGAGACCCTTAATTTCAACAGAAAGTTAAAACTATAATAACCATATCAAAATTTTGGGACTTGAGGGGACTTTAGAGTTCACTTGCTGAAACCTCCCATTTCATAGTATTTCATAGGGGAAAAGGCACTGGATTTAATTTAAAAGACCTGTGTTTTATACCTGCCTCTTCTATTTATTATCTGGATGATCCTGGACAAGTCATTTCATTCATCTCTCTTTAGATTTCAATTTCCTCATCTGACAGGGTTTGTACCTGATGCCTTGTAAGGCCCCTTCTAACTTTTTATCCTATGGGCATTCAAATGAGGAAAATAAGGTCAGTTTTAGTCAATCCAAGATGCATTATTAAATGTCTATTACATAAGTCACTGGGTATACAAAGGCAAAATGAAGAATGATACTGCTTTTAAGAAACTTACTGGCAAGGTAGAACATGTCAACACATGCATAGATTCATGATGATTTGCAGAGAGAGAACACTGACAACTAAAAAGATTAGGAAAATCTTCTATTAGGAATTGGCAGATGAGCATCAAGGAAGCTAGGGATTGTAAGATATAAGGGTGAGATACTGTGGGAGGCAGTATTGTTCATTGGAAAGAAGACTGCTTCAAAAGTCAGAGAACCTGGGTTCAAATCCTACTGTTGGCATTTACTTACTATGTGATCTTGGGCAAGGTCCCCAAGACCTCAGCTTCAGAACTTGTAAAAGTAAGAGGTTGGAGAAGATGCCCTCTGAGATTTTGGAAAGTTCTAGGTCTTTATGATCCCTTATTGTGACATTGTATAATTTCAGGTATGGCGGGCAGGCTGACAGTGTAAAGACACTGGGGCAAGACATGACGATATAAGGGGAGAGCTTATGAACAAACAAGAGATAGAGAGGATCAGAGGAAGAAAAGTGGGTCATGTTGATAACATTAGATTAAAATGTTTTTGCACAAAAAACCCAATGTGGCCACGATTAGAAGGAAAGGAAGAAACTGGGGTGGGGTAGAGAGAATTTACAGTGAGTTTCTCTGATAAAGGCCTCATATCTCAAATATGTAGAGAACTAGATGGCGGCTGGTAAGCACGGACTAGAGTGAGCTCCGTACCCAAGTCCCTCCAAAAACCTATAAAAATGGCTCTGAACCAATTCTAGAACGGCAGAACCCACAGAACAGCAGAGGGAAGCAGGGATCCAGCCCAGGACAGCCCGGATGGTCTCTGGGTGAGCTCTATTCCACACGGAGCTGGGAGCTGGGAGCTGGGAACGGAGTGGAGCAGAGCCCAGCCTGAGCGGCGTGGACGATCCAGACCAGAAACCGGGCGGAGGGGGCCCTAGCGCCCTGAATACATGAGCAGTTACCAGACCCCTCGACCCACAAACACCAAAGACTGCGGAGAAGGTTAGTGGGAAAAGCTGCGGGAGTGGAAGGAGTTCGCGGTTCGGCTTCCAGCCCCGGGGGCAGCGGAGGTGGGGCAGCTACAGCTGTTGTTACTTCCGGCTCCAGGCCCACCTGGTGGGGGGAATTAAGTGGCGGATCACAGCAGGGGTGCACAGCCTGCCGAAGATCTGAGCCCAGTCCAGACTGGGGGTCCTTGGGGAAGGAGGAGTGCGGCTCTGACAGAGCTGGCACCTCCCCCCCAAACGTAGAACATAGAACTCTGTAATCTACAAGCAGTCATACCCCACTGAAAAACTCAAGGGTCAAGTTAGTTGGTTGGGAATATGGCCAGGACGCGAAAACGCGCCCAGATTCAGTCTCAGACTTTGGATTCTTTCTTTGGTGACAAAGAAGACCAAAACATACAGCCTAAAGAAGACAGCAAAGTCATAGAGCCTACAACCAAAGCCTCCAAGAAAAACATGAACTGGCCCCAGACCATAGAAGAACTCAAAAAGGATTTGGAAAAGCAAGTTAGAGAAGTAGAGGAAAAATTGGGAAGAGAAATAAGAAGGATGCGAGAAAACCATGAAAAACAAGTCAATGACTTGCTAAAGGAGACCCAAAAAAATACTGAAAAATACACTGAAGAAAACAACACCTTACAAAATAGACTAACTCAAATGGCAAAAGAGCTCCAAAAAGCCAATGAGGAGAAGAATTCCTTGAAAGGCAGAATTAGCCAAATGGAAAAGGAGGTCCAAAAGACCACTGAAGAAAATACTACTTTAAAAATTAGATTGGAGCAAGTGGAAGCTAGTGACTTTATGAGAAATCAGGATATTATAAAACAGAACCAGAGGAATGAAAAAATGGAAGACAATGTGAAATATCTCCTTGGAAAAACCACTGACCTGGAAAATAGATCCAGGAGAGATAATTTAAAAATTATTGGACTACCTGAAAGCCATGATCAAAAAAAGAGCCTAGATACCATCTTTCAGGAAATTATCAAGGAGAACTGCCCTGATATTCTAGAGCCACAGGGCAAAATAGAAATTGAAAGAATCCATCGATCGCCTCCGCAAATAGATCCCAAAAAGAAATCTCCTAGGAATATTGTTGCCAAATTCCAGAGCTCCCAGATCAAGGAGAAAATACTGCAAGCAGCCAGAAAGAAACAATTTGAATATTGTGGAAACCCAATCAGAATAACCCAAGACCTGGCAGCTTCTACATTAAGAGATCGAAGGGCTTGGAATGCGATATTCCGGAGGTCAATGGAGCTAGGATTAAAACCTAGAATCACCTACCCAGCAAAACTGAGTATCATGTTCCAAGGCAAAATATGGATTTTCAATAAAATGGAGGACTTTCAAGCTTTCTCAGTGAAAAGACCAGAACTGAATAGAAAATTTGACTTTCAAACACAAGAATCAAGAGAAGCATGAAAAGGTAATCAAGAAACGGAAATTGCAAGGGACTTACTAAAGTTGAACTGTTTTGTTTACATTCCTACATGGAAAGATGATGAGTATGATTCATGAGACCTCAGTATTAGGGTAGTTGAAGGGAATATGCATATATATATATGCATATATATATGTTTATGTATATATATAAATGAATGTGTATGTATGCATGTATCTATGTGTATATGTATGTATGTGTATGTATGTGTATATATATATATATGTAAAAGAAAGAGAGCAGACACAGGGTGAGTTGAGGATGAAGGGAAGATAGCTAAAAGAAATAAAATGAAATTAAGGGATGAGAGAGTAACTTACTGAGAGAGGGAGATAGGGAGAGATAGAATGGGGTGGATTATCTCCCATAAAGGTGGCAAGAGGAAGCAGTTCTAGGAGAGGAGGGGAGTGGGCAGGTGAGGGGGGAATGAGTGAAACTTGCTCTCATCAGATTTGGCCTGAGGGGGAATACCATACATACTCAGTTGGGTATCTTACCCCACAGGAAAGAAGAGGGAGGAAGATAAAAAAAAAAATAAAAGGCAGGGGGATGAAGGAGTGGAGGGCAGATGGGGGTGGAGGTAATCAAAACAAACACTTTGGAAAGGGGACAGGGTCAAGGAAGAAAATTCAATAAAGCGGGATGGGTTGGGAAGGAGCAAAATGTAGTTAGCCTTTCACAACATGAATATTGTGGAAGGGTTATACATAATAATACATGTGTGGCCTAGGTTGAATTGCTCAACTTCTCAGGGAGGGTGGGTGGGAAGGGAAGAGGGAAGGGAATTTGGAACTCAAAGTTTTAAAATCAGATGTTCAAAAACAAAAAAACTTTTTGTATGCAACTAAAAAATAAGATACACAGGCAATGGGGCATAGAAATTTATCTTGCCCTACAAGAAAGGAAGGGAAAAGGGGATGAGAGGGGAGGGGGGTGATAGAGGGGAGGGCTGACTGGGGAACAGGGCAACCAGAATATACGCCATCTTGGAGTGGGGGGGGAGGGCAGAAATGGGGAGAAAATTTGTAATTCAAACTGTTGTGAAAATCAATGCTGAAAACCAAATATGTTAAATAAATAAATTGCATTAAAAAAAAAGATAAAAAATAAAAATAAAAATAAAATAAAAAAAAATATGTAGAGAACTGAGTCAAGTTTATAAAAATATGAATCATTTCCCCAATTGATAAATGGTCAAAGGATGTGAACAGGCAGTTTTAGAAGAAAAAATCAAAGCTATCTATAGTCTTATGAAAATATTTTCTAAGTCACTATTAATTACAGAAATGCAAGTTAAAACAAACTCTGAATACAGTAGGGTGTTGGTGGCTGTGTGAGTGAAGAAAAGGGGATGGATATGGAAGTAAAGGACATCTTATGCAGCCTAGCTGACAAGAGAGACAGGATTTGGAAAAAATGTGAGCAGTGAAGGTCAGGTAAGAGTAAAGGATTGTGAAAATCATAGCATGGCTGGAAAAATAGCAGTACCCCTTAAAATATAGAAATTTGAAAGAGAAGTGAATTTAGGAGGAGTTAAAATAGCTATGGAGCAGTTCTAGATGTCCTCAGAGTTTAGGGATGGATATATAGATTTGGGATTCATCTGCACAGTGATACAAACTGAGCATTTTGGGACTGATAAGAGAGAAGATAAGGAGAGGGGGAAAGAGAGGGCAGAAGGCAGAGGAGAGAGAGGAAAAAGAGAAGAAGGAAATGGAGAGGAAGAGAAGGAGAGGAAGACAAAGAGGGAGAAGAAAAGGGAAATGAGACAGAAATGAAGTAGATTCAGGAGAGAGTGCTGGGAGACATCCAAGGTTATGGTGTGAGCAATGGATGATGATATAGCAAGGGAGACCCAGAGACAGATTTGATTTGTTCAGTTTCATTGTTGGAAAAGCAAGGACTAGAATGCAGGCCTCTAGCATCCTGGCTCAGGACTCTGCCCCTACTATGTGCCACAGTATATATTGTAGGCTTAGGAAACTGATCCTTCAGGTTAGTTAGGTAAGTACATTGCATTTAATTTCAACAGCTGAGAAAGGTACAATGGACTCTCCCTGTGGCTGAGAAGAGCAAAGGGGGAAAGAGTACTTTTGGCTCCATTAGAGTAGATTCCATGATACATCCCTTGCATTTTCCAGAAGGAAATAACATTGAACTAGAGCCCCTTGGGTGGCATCTTTCCTAATTAGTATGCTGATTTTTTCCCCTAAAAGTAAAGGTTAAACAGTTGAGCCTCATATATTACTTCTCAGCCAAATTGTGTTATGCAACACTTTAGGGAAAGAGCAGATAGGGCACCTGGTTCCACTGGTGAAATAAGAAAGAGTAAACAGTCTTTTGGAAAATAGCTAAGTAGAAATGCACATATGGTGTTGTGTCTTTCAGAGAAATTAAAGATTGGTTCTTTTTTTCACCCTTCCTTCTATCCTAACATCTATCAAGATCAGTCTTTCCCTGGATAGAGGCAGCTGATGCCGAGCATCTCAGAGCAATTTGGCTTATGGACCTAGAGTAGTCACATTCAGAAGATAATTGTGTATTTTTCATACATTTTTATTTATTTTTCAATATATATGCTGTTTTTCACTACATTAACTCTTTAGGATCATAGCTCTAGGTTTGGAATAAACCTTAGAAGTCATCAAGTCAAACCCTCCAATTTTATAGATGAGGAAACTGAGGCATGGTGTGGTAAAATAAATTGCCCAGAGTCCCACAGATAGTAAGTATATAAAACTGTATTTCAATCAAGTTATTCCCGACTCCAAGTCCAGAACTCAACACATTAGGGAGACAGTCAATAAGCATTTATTAAGAGCCTACTATGGACCAGACGTTGTGCTAAGCACTGGAGATAGAACAAGAGGCAAAAAATAGTCCTCAGGGAGCTCGTGATCTAATGGGGGAGATACCAACAACAAAAACTGTACAAACAACCTATATGTAGGATTACTAAGAAATAATTAAAAGAGGGAAGGAATTGAAATTAAGTGTGTGTAAATGTGTAAGGCTTTCTATAGAAGATGGGATTTTAGTTGGAACTTAAAGGAAGCTAGTAGACTGAGATAAGGAGGCAAAGCATTCCAAGCATGGAGAATAGCCAGAGAAAATGCTTGGAGTCAAGAAATGGAGTGTCTTGCTCATGGAATAGCAAGGAGGCCAGTGTCACCAGACTGAAGAGTGCATGGTAGAAGAGTAAGGAATAAGAAGGGGATGGGTTATGAAGGGCTTTGAATGCCAAGCAGACTATTTTATATTTGATCCTGGAAGTGATTGGGAACCACTAGAATTTATTGAAAGAGTGACATGGTCAGACCGATGCTTTAGGAAAATCACTCCCTGCATGGTGCATGGATGGAGGATGGATTGGAGTTGTGAGAGACTTGAGGCACAGAGATTCACTAGCTAGTTATTTAAATATCTAGGTGTTAAGGACCTGCAAAGGAGAAGTAGCAATATCAGATGAGAGGAGGCAAATTCTAGAGATATTGCAACAGTAAAATAGACAGGACTTATCAACAGATTGGATATGGGATGGTGAAGAGTCAAGGATGATGACTATGATACGAGCCTGGGAGCCTGGGAGGATAGTGGTGCCCAAGACAGCAATATGGAAATTGGTGGGCAAAACATTTAGGGAGAAAAATAATGATTTCCATTTGGCCTATGTTAAATTTAAGGTGTCTACTAGACATCTGGTTAGAGATGTCCGAAAGACAGTTGGAGATGGCTGGGGTAGAACAGGTAGGTTTGAGAATTAGCATATCCCACACTACCTCTCTTGAATTCAAGAATTATTATTTTTTTATCGTTTTATCTCCAGCATAGTACTTAAAGCAAGGTAAATATTTAATAAATTTTGTTGAACACATTAACTCTATAATCACTTTAGGTTTTCTATGATCTAGATAAGGAATCTATTTCTTTTCATTAGTATGGCTTTTCTTCTAGGAAACACCAAAAGCTCTAAACTTTGAGGCCATAGGGTCTAGGGTTCTTGGAATTGATATAATAATAAGTAATTGATATTGTTGATTATATTGATATTGATAATATATAATAATTGATTGATATAATATAATAGTAAGTAATAATAAAAATGATAAAATTAATAATAATGTAAGTAAAAATATTTTAAGAACTTCCAAATTCATTGGTATTGCTATTCTCTCCATGGAAATAGACGGTAACCACTTTACAAACCAGTTGTCTATGGTGAACCACATAATCTTTGGGAACTGCTTTGGCTGAAAATTCTATTACCTTGCAGTGATCCTTGAATGAGGCTAGTTCTCAGAGAACAGAAGTGCAGCTCCTCACTATATTTAAAGCATGGTAGGTTTTACAAGAGTTTATACTCTGTTGGTATAGTCTTCAAGAAGCCAGAGACACTTCCCTGCCATGAGGAACACGATGAAGTGTCAGAGTAGGAAGTTAGTTTAGCAGCAATGGTATTAATAAGAGTAATAATAATATCTGACATATATATATATATATATATATATATATATATATATATATATATATGTCATATAGAGGAAAGAAAGCAGGCCTTGAGAAGACCTGGGTTCAAGTTCTATTTGTATCAATGCTGGCTGTGTGATCCTGGGGCAGTCATTGAACTTCTCAGTGATCTAGGTGACTTCAAAGAGCTTATATTCTAATAATACAAATAAAATAGTGGTGACCAGGAAAAGCTGTTTGGACTGGGAAATCACAGGAATGGTGATTAGAGATAGAGCAATCAATTGACATGGCTTTTTCAGAACTGGTAGTGTTCAGTTTGTGGGTAGTCATGATATAGCATAAAGATGACTAGAGAGCAGCATGCCTGTGTATGTCTGGGGGTATGGGTTGGGTTCCTTTGGATAACTCTCACAAATTTAAGCCTAAGAGAAAGGACTAGAGACATGGATTGGAGGGAGAAGATGAAGATGATCTGGTTCAATTAGATGACCTCAAATGTCCCCTCCATTTCTAAATTACAATACATTATCTATTATCTATGGTTTTACAGTTTACAAAGCACTTATCAAAGTTTTCTCATTTGTTAGTCACACCAATTTGCAAAAGTGAGAATGGCAAGTTGTAGTGGTAGTGATAGTAGTAGTAGTAGTAGTAGTAGTAGTAGTAGTAGAAGGAGAAGAAGAAGAAGAAGTAGTAGTAGTAGTAGAAGAAGAAGTAGCAGTAGTAGTAGTAGTAGTAGTAGTAGTAGTAGTAGTAGTAGTAGTAGTAGTAACAGTATGAGTAGTCATCTCCCCAGAGGGTAAACTGAGGGACAACAGGTAGAAACCACAAAGAAGCAAAATTAGGCTGGACATTATTAGGGAGAAAAAAAACCTTCCTAAAAATTAGAGCTATCTAAGAATGTCATCAATTCTTTTTGAAGGTAGTGGATTCCCCATCACTAAAGATACTCAAGCAGAAATTTGATGGTCACTTGTCAGTGATTTTGTAGTGGGAATTCTTTTGGGGTGTATGTATTGAATTACTCAGGGTCATAGACATTCCTTCCAACTCGGAATTATTTTTCATTTGCCATTCTTCTCATTTTAAGGATGAAGGATTCAGAGTCCAACTAGCAAAGTGCCACCATCATGTAAGAAACAAGATTCAAACCCAACAAACAAGATTCTGGACCTAAGTCTTATCTTTCCATTACATCCCCCTTGCCTATCTAAGCCTCTATAATATTGGAGTCACCACAACAGAAATATAGAAAGATTGTAAATAACTTCTAAGGAATTATCTAAATCATACAGAGGATAAATAACTTGCCAAGGGACACAATTGTTAAATATCAGAGAAGGGATTTGAACCCTAGTCTCCATTACTCCAAGTCAAGTATTTATCTACTGCCCATGAAACCTTTATTAGTGGTCAGTAGTGTCTATGGGAAAATAAATGTTTTAGTCAGAAATCCCTTTTTCCATGCTAATTATGAAACTAGAATTCCCATTATTCTAGGCTGAGCCTAGCATAAACCAATCCTGTGGTTTAATTGAGGTTAAAATGCAGTAAGAAACACATGGACCACAAAATGAAATACAAATAACTTTATTCATGATAAAATTATAAAAAATAAAAATTCTAATTAAATTCAAGTAAAGTGCTCTTCTGCTCCCCCTCTGTATTTGCCACAGCAATATTCAGTGCTTATTCCAAAAGGCATCCCAATGGGACAAAGGAAATTTTGTTGAAACCTCTGGTACACCAATTCCCTGTAGACTAGAACCTTTTATGCCTCAGGGACCAAGGAAACTAAACCAATAATTCAAGTTCCATTTTTCTGGGCTTAGAAATCCCATAGAGGGTTTTCTAGTCCTTTTAAAAGGAAATCAGCTGAATTAACACAAGGTCAGTATTGTTCCTAAAAGACCCATTAGGAACATTACCATAGGATAATCTGTAAAAGTTTGTTTCAAAAGTATCATCATCTATTCCCCATTCACTGGCAAGGTCTAGTCCACTGCTACCATGGTCCTTATTTTAACTTATTCTGTATTTTTTTCAAACTTAGGAATAAAGCAAAGTAGATTTTGTTAAAATCCTTCTAACAACTCAGTAACACCTTTGGAAAAGCCTGTGGAATCTTGCATAAATTCAATTATGTTAATTGAGTTCAGTGAGATGGGGAAAAATGGGGAATTTTACTCCTGTAGCCATCGTCATTAGTTTGACTTCTAGGAATCAGAATTCTCCTAAGGATTGTAGCATCGTAGCTTTAAAACAGGAAGCTCATCCAGAACTCATCTAGTACAATTCCTTCATTTTTCAGATGAGGAAACTGAGGAAGTATATGACAGAGTCAGAATTTGGACCTAACATTCAGAAATAATAAGGGAAATTGCTTGGCTTAATTAGGATTTACGGTATGGAGACAAACATTCCCTTTAAGAGTTAAAGCTATTTTCTGTTTCAGAGTGGAATTTTCCACACATCACAGTGGCAGAGACCAGAGAACAATGAAGGAGGAGGAGACTACAGAAAAATGTGGTTGTAGCTTATTCAATATTAAAAAAATAGAAAGAAAGAAAAGAAAAGAGAACACACATAACCAAAATACAGCTTCTGGTGGTATACACAAAAGGAGGAGGAAATGTGAAACTAAGATAATAAATCTCATAAGTCTCTGTATTTTAAGAGGAAGGTCAAGCTTTGCATTAGGTAGTATTTATAAGAGATTTGTAGAGGGACTTGAAATGCCATGAAAATGTCAACAGCAACCACCACTCCTGAAAACAATAGTGTCACAATGAGCCATCTTCTTTATTCCATCACTTGGCTTTTGCATCTTTGTCAACCAAGTGAATTCTTCTGTCTGAAGGCCACTGGAGGTCAGCCTCCCAGCTAACAGTGTACCACCTACAGTTCTCCTGAAGACAGCTGCTGATTTAAGGGACTGATTTGAGCTCTCTGATTTTTTAACAAGTGTTGATTAATGTGTGAGAATATGACTTTGATTTTTGGTTGATTTCATTTCATTTTTTTAAAGAAAAGAATTCTATTTACATGAGGAAGTTCAACATTATTTAAATTGATACTGCTCTGAACTGTCTTGGGAATAAACAAGATTTGTTAGAGCTAGAAAATACATTTCTCCCTGGCCCCAAATAGACTTTTTTCTTTAAAAAATAAAGCTGACAGATATAATAAGATCATGCCACATCATAGCACATTATTAGTCCACTTTACTTGGTCTCTCTTGCATCACCTAAAAGCTTTGAAGGGAAGTGAAATGCATGGTTATATGACAGAGGGACAGAGAAAAAGGTGCATTCTAAGTGATGCCCTAAAACATGACTTTATAGAGTAGTACTGTTTCTCTCCAGTTCTTGAGTACTGACGAGTGTATTCTCTCTATCCCTTGAATATAATCATTAATACCTTCACAATGCTGAGCTAAACAAACTGAAAGACTAGCGACTAAAATTATAGCATTTTGCTCTGGAAAGGTGTCCAGCCCCTGCTCTATTTGGATAAACATCAGATGAGAAGTTACAAAGTTAACCGTTCCTCAGTGCCTACTTCCTCAAAGTTAGACCTACCGTGGGATACTCTTCTGGGCCAAGCTTTTGTGTTAGGGCCAAATGAAAAGATCTGCTGGCCATGTTCCATGAAGACTCAAATCTACTCCCATGGATTCTATATTCCCTTTGCAGAAAATTTTCATATCTATTTGTCTAGCCCTAACTTCTTTTCTGACCTCCAGTTTCTATCCCTAACTGCTTATTTGACATCTTGAACTGGATGTACCATAGACACGGGATTTAGAGAGAAAGATAATTTTAGTTTTAGAAATGTTAAATTTAAGATGTTGATGGTTGAGAATTACCTAGGACACTGAGAGGTTGAGTGACTCATCCAGGGTTACATAGTCAGCATATGTCAGAGGTAGAAATTGAACCCAGATCTTTCTTGTGCTGGTTCTGCTTTCTATTATGCCATACATCCTCTCAGTGGGTGTACAAGAACAAAAATAAAACTCTCACCCTCCAGTATCTTAAATTCTATGGGAGAAGTAATATGTATGCATATATGGATGTCCAAAATATATACATAATAAATATAAGGTATTGGGGGGGGTAGTGGTAAGGGAATCAAGAAATGTAATTGAACCAAAGCGAAAATGTGTGTGTGTGTGTGTGTGTGTATGAGAAAAGAATCTACCATAGAGCTTTGGGATATGTCCATATTTAAGAGGCAAGAGAAGAAGGATATCACAGGAGATAGAGCTTGAAAAATACTTTGCAAATCATATACCTTTACCTAAATGCTGGCTCCTTTTTCCTCCTCCTCTTTAGCTTAGCATAGCAGACATAGCTGGACTTGGAATAAGGAATACTTAGGTTCAAATCCTGCTATTAGACACTAACAAGTTGTATGACCCCGAGCAAGGGACAACCTATCTTTGCCTCAGTTTACTCATTTGTAAAATAAGGGGGTTGTATTTGCTGTTCTCTAAGATCTTTTTCCACCTTAAATTCACAGTCCTATGATAATTCTCCTTCAGCAAATGAGACTAAGAAAGAATAGACTTACTTATAGGAGGAGCATTTTAGGGAAGAGTGTCAATGAATCCAAGAAAACATAAAGGAAGAGGTCAGTATCAAAAGCTACACAGAGGTTAAGAAGAATGAGGACCAAGAAAAGGATGCAACATATTGCCAATGCTAATTCTTGCCTGCAAGAAGTGACTTTTTTTCCTAAAGGGATGCGAGAAAGGTGGAATCAGAAAAACAAATGTTCAGGTGGATAATGTACTAGTAATGAGAGAGAACAGATGGAGAGCCTAAATGACCCACTGTAACCAATCAAAAGATCTACCAGTCAATCAATAAGCAAGCATTTATCAAGCACCTCTTATATTACAGAGGGTGAACTGAGTCAGGGATATACAAAAACTAACCCCCAAAACAGCCAAAGTAAGCTCTCAAGAAGCTTACATTTTCTTAGAAGAGACAATAGAGAAACACAGAAGCATATTACCAGAATACATATCTATAGAATAAATAAAAAATGAATGCAAGAAAATTAAATATCAAAAGGAAGGAAGGACTCTAACCATCATTGGAGGAATCAAGAAAGTCTTCATATAGAAGGCAGTGTTTGAGCCATATTTTGAAGGAAGTGAGAAAGGAGAGAAATCCCTAAATGTGGGACTGACTGTGCAAAGACATGTATGGGAGAGAGACTATCATGTGTGAGGATTAGAAAGAAGATCATTTTAGCTAAATGACGGAGTTTGTGAAGCAGAATAAAGTCTAAGAAACCTGGTTAGATATGTCAAAGTCAGGTTGCAAAGGCCTTTAAAAACACTTTGGAAAAATTAGAGGATAGCACATCAGATTGATACTCTAAATATAAATAAGAATTCCAACACATAAGGTAGCTTGGATGAGCTGGGATCTGCCCTGTTGGAGGGCCTGTCCCCACAGATGAAAACACAGATTCTTTGAAGGATTTTAGCAATGAGAAGACTGAGAATCAGAGAATATCCATGACTTCCCCTGGAATCAAAGCTAGTTGTGTCAGAGATGCCTTTTGAGCCCCATCTCCCAACTCTGAATTCATAATGAAACTAGAGTCAAAAAATAAAGACATAGTCACAAAAGGAAGAAAATTGGAAAGGATTGTACCCTCGTTGAGTAGAGGAATGGGAAAAGAGAGAACAGAAGATAATCTTCCACGTAATTGTGACTTGGCTATTATTGAATTTTAAAAGAGCTGAGGAAAGCTGCCAATAAATTTATTTTGCTTCTGCTGTTAACATAATGTAATAGGTAGGCAGGCATGATTGGGCTTCATTTGTCTCAGGACTCTGGTACACACTGTCTGTTTTGAAATTTTCACATTACAAGACAGCATGACTCAGAAATTCAGAAAATTAAAGCTGTGGGCTGGAGAATGAGAGTCACTGTCAGTGAGCATCCACTATTGGGAGTCAGGCCAGTACTAGGTGAAAATGGGAAACAGGATGAGTAAAAAGGCAGAGGTATAAATGGGATTATAGAAAAAAAAACATAATGGGAATAAGGAGACTTGACTTTTAGTCACTTCTGCCATCGTGCCTCTCTTGGGTGAATCATTTCCCTTGTGTGGCTATAGTTTTCCCACAAGTAAAAGAAAAAGCATTTGGATCAAAGATGTCAAATTCACCAGCTCCCATAAAACTCTAGATTAAAATGTTATTTGGGAATTTAACAGAATAATAAATATATAACACAATAAATAAAATACAACACAGATAATTTTAATTTGTGATTTTCTTAATTCAGTGTGTGACCTGGGATCCATTTCTATTTGAGTTTGACACCACTGGTAGATGATCTTTCAAATACCCTTCTACCTCCAACATTCTACAATTCCCTGAAAATGTGTCACTACTATCTCATTCTTCTCAGAGCTTCCATCATCACACCCAAGTGGTAGATGATGGCTGAGCATTGATATAATCAAGCATCTCTCCTCTCTTCTCCTCTCCTCCCCCTCTCCTCCTACTATTAAACAACAACAACAAAACTTTTAATTTTATCTTCTCTCAGGACTTACTTTTTGCCTGACTCAGAAAGACTTATTCACACCAAAATGTGAATAGCTAATAGCTGATAAGAGTTTAATTTGTAAATGCTTCCTACAATATTGAGATACCTGAATGGGGTGCACATGGTGGAATGATCTTTGGACTTGTCATCAGAATACTTTGAATGGAACAATGGCTTTCGGGGAAGTTGCTTTGATTCTTTGAAACAAAGATTCCAGGGTTATAATTCTTCCACTCTGTGCCTCAAGGGGTTTCTGTGTGGAAAGTGCTTTCAAAATCTTGAATCACAAGCCAAAAATCATTTGAAAAGAAAGTTCCTTTCAACAAAGCTGATTTGGGTATAGAGGGATTTTAAGGGCTAGGGGACATTCAGGTCTCCTCATTTCTGGGAATGTGATGTCAAAGGTTGAGGGAAAATGGCAAATGCTGTCTCATTTCTCTCAGTTATATAGCCTCCTAGGTCTGGTGAAGGTATTGCTACATTCCTGTGGGGTCCAGATCACCTGGAAAAGGGGAAAGCACTGGCTTCATCTGAGACTGATCTTTAAATACTCAAATAAGAATCCATCCCAAAGAAGGCTAGCAAAATTTATTAGCTTGTCTTTATGATAGAAGACTGTGGGAAGGAGGGAGGAATAGAGGAGATTCATCCCAAAATTGAATGGTTTGTATCTCAGTGCAGATCCTCCTATGAGATATCAGCATTTTGGGGAACTATGAGAATGAAGCCCTTGCACATGGAACTATCTCATTGGCACAGTTCTGTGACCCCTACCGGTCTTCCTGCCTGAATGGAGGATGACATCAGCAGACAGAGAACTGAAGCATGGGTGTGTCTAGCTATTAGGGTCTCTTCCAACTCTGAAATGCTGTTACTCGGTGATTCTATTGCTAAGTCCCTGTCAGGCAACAGGCAATCAATTGATCTATACTCCTTTATCTTTCTGCCCAGGTATTACTTTATTCATTTGGAAACTGATCTTGCTGAGTTACAAACCTTTTCAGAGCAGAATCAGGTCATGTTTCAAAGGAATGCATTTCTGCTCTTTAAATAGACCCAAATTTGGGAAGAGAGGAAGAGATAATGAATGAAAGAAAATAGCCATAAGATCTGTCTACATTTCCCTGTGATTTGAAACCTTAATACTGACCACTTGAAAATTTAGCCTCAGGTCATTGGAAGCATTCACCCAAGAATGCACTAGAACTATGGACTCTCAGAGTTGGAAGAGAGACCAAAGATTGTTGAAGCATGAATTCCTTTTATGGCATCCCCATGTGATCATACAGCTTCTGCTTGAAGACTTGATGTTGAACTTACTACCTCCCAATGCAGTCTGTTCCATTTGTGAATGGTACAAATTATTGGGAAGATTTTCCTTAGAGTCTAATTTGCCTTTATGAAAATTCTTTCTAATCTTCCTAGTTCTGCCCTTTTGTGTCAAGCAAAACAAATATAATTGGTCTTCATGTGAAAGTCAAATGAATCCTTGAAGAGAGTACTTGTGTCCTCCCTCCCTCACCTTCTGCTCCCTACTCCACCCCCACTCCCCACCCCCAAAGATTTTCTTTTGCTCTGCTAGACATCCCTGTTCCTTTAATCAACCCTTGGGCTTGGTCTTCAGTGCAATTACCTACCCTAGAGGCTAGATGAGCTCCTCCTTGTCGTTATGCTTCTATAGCTTCATACCATTCATTATGGAATCTCCCTCCACTAGCAGAGATTGCAACTCTCCCATACTTTCTCTCATCTTGGGTGATTTTTGTCTATATCTTCCTGGGAATCTTTCATTAGGCATCGCCCAATGAGCTTGATGCCTTCCTCTGGTCCCTTTAATATCATGATCCTTCATGGGGTATTTGTTCAGATTGTTAGCAACCTTCCTAAATATCTCATAGAACAAACATAATACTTCATATATTCTTCATATATTTCTAACCAGTACAGAAAGTAGAACTCTTATTTTCCATATTTCTTCCAAACATTATCATCCTATTAATGGAACCTAACATCTTATTTGTGTGTGTGTTTGTCATGTCATTGTGTTGACACATTGAGACTGATGTCTACTATAACTCCCAGACTTTTCCCCAAATTCTTTTACAGCTAGCCTTTAGTAATGCCATTGATTCTTTGAATCAAAATGTTAGATGTTCTATTTATCTCTCTGAACTTTTACCTGAATAGATCTATCCCATTATTCTAGCCCATCAAATTCTGGGGGGATATCAGTTCTGCTTTCCAAATTACTAGTTATATCCTCTCACTTAATAACATTTCTAAATGACTGCTTTGAAGTCATTAAAAGATATTTTCAATAAGTAAAGCATAGATGCCTAGAGCACTCCACCAGATATCTCACAACAGGCTAATACTGATCCAGGGGGTTAGATCCAGTCCTTCAATTAGCTCCAGTTCCACCTGACTATACTATCACCCAGCTTATCTCCATTTTGTCCACAAGGTCATTGAGAGATATTGTAATATACTTTGCCACAATCCTGGTTTACTGTATCTAGAATAATGGTTCTAGAAGTCTGGACCTTGAGCCCCCAAATATCCCTGAGTCTTTTTCAGGGGATCTGTGAGGTCACAACTATTTTCCTAACAATGCTAACACATTATTTGCCTTTTAAAATATACTTCCCCTTTTCAGCTATGTTATCTGTGTGAGGCTGGATTTTCTTTTCAAACAATATATTATAGCAGATTAAATGCTGAAAAAGATATGATAATCCAACTGTATTTTTCCTATTAAGCTGGACATTAGAGATTTGCAAACATATGTAAAACAATGCCAACCTTCTCATTAATCTTTTTTGGAAAGATATTTATTTTTAATAAAAATGTTATTTATATTATTATATAACTGATACATTGTTATCATTTTGAAGGAATTAATAAATAACATTTTATATATTTATTAGTTTTCATTTCTAATACAATAAACATTGTTAGATATAACCCACATAAACAAAAATTCTTTGGAGTCCTCCATAATTTTTAAAAGTATAAAATGATCTTAAGAAGAAAAAGTTTGAGCACTTCTGAGAACCAAGATGATGGAGTAAGCAATATATCACTGTAGCTCCCCCATACTCACCTCCAAATAACCATAAAATAGAGCCCCAAAACAAATCCTGGAACAGCAGAACCAGTAAAGGGAAGGGGTGAAACAATCTTTTGGCCTAAGAAACTTGGAGGATCATCTGTCTCACTCAAGTGAAAGGGGAGTGCCACCCAGGATAGGAAGCATCCCAGCAAGCCAGCAGCAAGCCCCACCTCAGCAAATGAGTAGGAGATCCTGAGCCCCAGTGTGGTGGAGCAGGCAAACATCACCAGCAGGATCCTCCACATGCTATGGGTTCCTAAGCAAACAGGCATCCAGCACTGGCCCTCTATGCTTCAGGGTAGACCAGGCAAATAGGCAGCCTCCCGAGGGCAGACTACCATGTGCTTCAGTATAGCCATGGAGAAATGCAGAAACACCTGACCAGGCCTCAGCACATGTAAGACATCACCACTATGACCCCAGATCAGCATCAGTTAATCTGTCAGACTCCTGTGGCCTCCAGCAGTGCCAGCCAACCCTGACCCCACCCCCTCAGCATAGCACCAGACATGAGGGTCCCCCATGGGCCTCAGGGCAACATCAGTGCAGCACAAGGTAAGCAGCCAGGACCTGTAGCCACTAGCATAAGAAGCCTGAGACAGTGTCTCTCCTACCATGGGAGCAGAGTTCAAATTTTAAAAAAGGAAAAAGGACAAAAAAGATGAGCAAAAAACAATAGCAAAAAATATTTGACCACAGAAAGTTATTATGGTGACAAGGAAGGCCAAGACACAAACTCAGAAGAGGACAACAATATCAAAACACCTACAATATCAAAACAATATCAAAACCTCAAAGAGAAATGGGAAGTGATCTCAAGCCCAGAAAGAACATGAAAGAGCTCAAAAAGGAACTCAAAAATCATATGACAGGTAGAAGAAAAATTGGGGAAAGAAATGAGAGTGATATAAGAGAATCATGAAAGAAAGGGTCAACAGCTTAGAAAACTACTTAAAAGTAGAATTGGCCAATTGGAAAGGGAGATACAAAAATCCATGGAAGAAAACCACTCCTTAAAGAGTACAATTGGTCAAATGGAAAAGAAAGTACAAAAGCTAATTGAGGAAAGCAATATCATAAAAGTTAGAATTGGACAAATGAAAGCTAATGACTCTATGAGACATCATTAATCAATCAAACACATTCAAAAGAATTAAAAAAAACAGAAGAAAATGTAAACTATCTCATTGGAAAAACAACTAAGTTGGAAAATACATCCAGGAGAGGTAATATCAGAATCATTGGATTACCTGAAAACCATAATGAAAAGGAGGCCCTGCACAGTATCTTTCAAGAAATGATTAAGGAAAACTGCCCTCATATCCTAGAACTAGAGAGCAAAATAGGTATTGAAAAAATCCACTGATCACTTCAGGAAAGAGGTCCCAAAATAAAGACCCCCAAGGAACACCATAGCCAAATTTCAGAACTGTCAGATCAAGGAAAAAATACTAAAAGTGGCCAGAGAGAAAGAATCCAAATATTGGGGAATCACAATCAGGATCACACAGGACTTGGCACCTGCAACATTAAAAAATCAGAGTTCATGGAACATGATATGCTGAATGGCAAAGGGAACTAGGACTACAAACAAAAAACATTTACTCAGCAAAATAAAGCATAATGCATCAAGAAAAATAATAGTCATTTAATGAAATAGAAGGATTTCAAGCCATCACAAGGAGAAGGCCAGAGCTAAATAAAAAATTTGGCCCCCAATATCAAGACCCTAGAGATGTATAAACAGGTAAAAAGGGAAAAGAAAACAGAGGGATTCAATAGAACTAAACTGTTTACAGCCCTACACAGGAAGATGATCCTTGTAACTCTTAAAAATTGTATCACTAACAGTACAGATAGAAGGAATATGCATAAACACTATAGGTATAAGGGGAATTTGAGGGAATGACATTAAAAAAATAAGGAATGAGAAAGAGGAGTAAAATGGGTGCAGAAGGAAGGGAGAGGTCGAATGGGGTAAATTATCTCATATGAAGAGGCATGAAAGACCTATTACAGTGCAGGGGAAGATGGGAGGGTGAGCAATGGGCATCGCTTAAACCTTACTCTCATCAGTATTGGCTCAAAGAGGGAATAATATACACAATCAGTTGAATTTAGATATCTATCTTACTTGACAGGGAAATAGAAGTGGAGGAGAACAAGTAAAGGTGGGGGGAGGGGGACTGACAGTAGGGAGGTCAGATCAGGGGAGGTGGAAGAAAAGCAAAACACTAATGAGGTGGGAAAGGATGAAACGAGAGAGAGGACAAACAAGAGGAAAATAGGATGGAGGGAAATACACAGGTAGTAATAATAACAGTGAATGTGAATGGGAAGAACTCTCTCATGAAAAGAAAGTGGATAATAGAATGGATCAAAAACTAGAATCCTACAATATGTTGTTTGCAAGAAACACACTTAAAACAGAAAGATACGCACAAAGTAAAGGTAAGGGGCTGGAGCAGAATCTATTATGCTTCAGTTGAAATAAAAAAGTAAAAAAGAAGGGGTAGCAGCCTGATCTTAGACAATGTAAGAGCAAAAATAGACCTAATTAAAACAGATTAGGAAGAAAACTACATCTTGCTAAAAGGTACCATACACAATGAAGCAATCAAATTAGAAGAACAAAGAATAGTCTATCCATCAGATCTATGAGGAGGGGAACAATTCATGACCAAACAAGAGATAGAGAGCATTAGGAAATGTAGAATAAATAATTTTAATCACATTAAATTGAAAAGTTTTTGTGCAAATAAAACCAATGCAACCATGACTAGAAGGAAAGCAGAAAGCTAAGAAACACTCTTTAAAGCAAATTGTCTCTGATAAAGGCTTCATTTCTTAATATATAGAGAACTGAGTCAAATTTATAAGAATAGAAACTATTCCCTAATTGATAAATAGTCAAAGGATATGAACAGGCAGTTTTCAGATGAAGAAATCAAAGATATCTATAGGCATATGAAAAAGTATTCTAAATCACTTTTGATTAGAGAAATGGAATTCAAAACAACTCTGAGGTACCACCTCAGATGAATCAGCTTGGCTAATATGACAAAAAAAAGGAAAATTATAAATGGAGAGGATACAAGAAAATTTGGACACTTAAGCATTGTTGGTGGAGTTTTGAATTGATCCAACCATTCTAGAAGGCAATTTGGAACTATGACTAAAGAGCAAACAAAGTCTGCATTCTCTTTGATCCATCAATACTACTACTAGGTCTGTAACCCAAAGAGATCATATAAAAGGGAGAAGGACCTACATGTGCAAAAATATTTATAGCAGCCCTATTTGTGGTGGTGAAATATTGGAAATTGAGGGGATACCCATCAATTGGGAATGACTGAACAAACTGTGGTATATGATTGTAATGGAATACTTTTGTGCAGTAAGAAATGATGAACAGGAAGATTTCAGAAAAATCTGGAAAGATGTTTACAAACTGATGCAAAGTGAAATGAACAGAATCAGAAAAACATTGTACACAGTATCAGCAACATCATGTGATGATTAACTGTGAATGACTCAGCTCTTCTCAGCAACACAATGATTCAAGACAAGTACAAAGGACTCATAAGGAAAATGCTATCCATATCTAGATAAAGAACTGAAGGACTCTGAATGCAGATTGAAGCATATTTTTTTTTACTTCATTCTTTCTCATGTTTTTCTTTTCTTTTGATCTGTTTCTTCTTCTGCAACTGTGACAAATATGGAAATATGTTTTACATGATCGCATATGTATAAACTACATCAAACTGCTTACCATTTTCAGAAGAGGGGAGGGGAAGGAAGAACGGAGATTTTGGAACTCAAAATCTTGTAAAACTGAATGCTAATACTGCTTCTAGGGCTATATCCCAAAGAGATCATAAAAGTGGGAAAAGGACCCACATGTACAAAAATATTTATAGCAGCTCTCTTTGTGGTGGCCAAGAACTGGAAATTGGAGGGATACCCATCAATTAGGGAATGGCTGAACAAGTTGTGGTATATGAATGTAATGGAATACTATTGTGCTATAAGAAATGATGAACAGGTGGACTTCAGAAAATCCTGGAAAGACTTACATGACCAATGCTGAGTGAGGTGAGCAGAAGGAGAACATTGTACACAGTAAAAGACACATTATGCAATGATTGATTTTGATAGACTTAGCCCTTCTCAACAATGCAAGGACCTAAAAAAATTCTGAAGGACTCATGAGGGCAATGCCATCCAATCCAGAGAAAGAACTACGGAGTCTGAATGCAGAACAAAGCAGACTATTTTCTTTCTTTTTTGTTTGTTTTTGTTTTTCTTTTCTTCTTTCTCATCATTTCTCCCATTCATTGTAATTCCTCCATACAACATGACTAACGTGAAAATATGTTTAATAGGAATATATATGTAGAACCTATATCAGATTGCAGGCCCTCTTGGGGACGGAGGGGGAGAAAATTTTAAACTTATGAAAATGAATGTTGAAAACTAAAAATAAATAAATTAACTAATAAAAAACTGAATTCTAAAAATTTTCTTGATATGTACTTGGGGAAAAACAAATGTTATTTAAAGCAAAAACAAAAAAGAATGAAAAATTTGAGAACCTCTGATCTAAAGTATTATCTTGACCTACCAGTCTAGTAATCCTATCCAAAAAGGAAATTGAATGTTTCCTACTGCCTAGAATCTTTTTTCTGTTGACTATTTTTTTTAAACCAAGGATTTTACTTGGTTATTAAAGTCTAGATCTGAAAAAAAATTAAGCTTTGCTAGTTATAATAACCCTGCTTTCAAAGCTTCTCTTCTACCCCCAAAGAAATCCACTTTGAGGGGATTCATCTCCTAGGGACTGCATTCACGCTTTTCCTTCTGCCACTCACTGAACAAGACATAATAGCTGTCAATCAGGATTGCTGTCATTTGTCAACAGTTCATTACCAAGCACTTAGACTAAAGGGAGTGTTGATGAAAACGATTACTGCTATGTATTGTGAAAACTGAAAACCGTTTTAATGTGGGATAGGAATTCAACAGAGACAGTGAAAGGAAGGTATTTCAGGGAAGTGAACAAATAAAGCCAAGTCATGGATTCGAGAGGGAAGAGGAGAGAATGAGCATGTATATATACTGATTACTACGTGCCAAGCATTTTTTACAAATATTATCTCAGTTTATTCTCACAACAACTCTGTGAAGTAAGTGCTATTATCATTCCCATTATAGAGTTAAGGAAACTGAGGCAAGGAGAAGTTAAATGACTTGCCCGAGGTCATACAGCCAGCAAGTAACTGAGGCTAGATTTGAACTCATATTTTCCTGACCCTAGACCCAGCATTCTTTCCACTGTACCATCAGCTGCCTCTGAGTACAAGCATGTACTATGGATCACTTTGGTTGATGTGTTAGGTGTATGGAGAGAAGTAATGTGAGATTAGACTGAAAAAGTAGTATGGCATCAGAATGTGGAGGCCTGAATATCAGAAAAAGCAATCTAAACCCCATAGACAATAGGGAGCCACTGAAGACTTTTGAGCTGAGACATGGTACAGTAATTCACATAAGAACAGTAGCATTTCAATGGGATACAGGGTAACACCACTCTGTTCTGGTTTTCCTCCTATTTTACCATTTCGTTTCTGTCTTTTTTGCTGGATCCTCCTCCAGGCCATGCCCTCTGATCCTAGGTGTCCCTCAGGATTCTGTCCTGGGCCCTTTTCTCTTCTCCCTCTATATTATTTCACTTGGTGATCTCATCAGCTCACATGGATTAAATTACCATCTCTATGCTGATGATTCTCAAATTTACCCATCCTGCCCCAGACTCTCTGTTGACCTCTATCTTGCATCTCCAATTAACTTTCAGACATCTCAAATTAGATATCTAGTAGACATCTTAAACTCAATTTGCCCAAAACAGTACTCATTTTCGTTCCCCCTAAAGCCTTCCTACCTCCTGTCTTCCCTACTGCTATAAAGGGTGATGCCACACTCCCAGTCTCTTAGGCTTACAATCTAGCAGGCACCCTTCACTCCTCACTTTCTCTCACCCTGCCATATACAAGCTGTTGTCAAGGCCTGTGCATTTCACCTTTGCAATATCTCTTGATTGACACCCATTCCCCTTTATTCCTCTGATACGGCCACTAATCTGGCACAGGTTCAGGTCCTCATCACCTCACACAAGGACTATTGCAATGCCCTGCATGTGAATCAGCCCTGCCTCAAATTTCTCCCTGCTCTGATCATTCTACCTTCAGCCACCAAAGTGATTTTCCCGAACAGCAGAAACAACTACATCACCCAGGGAGCTCCATCCAGTGACTTCCTGTGGTCTCTAGTAACAAATGTAAAAGCTATGTTTGGCATTAAAGCCCTCCATAACCTAGCATCTTCCTACCTTTATTATTTTGTTTTTTGTTTTTTTGCATCTCACTCTTTGATCTTGTGACACTGGCCTCTTTGCTACTCCAAGAACAAGATACTTCATCTCTCACCTGGGGGCATTCTCTCGGGCAGTCCCCCATTCTACTAAATAGTAACTGTTTCTCTTTTGGGCAGGAACCCTGAGGGTCTTCCCCTCCCAGTTTGGTTGGGTTTTTTTTTTTTTTTTGAGTTTTTGATTAATTTCTTAAAGAGGCCTATTCACTGAATGGGTTTTACCTCACTCAAAGTGAGAACCTGAAAAGCATTAGCCTGAAAGGGCCATGGTCTCCCATTGTATCCTGGGCCATCTCCAGTTGTACTGGTGAATATCCGGCCACTGGGCCCAGATGGCTCTGGAGGAGAAAGTGAGGCTGGTGACCTCGCACAGCCCTCCTTCACTCAACGCAAAGTCAACTGCAAGTCATGTCATCATTTCCCTGATGTCATGGTCCTCTTTGAGAGCAAGGACAAACACACAACCCCTATTCTTAAAATTCTCTCCTTCTTCTCCTCTGACCCCTGACGCCGCCCCCCCTCCGTCTTCCTTTAAGTCCCAGCTAAAATCCCACCTTGTACTGGAAGCCTTCACCAACCCCTCTTAATTTTTGTCTCTTTTCTCTGCTGATTATTTACTATTTATCCTGTATATAGCATGTTTTATATATATTTGTTTGCATGTTGTCTGTGCCATTAGATTGTAAAATCCTTGAGGGCAGATACTGTCTCTTTCCTTTTTTTGTATCCTCATCACTTAACACATAGTAGGTTCTTGATAAATGTCTCTCAATCAATTGATTAATTCATGAGAAATTTAGCTCCTAATTCCAGTGAATGTTTCTTATAAAAGGTCTTTGTACTTTCTCTTTAGATAATGTGCATGTTGAAAGCAGCAGACCATTTTTTTTTCCCAAAGAGGCCTTTTGGATGCTTCCTAGTGAAGCAATTGAGGCCAATTCAATGGGCTGCAATAAACTTCCTTTCCTGGCTGTGCTGGCAGCCTCTGCTCCAAAAAGAGTACAGGCACTCTGCTCAAATGAATTCCCTGCAGGAGCGTAGTGCTCCTGCCTATGCAAGAGGCCACATTTGTTGGATTTTTAATTTGTTCATGCTGCCACTGCCAAATTCTTCTCCTTTGTGGCCAAAGCTGGAATGGACCCATTTTTCAATATTAGGGACATGCAGTTGCTCCATTCTCCTTAATTTTTTACTTTCCAGTATGGTCTATAAATGTATCTGTAGCTCTCCAAGGATTGAAGCCCCTTTCAATGTCCATGGAAACTTCAGATGGCCAATTCCCTTAAAAAAACATGAATAAGACTTGACTATTGTGTGAATACGTTTAATGTGACAGTATATGTAGAACATATATCAGATTCCATGCACTCTTGGCGGGGAGGGGGGTGTGGTGAGAAGGAGGGGAGGGAGAGAGAGAAAATATGGAAGCCAAAAACTTATGGGATTGAGTGTTATAAACTAAAAATAAAAAAAAATTAATTAAAAAAGAATACATTATGAATAGAAGAGGAGATGATCGTAAAAACCTACCAAGCTGAAGCAAATAAAGTTATACAAATAATTATAATTGTTAAAAAAAAACATGAGTAAGGGAGCAGGAAACGAAACCCAAGATCATTAATGACATGAACTCAGATCTCCATGCAGAAAGTTCACTTCTATGGCACTATTCAAACAGTTGAAGGGAATGTGCAAAACTTCAACCAGGACCTGACAGATCTACCTGGGATATCCTGATCTTAAGCTGAACTGTGAAGTTGGCAAAGGTTGTCTTGGAATCTCCAAGGTTTTTTTTTTCCAGACCTATAATCACTTTAGAGGTGCATATTACACTTTACAATTTATAAGATACCTTTCCATCCATTACTTCGCTGAACCTGTGAGGTAGTCAGCGTAGGAATTATTACCCTCATCCTACAAATGAAACAGTTGAGAGTCATTTTGTGATTCACCGAAGAACACGGTACCTTTCATTGGTTGGACTTGGGTTTAATCAAGGTTCTCTAACTCCAAATTCTATGCCCTTTCTGTCATATTTCAAAAACTCTTAGTGACTCACCCCATCAGAATTCCCTCAAGGCCCAATGCTGCCATGCTGTCTCCTGATTAATACACCTTCTAAAGGGCTTCATTCTTCTGGATTATGACAAGACTTTTTCTTTTCTCTTTCCAAACTAGCATAAAGTAACAGTGGCTTTGTCCTAAGGAGGCTTATATTCATGGAAGCCACTGTCAGCAGCATCTTGCAGTCTTCTGATGACCTGTGCTAGCATCCCAGGGCCCCTATCCCCTTCCCAGGATCCTCTCTCCTGGGTTCAGTCTTCTCAACTTTTAACAATTAAAGATCCCCCACTCCTGGAATGACCACATCCGTGGTCGAACTGTCCTCTGTGCTCTCCATGCTAAATTTTACCCTAGTAAACAATATCCTTAGTTATGCCTCTATCCCCATCAAAATGCTAGGAGAGGCAAGGCAGCAAGCATTCATTAAGCCTAAGTTCTGGAGATTCAAATCCAGGCAAAGAAAAAAAAAGTCTCTGCCTTTATGGAATATAAATTCTAATGGGAGCACAACACATTAAAGGGAGCTACAAAGCAGCGAGGGGAGAGGAGGAGAGAAGGAATGTTCTGAAGAGCTTGGGACAACATAGGGTCTAAGGCTGGAAAGTCTGAAGCAAAGCCCTATTTCCCATCCCTTTAGGAGTCTATACTCTCATTGGGAACAAGAGTGAATTTCATCTTTGTTGATAATAATTTTTCCAGATAACATAATAACTTAGAAAATGCCTATGTACAGAAGAGGTCCATACTCAGATGTTTAGAGCTATAATGAACCATTGAGTTCAACCAACCCAATCCTCTTGGTTTAAATATAAGGGAGGAGCAAACTGCTATAAAGGAAGGAGCCCTGGATTTGGAGTGAAGGAATTATGTTCAATTACGTACAATCTGTTTAGCTTCAGACAAGTAACTTCACTTCCTAACCCTCAGATTCTTCCTCTATAAATAAAAGGTTTGCCGAAACTGCAGCCACATGTGGTCCTCTAGGTCCTTGGGTTCAGTCTTTTGACTGACTCCAAGTTTTAAAGAACAAATCTTTTTACTAAGGGGATTTTTTCTGTGAAGTTTGGATTCAGTCAAAGGGCCACACTTGAGGACCTAGAGGGCTGCATGTGGCCTTGAGGCCTCAGGTTTCCCACCCCCGGTACCGTTAAATCTCTAAATTTCTTCACAGTTCTAAATCTATGATCCTATGAACTTTTGTTGTTATTACTCAGTCATGTCTAATTCTGTGTGATACTATTTGGGGTTTTCTTGGCAAAGATACTGAAAATGTTTGTCCTTTCCTCCCCAGCTCGTTTTTATAGATGAGGAATCTGAGGCAATCAAGGTTAAGTGACTTGCCCAGGATCATACAGGTGGTGTCTGAGAATGGATTTGAACTCAGGTCTTTTCTACTCCTAGCCCAGAACTCTTATCTACTGCACCACCTAGCTGCACCTTTATGAACTTTAGGCCCAAAGAAATTGAAAGTCTTTTCCTAGGTTTCATCCTGAGAGCCCTAGGAAGTAAATAAGGCAAAAAGAAACTCAGTTTACAAGCTAAGCTGAAAATTTTCATTCAATAGCTTTTTACAAGGCAAATTCCTCTCTTAGGCCTTTAGGCAACACCGGATGTTAATTAAGAAGAAATAAAGGCCAACTTTGAAATATCACTTGGTTGCTAAGAAGGGGAGCCAATGTATACTGGGACCAGATTGATCAAATATTAAGGCCAGTTCAGGCTGAAGTCAGGATTCAAAAATATACTATGAGCTTGAGCTAAATCTAACAAGATGGCATTTTAGAGGGACAAAAATAAAGGACCAGTTTAGTATAATGGATATTGATCTAACCTTGGAGTTAAGAAGACCCAGGTTCAAGTCTTTTCTCTGTCAAAAACTAGCTATATGTCTGTCCCTGGTCAAGTCAATTAATTTCTCAGTGTCTCGGGCAACTCTCTAAGACTTTATATTGCAGAGATGGTGTCAATTTGCACTGATAGAGTAGGTTTCCTTATAGCCATTTCTCTAAGCCAATGAAATCAGAGGTCAGATGAAATACAAAATGTAAAGGGGAGGTGGAGACCAGACCTGCATAACTTAGCAGTAGGTAGGGGCCAAAATTAAAATAGGCTAAACTTCTTTGCACTGCTGATAGGTTACACTAGAGACAGACTGATTATGGTTGGTTGCTGTGGGTCACATGACAAACAGGAGAGTGCACAATGGCAACCCTACATTTTTCATGGGCCACCCAAAATCCTTTTGTGCGCCCGAAACATCATGAAGGCCTAGTAGAGACTGTTTGACTTTTGTTGTAGCCTCACACTGCCTAAAACGATGCTTAACACATTGTAGATACTTGATAAATGCTGTTTAAAAGTTTGCTTAAAAAAATCAACTCCATGAAGAGCACAGGATAAATGAGATATGGTTAGATAGCATCTGGGGAAGGGGGGAGAGGATAGAAGTGTGAACTTTGGTGCATGGCAAGCTTGATTGAAGTTAACAGTACAATATAACAGCCAATAAAATAATATCATTTTTAGGCTGCATTGAGAAGCCTCATCACCATAATTAGAGAAATGATGGTCCTTCTCTGTGTAGCTAGGTGGCATAATGAATAGAGCACTGTGCCTGGAGTCAGGGAGATCTGAGTTCAAGTCTTGCCTCAGACATTCACTAACTATGTGACCCTGGGCAAGTCACTTAACCTGCTTTGTCTCAGTTTCCTCATCTGTAAAATGAGCTGAAGAAGGAAATGACAAATCAATCCAGTATCTTTGCCAAGAAAACTACAAATGGGGTCATGAAGAGTCAGACATGACTAAACATCAAAAGTCCTCTATTTTGACTTGGTCATATCATATATAAAAGTTTGAGTTCATTTCTGGGAAGAAGATTGGTAAGTTAGAGAGTGTCCCAAGGAGGGTTATGTGATGATGAAGGACTTTGAGATGTTAAACCATATGATAATCAGTTGAAGGAATTGTGATGTTTTACCTGGACAAAAGTTGGAAGGTCATGATAGATGTGAGGTATTAGTATATATAATGAAAGAATAAATGAAATAAATTGAATTCTTGAGTTGAAGGTTAAATGGCCTCTTGCTGAGAATGTTGTAGGTGGCATTATTGGTCCAGAATATGTTAGACTAGATGATCTCTGAAGTCTTTTCCAACTCTGAGATTCTGTTTCTCTGGGCAACTTGTCGTCAGGCTAGAAATAGCCTGCATGTCAGGTGATCCAATATATCTCTGTTCTTGTGTTCTTAATCTTATGTTTCTATTGGTAGGAACTTTTAACCAAAGGATGCACCAAAACCATGCAATCTTATCTATAGGATATTTGGCAAGTAGGACCCTAGGCATAATTAAATTGAACCTAGCTTCAAGTCCAGTATGAGGTGTATTGATGTATACTGATATGTGAAGTCTCTTATATCAGGAATCAGCCTGATACAATTTTTAAAAGCTGCATAGATAGGTCATCTAATGTCTGTATGATAAAATCACTTTGTATGCCTCAATGTACTTGGACCGTGGTCTCAATTTGTCACTGATTTACCACCTCCTTGAGACTATAGAATTGTTCTCAAAACCCTCTCTTAAAGACTAACTTTCTTTTCTGTGTTAGATATCCTTCTTTTCCTTCCCCCACCTCTGAAGCCCCCACCAGTTCCACTGCTGCCTCTCCATTCCATTTCTCTACCCCCAAGTGAGTCTTTCAGTTTGTCTTCAACTGTGAACCCTGCTCTCTCTTCTATATTTATATTAGCATATATTAATACTCCTATATTTATATTAGCAATATTTACTGTCATAAACAGGGGGAAGGGAGCATAAATGGACCAGTCACATGCTCTTTAATAGTGCTATTATATTGTCTATTATGAGAACAATCTCTCCCAATTATTCAGACAGTGAGGACTATGACATTCTGTCTACAATGTCAGTCTATGTTACGCATAAACTCTTTTATCAGGCACCAGTCTGGTTGACTCAGTTCAGTCATACAATCTACTCCCAAGTGACAAAGACTGAGATATCGCAATGGGATATGGAGTAGAAAGAACATAAGACTCTTAATTAGGAGACTTAGGCTAGAGCTTGGGCTTTGTGACCTTAGAAAAATGACTTTCCTTCTCTGATCCTCAGGGTCCTCATCATTAAAAATGAGGATTATAATACTTTCACCATTGGGTGGCACAGTGAATACAATTCTGGGATTGAAATGAGAAAGCCTTATGTTCAAATTGTTCCTCAGATGGTATTAGCTGTGTGACCCTAGGCAAATAACTTAACATCTTTCAGACTATTTCCTCATTTATGAAATGAGAAGCTTATCATACTCAATGAGCCCTATGGTCCTTTTCAGCTCTAAATGTATGATCCTATGATAAATTCAACCTCTCAAGTGCCAGTTGATGAAAAAGAGAGTTTTATGATCAAGTCCATCCCAGCCATCTGTTGCTAGGAAAGCTACTTTTTTCCCCTTCTTGCAAAATTCAAAAATTATTTTATTTTTTCTGCTTGTTCCTTGCTTTTATGGTGAAGTAGTGGCAAGGAATGAAGAATGAACAAAGGAATGAATGAATGAATGAATGGTCATTGAGTAAGAATTTATGACATACACTATGCTGAGTGCTGGGGATACAAATACAAAAGAGTGACAGACCCTTACCTCAAGAAGTTTACATCCTAAAAGAGCAAGAAATCAATACATGGAAGTAGTGCTCAGAGAAAGGTGTTTTGATATGAGAATTCATAGAATGGTAAGTGGAACCATGGGGCAGTCACCAGACATGCCCAGTCTAGAAGGAATAGTAGAATTATTTCATTACTTTTGCCAGTGTGAGAACTTAAAAAAGTAGGTGGGGAGAGGTATATACGGGGTAGCATGGCAGAAAGATGATGGGGAGAAGATATAGTGGGAGAAAAACTGTGGCCTCAATAATCAGGATTCAGGAAAGGAATTACAAGGCTAACCAATTAGCTCCTTCAGGGCATGGTCTCTGTCAGTAAGGTTTGGAGGATACAGCAACAGAAGGAACAGCGTTAACAAGGTGGCATGAAAAAGAGATAGGGAGAAGAATTGGTGACCTAGATATGCTGTGCTCCCACACCAATCAGGGAAGCACCTCCTTGTGGTCTTAGCTTCAAAGTCAGTGGCTTAGCTTTTGCATGACATGTCTGGAGGTCCCGGTTGCACAGCACAGCAGCAGTGCCAGTGGCTGGGTAGCATGGTAGGAGAAGACGATTCAATAGCTAGTGAACTAGGAAGGCAATGAGCCTAAGGAGTGAGCATAGGAACCATCATGCACTTGATATGTATTCTTCAGCATACAATTATGTGGCACAGGAAGGCTCATTTTCCTGAGTTCGAATCTGGCCTCAGACACTTAGTAGCTGTGTGACTCTGGACAAGTCACATTACCCTGTTTGCCTCAGTTCCTCATCTGTAAAATGAGCTGAAGAAGGAAATGCAAACCATTACAGTATCATTGTCAAGAAAACCTCAAACGGGGTAATGAAGAGGCAGGCACAACAGAAGAATGACTAAACAACAATTTCTTCAGCAGAAGACTATCTTCAGTACTTCCATCAAGTCCAAGCTTCAGAACCCCAACGAGGGAAGGATGCCACACAATTCCTGAATTTATATTGACCTCACAGAATCTTTTCAAGAAGTGAGAGATGGCCCAACATAAGATGAAACAAATAAGAAAAAGGCAGGGAATAAAATAATTTGCATAAGATCATGCTAAATTTTTAAGATTTAGAGTCTAAGCTTTCTAAACCTTTGCCTCTGTCTCTCCCAAATATGAATCCCTGGTTTGTCTGTTCATTCCCCTAGAATCCTTGCCTAGACCAGAACTTTGAAATGACTCTCCTTATATTACCTAGTAGTACCTTGTCCCCACCCCATCTCCAAGATCCCTCTGGTTATGCAGACATGTCCTCAAGCAACAAGCTTATTAGGGAGTCCCAGCTCTACGCAAATTTGCCATACAGAGACAGCATTCTGGCTATTGAGTTTCGTATTCCCAAGTTGTAGTAACTGGATATAGTAATTCTTTTATGATCTCTGAACTTTATTCAACAAACATTTATTAAGTGATTACTGTGTCTGATAGGGTCTTTGCCCTCAGAAAGCTTGAATTCTATTGGGCTGCTTTATTCTAGTTTTCCTGAAACTTCTGGACTCATTTCAAAACTCTTCCTGTTGCAGTTCTCTGTATCTAGTCTATAAATATATTGTTCTTTAACCTCTTAACTCCTGCTTTTGTTGCTTTCCTTGCCATGGCAACCCCACTCTCTCTAAGATTCTGGTTTGTCTCTGGGTGCAGACTCTACTTACCACTTCTTTCTTCCTATGATTCTGATGGCTGGCATCCTTAACTGCCCTCCCCTTCCTCCTAGACCAATGAACGGTCAGCCATTACACAGTACAAAAAAATCCTTGTGGCATTTATTTAAATTCAAGCAACTTTCTAACTGCCTCAGAGGACAATGAGTTCCATATTATTGTATGGCTTGAAGCAGGTGTTTGGCAACCACTTATAGAGGATAATATAAATTAGATTCATGCTTTGAGTAAGGGTTCAACCAGTTGAATTCTGAAGTCCCTTCAAACTCTAAACTTTGACTAGGGGGAATCAGCCTGATGTAATTAATTCTTTCCATTATACAAAAGATAAAGGTCTAACTCTGTCATGACTATGTGGCCTTGGTCAAGTTTGTTAATAACTTTGAGCTTCAGCTTTTCCATCTTTACAAAAAGAAGGCTGGATAAGATGCTCTCTAGAGTCTCTTATAAGCTATGAATCATAATGCTGTGAGCACTCACTTTCTGCTGGGCACTATATTAGATGCCTTGGGAATATGAAGAAATAAACCTACTTCTTTCCCACCGATAGCTTGCAATCTAATTGACCAGATAACATAGTAACACTTGAGCAATTAAACAACAGCAAAAGAATCAATGCTGACATCTTCTGATGTCAACTAAAGAAGAGCTCTCATGAGGCACATGATTAATTACCAAATGGATAGCACATTACACAAACTCTGCCTTTTGTTCAAGAACGAAATACTTTAAAGATATTATTAATAGTGCCCAGGAGAATGACTAATTGCCTAAAAGACCCTCTTTGGTTTATCTTGCTAAATAAGTTGGCATTCATTTAGCACCTCTGTTCTCTGTTATGGCAAAGCTCTAGTAACATTCTTTACTGATAATCACATAAGTGACAATAAATAAATAGATGAATGAATGAATTCCAATTACTTTGTCCTGAGGGTGATCAGAAACGGGGTGCAATGAGAACACTTTTAATTCATTTCTAGAATATTACTTAGTTTTTTAGTCTTAAGTTTCTTGAATATTTAGAATCAATCAACAAATATTTGTTAAATACTTAACATTGTATTAGGCTCTGTGCTAACACTTCTCACTTGGCCATTGATATATCATCACACTGGCTATGACTCCATTGATCAACCAACTACCACCCAGAAGGCAGGCAAGCCATCCCAGCTCAATTAGCAAGACATACTGAGGAAGAGATAGGAGAAAATGTACATCAGGTAAGTCCAGACACTGCCACTGTCACTACTTCAACAACAATCTCCTCTGTGATATCCATGGATCCCCATAGAGAACCCCTGCACCCTGAACCAAAGAGGTCTAGGAACAACAGTTCCCCTCAGATTACCAGTTCTACTTCTAGCCCATGACATTCAGCCATCATTGATGAGACCAAAGCCTCTGGAATGCCCACCTTCCTCATCACCAACAACAATATAAAGCCAGTAACCAACTGCCACCATGACCAAGTGAGCCCAAGAACCCTGGGAATGGCATTGTTCCTCAGTTCTGTTTCCAGCTCAGCCCCTGTACCCATTGTCTTGAAAAGTAACCTGTCTATGGATATGTGACCTGGTAGATGCTTTGGTAGTCACATAAGGTCCTCATCTCCCTTCCTACTACTACTACTACTCCTATCTCTCTCTCTCTCTCTCTCTCTCTCTCTCTCTCTCTCTCTCTCTCTCTCACACACACACACACACACACACACACACACACACACACACACATCGACACACACTATAAAGAAAGTTCTTGACGTAAAAAGCCTTGGTGCTTGAAAATGGTTCAATGGCTCAAGAATCAGAAACAGATATGATTTTGTAAGTGGAAACAACATTAAAGAAGGCATGTTACTTTGTTCCTGCAACCCATGGGACCATGGAACCTTTCCATCTGACTTGCATCTGAAACTTCCTATATATGTTTTCTCTCCCATTAGGTTGTAAACTCATTGAGAGCAAAGAGTGTTTCTTTGGTTCTACTGTATCTCCCACACTTAGCCCAGATCTTTTTTTCATAGAGTAGGTGATTAAATCTTATTCATTCATTCATTTATTCATGATCCTTCAACCAGTGGAAAAATTGCTTCACTAGGAAATTTCACTTGGAAGTAAGTCTGGTACAGAGGAAATAAATAAATGGATAAATTAATGAACGATAAAGCATTTAAGTGCTTCAAATGAACAAAGCACTAGCTTAAGCAATAGGGATACAATTAAAGTAGAAACTGTTATTTCTTTCGTGGAGTTAACATCATAATGAGGGAGGGAATGAACAAAAGAACTGAACTTATATCATAGGACCTGAATTCAAATTCTAGCTATATGTGTAACCTTAGGCAAATCACTTAACTAATCTGGGTTTCACCTTCATTTTAAAAATGAGAAGTATTGGACTAGATAACCTCTTAAGTTCCCATCAGGCTCTGGAGATTATAGTCCTACAAACTTAAGGTTCTGCACATCTTCAAGCTATTTTATCTTCATGATGTTCCACAACTTATTAGATTGGTAATTTCAGTCAGTTGACCTAGAACAACCAATTGTTTTTGATGCTGGTTCTTGCTAAGTATATCACATTTTCAAAGCCTTGCGATCATTCTTCCATTCCCTAGGGCCTTCACTAAAGTCTGTTTCTTTTATTTCATCATGGCATATAGGCAACCCTGAGCCCTAAAAGTCTATGTTAGCGGGACAAAGACTGCTAGGTCTTAGCAATCTGGAAAGAAATGGTCCAGCGATTGATTGTGTTTGCAAGTCTAAGACCAGAGATGCCAAATTGAGAGACAGTTATCCTTACCAATCTGGCCACCAAGGGATGATATTTCTGGCCAAAGAAATGCATGAAACCATCCGCTGAGGTGTGGAAAAATTGCGATTTCTGTTGGTGATTGCCTCACTGTTGAAATCACAAGTTTTGTGAAGTTTCCAGTAACAAATCTAATTTTTTTAAAAGTTTCCAATGACAAATATAACTTTTTATGGGACGAATCAGGGAATTATGGAATCTCTTGAATTTGAAGAGACCACAATGGTTATCAAATCTGACTTCTATCAAAAGAAAAATCCTTTCTCCACCACAACCATCAAGTATTTATCTTTTTGAATTGAAGACCTCAAGTAAGAGACTGATTTTGATTAAAGATCTCAAGTAGGAGAACACTTACCAGCTCTTGAAGAAACTCATTCCACTTTTGAATATCTTTACTTATTGACAAGTGTATTATTTCTTTACATTAAGCCAAAATCTGATTCTCTGCTGCTTGTACCATTCCTCCCTGTCCTGATCTTTGGGACCAAGTAGAACAGGTCTAATCTCTCTTGTGTCTTGCAGACTTTCCCCCCATTTGTTCTATTTTTAAAGCTACACATCTTCAGTTCTTCCAAGGGATCTGATCTAGAAATGATCTCAAAGCCTTTTATCATCCTTTCCTCTGACTAGAACATAGTTTATCTTTGTCCTTTTAAAAACGTGATTCTTAGAACTGAACAATTGACACATCTTTAAACAGATGGATACCTTGGTAAATAGGTTTCCCAGTCCCCATTCCCTTCTTTTTCAATTCTCTAAAGAAAAATTGAGTTAATAACCATGTAACTACTTGTTAATGTGTAAAGTTCTCATTTATATAACTAAATTGTAATTAGTACACATGGCCTAGGGGTATGAGCGAGAAAAAAATCCAATTTTCTCTTTTTGTTCCATGTATAGATATTATAAAATGTCCTGTTTTGTGGAAATTACATATTAATGAACTTTAATATGCAGAGATCCTTTTCAAGACAGTTTTTTATCAGTTCTTTTAATTACTGAGATCAGCTTGAAGCAAAAGTACTTGAAAAGCTTTGCCAAAAAAATAAAAAAAGAGGGAGAAAAAAGTATTTCAGAAAAAAATGAAGTAAAGTGTTTTGACTTTATTTTTTCTTCTGTTAAACTCACGGTGGTATTATGCTAGCAATTATTATCTTTCAAGTCAAAACTTTGAGAATCAACTAAACATCAGTTAATCAAGGGCATTGTGCAGTGTGCTAAAAAAGATTTAAAGCCCAAGTAAAAGGGGGAGAAAAAAATCTCAAGAGGTTCTGATAAGCTCCCAAATATCGGCCCTTATCTTAGAAGGTTTGATTGAATCAGAGTGGAATGGAGAGTCATAATTAACTGAGGCCATTTCTTTTTATAAACCATTTTTCCAGTATTGAACATGTACAAAACTAATCCAATTTGAACAGAAGTCAGGTTCTGATCTCTCTCCATTAAGAAGAGGTTTTGCAGGTCTGCAAAAAAGCTTTTTTTTTTCTCCCTGCTAGTATCAAAATTGTCAGGGGTTGAGTTTCTAAAGATGCTGAATATGAGGTCAGAAAATGCAAATTCCTTTGATTTATCATACATTTAGAAATGTCAGGCAACTGGGATCTCTTTTTCATTACATTGAAGTCATTATCTGCATTTATTCATTCATTCATTGTAAAAAAAAAACGCCTAGATCAGGGCCAGCTGACTCACATGGATAATTTTTGGCAATTACACTTAATGCACTTATAAGAAAATGTTCCTAAAGGTGTCCTGTTAACTTTGTCCCAGATATAAGAGAGGTAGCAAAAATCTAGAATTACATTTTGATATTTAAAAAATAGTGATTTAATCAGTGGGAGTTTATCCTCCCCTGAAGAATATTAAAACCCTTTCTTGCCTTAGGAAATAGTCTTCTGTGGGCAAAGAAATTCACCCACTTGGTGGTCACTTTTCTGCTGTTGAAATGCCTAGTTATTAGTCTTACCAATATAATAATTAATAATAATAGCTAGTATTTAAATAGTACTTTAAGGTTTGCAAAGTAATTTATGTATCTTAACTTATTTGATTCTCACAGACATCAGTGCGATTTTGATCCCGATTTTTATAGTTGAGGCACAGAAACTGAGGCACACAGAGGTTAATTGACTTACTCAGGATCACAAAGTTACTGAGTATTTGAAGCAACATTCGAATTAGGCTCTTCCTGACTCCAGATTCTACTCTCTATCCTCTGCTACCACAAAGATGCTAAATCAAAAAAATTTTGAGCCCTACTAACTCCAGAGGAAAATTACTCCTTGGCTTTAGGATACTGCCTTTGGAAAGCTGTTGTGTCCCTTGGAAAAGAGTTATGCTTCTTGCCTCTGGTCAGACCATACTATATTCCCATTCAAAAATCTTCAGTGACTCCCCACTACTTCTAGAATAAAATTCAAAATATTCAGACTGGAATTTAAACTCTCCACAATATGACTCTTTCTTATTTTCTCAAGTTTATTTCATATTGATCTTTTTTCTGGTACCCTCCATTACAGTAAACTTTTGTATTAGTTGTGCCTTGTTACTTGTCCTTCCATGTCCTTCCCACTGCCCCGGTCTTACCTGACCGCAGCTGTCTCCTTTCTCCTTGACTGCCCTTCCCTTCTTATCTCAACCTCTTAAAAAGCCTAATTTCCTTCTAAGCATAACTTAGAAGTCACTTCACCTATTGCTTATATATTGATGATTCATACCTACCCCTTCCTCCAAATATTTTTCACCTACATGAAAATCACTTTGTATTGCTTTGTATTTGTAGCCAAGTTACATTTTGAATTACTTTGCATTTTTATTGAAGGGTAAGGCCCCTACACATGTAGTGAGGCCCACCTGTAAAGAGGGGACCCACTTGTGCCATCTTATTCAGCACAGAGCATTCATCCCCAGCAACCAAGAGAATGCTGGACACCATTGCTTTGTTTTTCTGTTGTTGTTTGTTTGTTTTTTCATATATCTCTGGGGCCTGATTGAGTGCCTTCCACTTAGCAGTGCTTAATAAATATTTTTTTCAACTCAGCTAGGCATCTGGGTGGCACAGTGGAAAGAATGTCAGGTCTAGAGGCAGGAAGTCTCATCTTCCTGAGTTCAAATCCAGCCTCAGAAAATTACTAACTATGATTTCCTGGATGAGTCATTTAACCTTATTTGCCTCAGTTTCCTCATCTGTAAAATGAGCTTGAGAAGGAAATGGCAAACTGCTCCAGCATCTCTGCCAAGAAAACTCCAAATAAAGACATGAAGGTGTACATGACTGAAAATGGTCAACAACAGGGGGAGAGAGTATTAGACCTGGAATCAGGGAGACCTGAGTTCAAATTTGATTTATTTCCTAGTTTTGTGACCCTGGACAAGTAATTTAATCTCTGGCTGTTTCCCCAGGTAGAAAATGGGTGTGATAATAGAACCTACTTCACAGGGTTGTTCTGAAGATCAAATGAGATTTTGTAAAGCATTTAGCACAATGCCTGGCACAAAATAGGTGCTTAATAAATGCTTGTTCCCTTCCCCTCCCCCCCAACCTCCTTCTCTTTTATTCATTCTGCTACTATTACCATGGGAAAGTTAAGCTTGTATGGTATAGGCAAAAGGATCTGGACTGGAAGTCAGAAGACCCAGGTCCATGTTCTCCCACTAACTCACTTTGTGACTGTAAGCTCTTTGCTTAACATTAAATCTGGCCTCAGATACTTATTTGCTGTGTGATCCTGGGCAAGTCATTTAACCATTATCTGCCTAGGTTTCCTCATCTGTAAAATGGCGATATTAATAGTAAGTACTTCACAAGGTGATTACGAAGATTGTAAAACACTATGTAAATGTTAATTACTATTAACATCTCTGGGTTTCTTTGGTTTAAAAAAGAAAGCCAGGAGGTTTGAATTAGATAATCTATAAGGTCCTCTTCAGTTCTACAATCATATGACAGCAGTCCAGGAGATACATTAAACATAGCTCCCTAAGGTCAGAAACCAGGCAAACCAATTTAATTTAACAAACAGTTGTAAAGCACCTACTATGTGTCCACGTCAGGGGCTATGCAGATGCAAAGACAAAAGCTAAACTGTCCTTGACCTCAGGGCATTTGCATTTTTTCCCTGAGGGGTGAGGAAAAAAGGGTACACAGATAATTAGATATAAAATATGCACAAAGTAAGAAGAAAATAATTTCCTGGAGACAGATAAGGAAAGGTCAGTTGAGGGAAATTACATCTGAGCTGTCTAGAAAGAGCAAGAGATCTTAAGAGGTATAACTAGGAAGGCAACATACAAAGGCTTGGAGAACATCCTACAAAAAAGAACAGAGATGGGCTTTGAGCTGTCCTATGGGAAAACACCAAGTAAGTCAGTTTGCCTAGAAGGTCAAGTGCATGAGGAGGAGGAGTGTTAGATCAGTCAGGAAAAAGAAGCTGGAACCAGATTATGAAGAGTTTTAAATACACACACACACACCCCAAGAATTTATTCTCTGTAGTAAAGAATCGTCCAGGCTAGAAAATTTGGTTTCATCCTGAAATCTTCACTCTCAGGCCACACTTGCACTTGGTTCACAGATCTTGTCATTTTCATATTCACAACAGCTCTCATCCGTGTTGTCTTTTCACATTCACTACTGTACCAACCTTCTAATTTGTCTCCTTGTCTAAAGTCTCCAATCCAAATATTTACACAGTAGACAAACTGATTTTCTAAAGATCAAAACCTGTCACGATGTGGTATGTGTGACATAAATAGAGAAGTTATGGAAAGAGATAGGTTTGGGGGTGAGTAATTTTTTGGCCATGATGAGTTTGAGATGCCTGTGGGATATCCAGGTGGAAATGTTCAGTAGGCAGTTAGTGGTGCAGAAGTGGAGCTTAGGAGAGAGATAAAGGCTTAGTATGATCTGATGATTTGAAAACCGAACACATGGGGAGCTGACTTAAGCACATTCAGATATGTAGTGAGGAGGTACGGGACAGAACCCTAGCACCTACCCACATAATAAGGGCAATAAATCAGTACTGTTGGGGTCCTCTCACCCCTGGTAGTCCTTGACCAGCAAGGACCTGTCTCGGTACGCAATAATTGAGGCGGGAGTCAAGATGGAAGGGACTGATTTATAGGGAGAAATCATCCATTTTTATAGGGTTTGCACTACATGAGCATAAGCCAGTGGCCAATGGGTATGAGGATGACAGCATGGGAAGGAACAGAAATGTTGCAGAGGGACAGGATAGAAATGTTGCAGTACGGGTATATTGTTGCACTTTGTTCCAGTGTGAGTATTGCTATGGGCATGGGAAGGATCTGGATTGTTGCAACGTATGGTACACTATGGTATCTACGAGGGTATGGGAAAGATCAGGACTGTTGCAAGGCGGTATCTGTAGGGGTATGGGAACGAGGGGGGATGTTGCACTACAGTATCTATGAGGGCATGGGAATGCTCGGGCATATTGCGAGATGGTATCAGAGCTGTACAAGCTATGTGAGACACGAGGCAGGATGTCCCCGTAAAGTATCAAAGATGTTCCAGTAAGTAAAGTAACAAAGCATTGTGTTAGGCACTGGTTCAAGAGCATTAGGTAATGGCCAGCTGGGTCCCTCCTTCTGGGCTTGTGTGTCCCTCGTGGACAGGCTCTGTCTGCATGTGTAGGTAGACTACAGGGGCTTCCTAAGGGCAGAGGCCCTCCCTCCCGGTGCCTGCCATTCCACTCCTACTAAGCCTCTCTGGTTTATCCAGGAAACAGGCCAAGTGCTAGGGTCCTAACAGCCCCGGGGTCGGCACCAACCCTTTATACAGTACAAAGATGAAGATGAGGCAAAGGAAACTGAAAAGGAAGTGCCCTGTGATTCACAGGAAAACCAGCCTTAAGCCAGGTTGTGAAAAGCCACATTATTCAGTCCTAGGTGGAGAGAATATATCAAAGGAGAATGGGTTTAACAGGGTCAGACACTGAAGAGAGGTCAAGTTGGAGGAGGAATGATTTGGATTTGACAATTAAGAGAGTTGTCTAGAGATGTAAAGCAGTAGAACATATTAGACAAGCAAGAATCAGAAAAAAAAAATAAAACTCAATCACCCAGTATACATCAAAACAAAACATAAACTACTTGGAAACAGGCTCCATATTTAACAAAACTTCTGGGAAAAGATATATCAAAATATACTCTGAATGGGTACTTGAATTAAATGTAAAAATTCACATTTTTTTAAATGTAGGAAAATGGATAAAGGAATCTTTCATAGCCACAGCTCAGTGAAGTCATTAATCACACAAGGGATAGAGATCACAAAAGATAAAACATACATTTTGATTACCTGAAGTTGAAAAGCTTTTGTATGAACAAAATCAATGCAGCTGGAATAAGAAGGAACACTGTCTATTGAGGGGGAAAAATCCATAAATTATGTTAGATTAAAAGTATACTGGGAATTAACAGGAATATACATGTAATACTATGAGCCATTCCCCTTGGATCAAAATATCTTTGATGTAGAGCTGGGAGGGACCTTTGAGGTAATCTAATCCAGGCCTTTCATTTGATATTAGTGTTCTCTTATATTTTTATTTATTTTGTTATTTTTTTCCCATTACATATTAATCTGAATACTTGAGAATGTTGTATTTGGCCAGTAGTGATGTATTTGGCACCTCTAGTCTAGAATAGCACCAACCTCCCAGTCACTCAGGCTTACAACCTAGTTGACTCCTCACTCACTCCTTCCTTCTCCAATCAATTGGTAAGTCCTGTCATTTCTATCTCTGTAATATCTTTCACATGTACCCCCTTCTCTACTCTCACATTGCCACTACCTTGCTGCAGCTATGACTTCATACTCACACTAATGTAATAATGTACTGGTTGGTCTCCTTGCCTCAAGCCTCTCCCCATTCCAATCCATCCTTTGGTCACCTGGCAAATTGTTCTTCCTAAAGTACAAATCTGACCAGGTCACCACCCTATTCAATAAATAGTAGCAGCTCCCTATTACCTATCAAATCACATATAAAATTCCCTACTTTTTAAGATCCTTCATGACCTGATCCTTTCCAACCTTTTCAGCATTCTCCAGCACCCTCCACCCCATGCACTCTGAGATTCAGTGATACTGACCCCTCTGCTATTCTTCATACACTACACTACATCTCTGGACTTAGAGCATTTTCATGGGCTGTTCTCCATACCTGGAGTAGTTTCTTTCTCCTCATCTATGACTGCTACCTTTCCTGGATTCCTTCAAGTCTCAGTTAAAGACCCATCTTCTTCAAGAACCTTTCCCAGTCCCTCTTAATATCTTTCTTCTGAGATTACCCCCAATTTATCCTTTATTTATCTTGTTCATATATAGTGATTTACATGTTGTTTCCATTAGACTGAGGTCCCTTGAGAATGGGGACTGTTCCTTGCCTTTTTTTTTTCAGAGCTGAATATAGTACCTGGTACACAGTAAGGGCTTAATGAATGCTCGTTGAGTGACTGAAAAGTTTGAAAGAGAATGTTTTGCAATTACACCAAAATCCATTAGTCACGCTAATAGAAAACCAAATAGACACCATAAGTAATCCAATTCCAAAAAATAGAACTAGTTGGAGGTAAACTACAAAAAGAAGGACAAGGGAACAAAACTCCTGGTCTTGAGGGATTCACAAGATAATTTCATCAAAATTTTAAACAACAATTCATACAGAAATATACAAATTATTCTTAAAAGGTAAGAAAGCACTCTCCCAGATTCCTTTAATGAGATATATATAGCCCTAATACTTAAACCATAGAAGGATAAAGCACAAAAGAGAATTACAGAACAATTTTATTGAAGAATTTCAATTCAAAAAATCTTAAATCCTGACACACTATATTCAACTAAGAAGTAATTCATCATGACAACACCGGATCTATACCAGGTATGGAAAGATGTTCAATATTAAGAAAGCAACCAATATAATGAATCTTGTTAAAAACAAAACATTCCAAACCACATGATTATCTTAATAGAAGCACAAAAGAAGATATTGCAAAGTGCAATACAGTACTCATTCATGCTAAAACCTTACAAAGTATAGGCATAAAGGTACCTTTTGTTTAATACCAATGAAAGTATCTCTATCTATCTATCTATCTATCTATCTATCTATCTATCTATCCCTCTATCCATCTGCCTATGCACCCATCCATCCATCCAACCATCCATCCATCATCCATCCATCCATCCATCCATCCATCCATCTATCTACCTATTTATCTATCTGTCCATCTATCTACCTACACTTTTATGTATATGTGTAAATGTATACACACATGAACAAGTTCTCAAAAGAAAAATTACAAACAATTAACACATTATTAACTCAACAGGTCATTAACATATGTTAGAATCCATTAATTCTAGCATTTTCTTGACTAACCTTTCATAATCTGTTTTGACTGCAGCCACATCCAAGGCAGATAAATGTAAAGTTAGGGCAGTAACCTTTTGAGAACATATTTCTGACTTTGTCTTTGCAAGGTGAAAGCTTAAGAGAGAGTTGCCCTCTTCATTTTTGCTTTGGAAAGAATGAGTTAAATACCAAACCCCTGGGCTTCTTGACAGTCTGTCCTTCTTAGCAGGTTATCACAGCAACAACTTCTTTCTGTTATCTAGTCTAAATTTACCATGTTGGGAAGAATAATAAGAAAAATTCAAGTCAAAATAACCTCAAAGTTTTAGCTCACACTCTAGATTGGCAGAGATAACAAAAAATGGGAATAGTTAACGTTGGGCAGAGTGTGGGAAGATATGCACACTAAAACATTGTTGGTGGAGTTGTGAATCATTGTACTCATCTCAGAAATCAATTTGGAATTATGCAAATAAGGCACCCAAAATGCCCATACCCCTTTGTTCCAAAGCCCATCACTAGGCTTAAATGCCAAGGGGAACATTGTTAAAAAACAAGTCTCCATATACAGCAAAATATTTATATAAGCATTTTTTGATGATGAAATGAATTAGAAATAAAGTAGACGTTTATTGATTGGAGAGTAGCCAAGCAAATTATGATATATGAATGTAATGGGAGAGTACTGTAAGTAATGATAAATGTGATAAATATAGAAAAGTATGAAAATATCTATATGAACAGATGCAGAGATATAAGCAGGGCCAAGAAAAACATCATAGGCAATGACTAATATTACAAAAAATTGAAAATTAACATTTCAAAATTTATACATAGCGAACATAGCTTGAAACTATTAATAGATACAAAAAGACATTCCTACCTTGCCTTTTTGCAGAGGGAGGAGGTCCACCAATGTCATACAAAGGATGTATTTTTAGACTTTTTCAATGTATTGATCAATTTTACAGATTTTCCCCTCTTCATTTTGTTTGTGTGTGTGTGTGTTTTTAATATTAGTTATCGAAGATAGCTCTCTGGACGAGGGTTGGAATGGAATACTGGAGGGAATTAGGTGATGTAAAAAAGATGTCAATAAAATATATATTTAAAACAATAAAAGTATCTAATATCCCTTTTCAACTGCTATTTTGTATGTTTGTGTCTCTGCCTCTGGGTTAGCAGATAGAGATAGTGACTGCAGCTATGTTGGTATAAGGAAATTGCCAAATGAGGGAAATATTTCTACCAATGGAATTTATACCTTCACTGCAACTTTCTGTCTACAGCAGTTGCCTAGAGCACTGACAGGCTAAATAGTTTTCCCAAGGACACACAATCAGCATGTATAAGAGTTGAGACTTGAATCCACATCTTTCTGGATTTGATTTCATTTCTTTATTCTTTATACATTCTGCCACTCTGGGTTAGAGTCATATAATCAAGTGCTAATCAAATATTCAAATAATCAAAAGGGAAACATTTTTTGGTCTTGTGTTCTTGGGAGATCAAGTATGCTTTGACTTGCAGTAATGACTGAAGGATAGTAAAGCTCAGTGTCATTTTTATGGATGACTGACAGAAACTGAGGGATTGGCCTGAACTGGTAAGTTATTCAAGGATAGGGAACACTAAGTGAAACCTGACTCTGGATCAGGTTAGTTAGGTTCTTATATTGGAGTATGGCCTCTGTGGGTGTATTTTTCAATACATTAAAATCTTTTTTGGCGGGGGGGGCAATTGGAGTTAGGTGACTTGCCCAGGGTCGCGCAGATAGTAAGTGTCAAGTGTCTGGTCTGAGACCAGATTTGAACCCAGGTGCTCTTGACTCCAGGGCCAGTGCTCTATCCACTGCACCACCTAGCTACACCTCATTAAAATCATTTTTAAACTGAAGTAGTCAATATTTATAAAGATGTTTAACATATAGCTCCTACACCAAGAGAAATGAGGGCACCACAATTCTTCCAGGCAATTAGGCTAGCAACTTTTGTGTCACCTTTGACTCTTCACTGGCACTCACCCCATACATCCAATCTATTGATCAATCTTGTCATTTCACCACATTTTTGGGTACACATCGATTACACAGATACCACTCTGGTTTTGGCTGTGACTTTCTCAAAGTATTGGTCTTATCATGTCACCCTCTTAGTCAATAAACTTTAGTTTTTTTTAGTTTTAGTTTAGTTTATTTCCTCCAGGTTCAAATGGAAAATGCTCAGTTTGGCTCTTAAAGTCCTTTACGTCCTGCCCCGGCCTCTTCCTCCCTCTTCAGCCTCCTTACATGTTAACTCCATTCATATACTCTGTCATCCAGCAGTCCTGATCTTCTTGCTTTTCCTCACAAATCTCACTCTATCTCCAGATTGGGACTTTTCACTATCTGTCCTTCATTTCCAGAATGCTCTCCCCCCTCACATCTTCCCCTTGCTTCCCTTGTTCTCATCAAGACCCAGCTCAACACTTAGCTTCTTTAGGAAGCCTTTCTCAGTCCCCTCCCTCCTCTCCCAACCCCATTGTTAGTGCCTTCCCTCTGGGATTACCCCCCCATTAATACTGTATATATCTTGTACATATATATTACTTTGCATGTTCTGTCTCCAATTAGATTTGAGCTCCTTGAAAGCAGGGACTGTATTTTTGCTTTTCTTGGTATAACCAATGCTCTGCATAGTATCTCACCTGTAATAAGCACTCAATAAATGCTGCTTGTTGACTGACTGGAGTAAGTCATTCAAATGAACACTTACTACGCACTTTTATTAAGAATAAGAAATAGGAATGGGACTGACAAACATTCTAAATCAAATAGAGAAATTGAGGAACATGGATGCAAAGCTAGTTATCTGGAAAACTAGGGCATCTTCACAGATGTTACACATGCATCTCATCACCACACGGCAATACAGTCTCTAACAGCAAAGTACTTTCCTTATAATAGTCTCTTCTTGAGACAGAAATTTCTGGATGATCTAGTAAATAACTATAAACACAGCTTTCTGAATTGTAGCCAAAACATGGTAGATATCCCATTTTCTAATAATGATAATCTAAAGATGGGGAAAACAATAATCATCAATAACAATTATCGCCAATTTTTGTTATCTCAAACAATAAAAAGTAAGGTGAACAGGAAAATGTAAGTGCAAATAATATTCTTCAGTTTCGAAGCAGTTTAGAGATGGAAAGGTTCGTGTAGTGAGGTACAGCAAGATACAAATATGTGTGGCATCTCATTATGACTGAGAGAGTATATTGTAGGCAATGTGGAAAAGACCCAGTATTAGGCAGCAGGGGATCTGAGTTTGAATCTTGACTATATTATTTATTAGCTGTGTGCTCATGGCTCTGAAATTAACTCTCCTCATTAATAAAATGAGATCAGACTGGATGATTTCTAAAGTCCTTTTCCAGTATAGGTGCTTAAATCCCATGTGTCTATATGAAATATCCTTTGACATACTGCCAATTGTATTATTTTAATGTGTATGAATGGGGTTGATCCATGACCGATAACCTTATCTTCATTTGTCTGTTTAAGGGAAGGACTCAGGTCAATAAGGATATGCTGAGTGCCTACTATGTGCTCAGTACGTGAACTGACATGAGGAGAAAGGCATACCTGATTATCTTGGGCTATAGATATAGAGATTCTGAGAGCATCAATGTGGGTTGAAATTGAGGAAGAAAAAAGAAAAGTAGAAGAGATGGCTCATGTGCCCAAGGAGCATATAATGTCATTATTATTAGCTTTAATGCCACAGCTTTTAACCATTCCCATGCCATCAAATGGCTACAGGTCACAGCTGTAGAGTTGGTGACTCTCTTGCCTGCAGTGAATGAAGAGATACACTGTCTCTCGCAGGGACCAATTCCATCGTCCTAATAAAGGTATGTTTGTGGTCATATTTTTTCCAGCCTTTCTTAAAACATGCTTTCCCCTCTACTGTTTACAGAAGCCTGAAAGGGGAATTACTTTTCTGGCTTCACTGTCTCTGCACTTTCCCCTTTTGCTGCTTACTCAGTTTATTTCTCTGTTGTTTGTGAGTGCTGGGCTCTTGTTGGGCATTGATTTTTTTTCCTCTTTCTCTTAGGGAAAAAAAGCTGCAAGGAACTACATTTCTGAAAAAGAAGAAGAGAAGCCACATACATCTAAAGGATTACATGGATTTTATAAATTTGTCCCTCCTCCATTTTTTTCTCCTTCAATCAAAAGCTTTGAGCAATCCCCATTGTGTTTTCTCCATTAAACTTAAATATAGTTTTTAAAGAACACACATCTGTAGAAAGGCTTAGCTGAACTTGCCATCATCATCCTCAGAAGCTAGACACCAGCAGGGGAAAATTATTGGGGAAAGGGTCAAATGTAAGACATTTCTTATATTATTGTATTCTCAAAATCTAATATCCCTACATTCTATTCCATGGGGGACCAGTGTGATATAGTGCAAAGAATACTGGATTTTGTGTCAGAACAACGTAGTTTGATTTCTGGATCTGCCATTTATTAGCTTCAACTCCTGAGACTCAATTTTCTCATCTTTATGATGAATATGATTCTCCTCTTTAATGCTAAAAATACTCATGTTTTCTACCTCACATGGTTGTTGTGAGGACATATCTATGCATGTATATATGCATACATAAACACATACATATCTATATATAAATAATTTAATGATGTAAATGTTACCTGTAATCATTATTCCTTAAATTGTAAAGAGAATCCATTTGTTCCCATTCATCACATGCTCAAAATTCTTTCAGTCTTAGGTTGGTTCAATTGTACAAAATAAATGGGAAAATAGCCATGATTCCCCATGTGTAGGCTTAGTTCTTAGGACCAGAACTTTTCAGCATGAAATGAATACATTAAAGTGGTTCTAATAATGGGCAGCATGACAGAGTGGAACAACCACTAGACTTATCATCAGACTTCTCAGTTCTATGTATGACTAGCTATGTGGCCTTGATCATATCACTTACCATCCTTCACTGAAACTTACTTTCTTCATCTATTAAGTGGAGATGATAATATTTACACTACTCAATGAAGTAGTGGTCATGAAGAAAGTACCTTATAAACCAAAAAGAACTGTATTTATGTGGAATTTTAATGCGGCCAAGGCCACAGGTTTTGTACAGGGCATATGGGAAATGAGAAGACGAGCTGAAATTATAGATCTATCATTTACTAGCTCTGTGACCTTGAGCAAAAGAAATGACCCCTCTGGGCCTCAATTTATTCATTTGTAAAATGAGGAGATTGGAATAGATGACCTTTAAGATTACTTCCAGTTCTAATATTCTCTCACTTATAGTAAGCTTCCTTCTGTTCACTGAGCATGGACAACCTTGGTCAAGCTATCTTAGAAATGTCTAATTTTCATCATAAATGGATTCATTCAGCTAAGATGGCTGAATTGAATTGGTCCTCTACATGACACCATACTATTTTTCCTGAGTTTATAGCCCAGTTTTAGCAATTGGGCTCCTGCCCTGTATAATCAATCAACTAATTAATTCACAAGCACTTATTAAAGACATCATATGGCCTAGTCACTGTGAATTACAGCGACAAAGTGAAACACTCCATCTGCCATCAAGGTGCTGACATTTTAGTGGAACCTCAAATCATTCAGCCTTCATTCAAAAACATCTTTTGAGAGCTGATTCTGTGAAGAGTATGAGACAAAGGGTGAGAATGGGAGGGGAAGGAACAGGGCAGATAGAAAGGTCAATGCTCTTGATTATCAGGAGTTAAGATTTTAGTTGGGGCACAAGTCACACAGTGGAATCTTAATGGGATAGAGTGGAGAGAACAATAGATTTGGCAGCTGCTGTGTTGAGCGCTGGGTTTGAAGTTAAACAGTTTGACTTGATTGTCAGCTCTGTCTCAGAGTTGCTGCCAGGATCACATTCAGTCTTATACAGTAAAGGGATATGTAAATGTGAGCCAGCATTATGTGATTTTCCTACGCTCAGTCATTAAATGGAACAGTCTGAACTTGAGCCTAAGTTCTTCAGACTTCAAGTTCAATGTTCTTTCCACAATGCCAGACTGCTTCTCTCTCATAATTTTGCTTATTTGTTGACTTGGAATTAAATCATAAGTTGAGATTTATATAATTTCTGCATATATGTAAAGTCTTACACATTGCTTCATTAAATTGTCTTAACTAGTATGAGATGGAGAAGGGAGGACAGGGAGAGATTATCTGAAATGCATCTACAACAGGTATTTTTAACTTTTGTTGTGCCATCGTTCTCTTTGGCACTCTGCCGAAGCCCATAGGCCCCTTCTCCATATGAGATTTTCAAATTGATAAAATAAAACACATAGTATTACATAGGAAACTAAATATATTGAAATGCAGTTGTCAATTATGAATACATATTAAAAATCTCTCTCCATGTATATATATATATGTATGTATGTATACATATCTCTATACATTATCTATCTATCCATCCATCTATCTATTACTTCACAGACCCCACAGAAGCAGCTATGTAGCATAGTGGATAGTGTGCTGGGCTTGTCGTCAGGGAGGCCCAAGTTCAAATGTGGCCTTAGACACTTATAAGCTATGTGACTTGGGGCAGGTCATTCAAACTCTATTTTATTTTCCCTCAATGGGGATCATAATTTTACCTATGTCACAGGGTTGTTGGGAGGATCAAATGAGATCTTATTTGTAAACCACTTAACACAAAGCCTGGTAGATAATAGTTGGTGTTCAGTTATTTTTCATTTGTCTCTGACTCTTCACAATCCCATTTGGGGTTTTCTTGGCAAAGATACTGGAGTGCTTTGCCATTTCCTTCTCGAGCTCATTTTATAGATGAAGAAACTAAGGCAAATGGGGTTAAGTGACTTGCCCAGGGTCACAAAGCTAGTAAATGTCTGAGACTGGATTTGAACTCAGGAAGATGGGTCTTCCTGACATTAAGCTTGGCACTCTATCCACTGCACCATTTACCTGTCCAGTACATAGTAAGTGCTTACTAAGTACTTATTCCCTTTCCTTCCCCCTTTAGAGACTCCTTTGACAACCTGGTGAAACCTAAGGCTCTCTTCTCAGAATAATGTTTTAAATTCATAAAATCCATAGGATTACAAAGAAAACTAATCATATTGAAATAAAATTATCAAATGTAAAAAAATAAAACAACTTTACAAATCCCAGTTTAAGAACCCCTGGTCTAGAAGATTTGGGGGACTATGGGCTTACCATGAGCCAAGAGTGTGAAATAAGAACCGAAATTATTTAATGTGATGTTGGAGTTCATTAAGTGACTCACGGATTCTATGAACAAGGAAGAAAAGTTTCCTCTGCCCCCTTCCCTGGTCTGACTGCATCTAGAGCACTGTGTTCAATTTCACACAGCATGCTTTTAGAAGAATATTGATAGGAAGGAGATCATATATATAGGGGGTAATTGTTTAACTTCAAGCCCAGCGCTCAACACAGCATCTGCCAAATCTATTGTTCTTTCCACTCTATCCCATCTGTGCCGTATGATAATCACATAAAGAAATTGGGAATGTTTAGCCTGGAAAAGAGAGGACAAAAGGAAGGTGTGATTGGAGTCTTCACACAATTGGAGAGAAATCATACAAAACAGGCATGAGATTCATTATGCTTGACCTGAAAAGGCAGAACACTGAACAAAGGGCAAAAGTTTCAGAGGTTGCTGACTTAGGTTTGGTGTAAGAGAAAACTCCTAAAAATTATAGTTATACTGAAATGGAACAGGCTGCCTCAATAGGTAATCATTGTCTCTTTTATTGTTATTGTTCAGTCACATCTGACTGTTTGTGACCCCATTTGGGGTTTTCTTGGCAAGGTTACTAAAGTAGTTTGCCATTTCTTTCTCCAGATCATTTTACAGGTGAGGAAGCTGAGACAAACAGGGTTAAGTGACTTGCCCAGGGTCACATAGCTAGTAAGTGTCTGAGGCCAGATTTGAACTCAGGAAGATTCATCTTGTGTCTCCAGACCCAGCACTCTATCCACTGCACCACCTAGTTGCCTTCTCTTTCTTAGCAGTCTTCAAGTAAAATCTGGAGGATGACTTGTCAGGCATGTCATGGTGAGAATTCTTTCTAAGGTATAGAACGTACAAGAAATGTCTCCTTTCTAACTCTGTGAATACATTGCAATTCCAAACTACGTTGTACATACTTAAAGTTAAGAAACACATATTCTGCTTTCTGGAGAATGTATGTTACATTAAGCATAGAACCCCAAGCTCTCAAAATAAAAGGAATTCCAGGAGTCATGCAATTCAGATTGTACCCAAGCAGGGAATCTTTCTACAACACCCTTGAGATATAGTCATGTAGAATCTGAATGAAAACCTCCGGTGACTGAGAACATACTCTTCCCTTAGGCAGCCCATTCTATTTTGGACAGAGGAGGAATTGGTAATGATGAGGAATTTCTGTCATATATCAAACAGAATTCTTCCCATCTTCTTCATCTATGTTTTAAATCAAATTTTGTTGTCCAAGACCAAAGAGAGCAAGGCTGATCCCTCTATTACTAATCATTTTAAGATAGCTAACATGTAAAAAGGAACTTAATGAATGTTTGCTGGACAAATGTACTAAAGAAGACAATATTTAGTATAGCTAGCACTCATTGGATGCGTGGATACAGGTATGGAAGTGAAATGTATACTCCTCAAAAGTACAGATTGCTTCCTTTCTTTTCTTTGGATTGCCAGGGCCCAGTGCATCACACGTAATACAGGGTGTTCCTAAAGTCTGGACACATGGGCAAAAATACATATTTTTAAAAAAATGAAATGCATTAAATATTCAATAACATTTTATTTAATTGGAATATTAACAAATAACATCTTCAATATGATCTGCATCATTTGTGATGCAAAGGTTGATGCGCTCTGCAAGATTCATGTGAACTCGATGCAATAACTCCACATTGCCATCTATTTTAGCACATTTACTCTTTACGTGTTCAATCAAGTGTGTCCCATCTGTGATTTTCATTGAGTATACCTTCTCCTTTAGCATACCCCAGAAAAAGAAGTCAAGGGGGCTAAGTTCTGTTAATATTCCAAATATTTCAAAATATGCGTTTTTGCCTATGTGTCCAGACTTTAGGGACACCCTGTAGCTATGTAATGAATGAATTAAGTGAATACAAGAACAACCAAGTATATTTATATACTTATAATTTATATAGAATATTGATGTGCTCATTCATAGGAAAACTCAAGAGAAATTATATCATCCTGCTTATATTTTGGACTAACTGGATTTCTGTTGCCTTCCACCTCCAGGGCAGTGAGCAGTGAACAGCAAGACACTACGATATCGCTAGGCTCCCTGGCTGCCTGTAACCTGAAAAGGAAGAAAAATCTGCAGTCTCGCATGGATGCTGCCATTCTCCAGCAGGTGGCTCTTCAAGCTCACCAGTTTTGTGCTTTGCTGTTTAAGAGATGTAAACGATCATAAGGACACTCCCCCGACTAAGTCGGCAGAGTTTACCGGCTACAAAGATCATTCACACCTGGGTGAAGAGGGCACACAATTACATTTTTAGAATCCTGAGTCCACGACATGAAGCTTGAACAAAATTATTTTATTTTTCCAGAGAACTTTATTTCCAGAAAGGTTGCTTCTAGGACCTCAACTTATTAAAATTTACCTGTTTCCCTTAGTGGAAATTAAGTTAAAAAGAAGGAACGATTTCATTTCCATGCATATTAGCACCTTTGGAATATAAGGTGTTGATTAAGAGATATGATGACTCTTCCTTAAGGGAAATGTCTGCCTTTGAAATAAAAACAAATAATTAGTTAGAGCTCATTGTTTTGAGGCAACAACAGAACTGGCTGGAACATAAGAACAATTTTGTCCTATTCAAGGGCATAGAGCCAGTAGCAAGAAGAAGCACAGAGAAATAATGAAAATTCAGATATGGGAGAGAGGCTTAAGATTTGTAAAATACTTTCCTCACAAAAGTCCTGTGTGGTATCTATGAACGCATCATAATGAGGTAGGTGGTGCAGTAGATAGAGTGCTGGGTCTGGAGGCAGGAAAACCCGAGTTCAAATCTGGTCTCAGATACTTGCTAGCTGTGGGACAAGTTTGTCTCAGTTTCCTCAACTGTAAATAATAATAGCATTTACCTCCCGGATGTTTGTGAGGATAAAATGATGCGATGATTCTAAAGCACTTAGCACAGTGCCTAGTACCTATTAAGCGTTATATGAATGTTATCTATTATTATGATGATGCCCAAATTGAAGATGATAAAACTGAAACTATAAGGGATTAAGAAACTGGTATGTATTTCATCTCATAAGTAGTTTGAAGAATCTCAAGCAGAATTCAAATCAAATTCAAATCGCCTCACTCTAAGTCCAGTGTAAGTCGAGTTTACATCCTCTCTTGATCCACATTTGTTAAGTGAAGAAATAAATGAATTGTCCCTAGGCCAAGGTACCCAAGACTCTGAGCTCTAGGGATTCCCTGATCTGTTTCAAATATTTACTAAGCACCTATTGTTTGCACAGCTCTATTCTAGGCAATGGAGGAGATAGAAAGTTTAGAGACAATATGGATTTTTTTGCCTTTATAGGATTTATAATTTTATGGTAGATATAAGGGATGACATGCATATGTTATGCTCTCTTTGGGAAATGCATTTCCCCAAAGACTGCATTAGCTCAGCAGCCTTTAGCTCACACAAGTTTGGAAGAAGAGCTAGAATATTATATGAGATAGGATGTGGACCATTTGTGGGGCTGGAGTAATGTGGTAAGGTGGGGGTGAGGAAGGAGTAAAAATAATGGTGTGAACTTGGCCCAGATGTCCAATTCATCTGGCTGCTATATAAAGGAACAAAATAAAACAAAACAAAATAAAATGGCAGCTGTCATGCCAGCTACCATCATCACAGACCATCAAACAGTAAAGTGCAACATATGAAACCTGATGGGCCTGTTGGGTGTGTGTGTGTGTGTGTGTGTGTGTGTGTGCATTTGTGTGTGTGTTTTCACTACAGATATCTTAATACCTTTCCATCATTTTCCTGATCAGGAAACTAAAGTCCAGAGAAGCTGACTTGCCTAAGATCACACAACCAGCAAGAGGCAGAAACAAAGGAAAAAAAAAGGAAAACAAATGCTCTTTGTGAGCCACTAGAAACAGGGAGGAGTTTGATTTGTCTGGAGTTTAAGTTGTACAATAGAGGAATAATATACATCTAGAAAGGTGGTATGGTAACAGATGACCTAGGAAAGGGATGCCATAGCAAAAAACTTTAAACTTTATTTCCTGTGCCCTAGGGAAGCTTTGCAGATTTCTGAACACAGGGGTGACATGATCAGCTTTCTGAATGAGGACACTCTTTATGGCTGTTATCTTGAAAAAATGGCTTAAGAAAGGCAACATGGTTAGTATGCTAGGCTTGGAGGGATTTGGGACATTGAACGTCACCTCAAACATTTACTGTCTTTGTGGTTGTGCATGAGCCAGTCTTTATTTTTTAGGGTCTCAGTTTCCTCAACAGTAAAATAGAGATAGTAATGTTCAAACTGCCTATCTCACAGGGTTGTTATGAAGACAGTGGTTTTTAAACTTAAAGCTTCTTCCTGGCCATTTTCAAGTCAAACTGTACTCTAACCTCTCTGTCCTCTTCCTCCTCCTATTGAAACTGGAACCCCAACCCTGGGATTCTGTGCTGACTGATGAGCTTTCGCTTTATCTTTTCTCATGCCAGACCCACCAGGTCACTTCTTGGACATCTGACCTGTTGCCAAGCACGTTCTCTCACTGACCTCACCACTCCACCACCCCACTACATGCACACACACACGCACGCACACACACACACCCCCACACACATACACATACTCACCATGCACACACAAATGCACCTACTACCTCTAGCTACTTTTAGTATATTCTTTTATTAGAATATAAGATCTGTGAGGGCGGAGTCTGCCTTGCTTGCTTATCATCTTCATCTCTTGTACTTAGAAAGGTGCCTAGAACACAACAGGAGGTATATAAAATTTTTTTCATTAATTCACTCATTAAAGCATTATATATAGAATTCATAGATTGGAGGGGAGAATACCTGCTAAAAAACCATTGTAGTAGTCTTGACTAGTCTCTTAAGAGTCCCTTTATCTTTATTATAGTCAAATTTCACTTCCATGATGTTGATTGGAGTTAAGAAGACTCAGCTATCCCTGGTTCTAGCATTCCATTAGGTTTCACTCTACCTTTGGGTGGGAAAAAGCTGCATGGTCTTGCTATGAGGTCCTGCCTTTTATGTTACCCCAACACACTCTCTGGGTAGCTAGGTGGCACAGTGGAAACAGCACAGGGCCTGGAGTCAGGAGGACCTGAGCAAGTCACTTAATCCCATTTGTCTCAGTTTCCTCAACTGTAAAATGATCTGGAGAAGGAAATTGCAAACCACTTCAGTATTTTTGCCAAGAAAACCCTGAATAGGGTCATGAATAGTCAGTCACAATGGAACAACAACACCACACTCTTTAGTAATATCAAAGGGGGGACCATTTTACAACTTCCCTAGTCTAGACTCCAGGAAATTCTTCTCAGTCCCCTTGTGTCAGGGAAATTCCCATGGCCTGAAGAATGGAAGAAGTCACTGATCAATAGGTTCATGAGCTTTAGAGCTGGAAGCAACCTTGGAGATCAATCTAGTCCAAACATCTTATGTTATAGATGTGCAAGTTGAGCCACGAAGAGGCCCAGGTCATGAAGAGTAGTAGAGAGATGAACTGGTATTTAGAGCCTGATCTTCTCAAAATCCAGAACTCTTTTCAATCTACTATGCTACCTTCAAGACCAAACATTACAAAGAACATTTTAACTAACTTGGGGAAAAAAATTTAAAAAAAGGTAAGGAAAAGAAATCCTTAAAAATCAGGAGGGGGTCAGTCAGGAAGGATGGATGTGCATTGGTCAAGGTGAATGGGTGCACACTCACAGTGTGGGAAGCCTCTCCCTTCCATTTTTTTTTTAATTCAGAATGATTGTAGGTCAGAATAACCTTTATTCTGAAATAGATCTTTCAGTAACTTATTGGTAAGGTGTCCAGGCAGCTCCTTTGGAAATAAGACATACAGTTCTGAGCATGAAAACCCGATTCTTGCCAATTATTTTTGATAATAATTAGGCAGCCACTATCATGGCTTATAGTGTATCGTAGGGATTAGTGACTAGCTGGCAGATTTGATCCTCAATTAACCCCAGCTGGTCATTAAATCCTCAGGAAACACCTCAAGTCAAGGTTATTCCTGTAATGATAAGCAAAATTTTCCCCAAACCAAGGATAAAAAAAGAACTTTCTCTATGGTTTTTTAATCTCTCTTTTCTACTGTTGAATGTATATATTCTGGCTATCCTGTCCATATAGGAAGAGCAATAAAAAATCAGATCATCTTAAAAAAATCAGTCTCAGAGGTCATCTAGTCTATCCCCTCACATGAAATAAGCAAGCATTGCCTCCACAACATTACTTCCTTACAGCTCCCTCCTTTCTGAGGAAGGCCATTCTCCTTTTGGACAGCTCTGATGACTGGACAATTCTTCCTCATACCAAATTAGCCCCAGGCAAAGGCGTGTTTCAGTGCTATGCTATGCTTTCACCACCTCTCACTTTGACCTTGGAATGTGATTCTGTGGCTAGTTAGAAACAAGAAAATCTGAGCTCCTGAAAGATCTGAACTCAGACCTCTTGTTCATAATTTTTGATCTGCAGTAGCCAGTTCTGATTTGGGGTTCTCAACCTGAGGTTTATATTTTTTAATAACTGTATTTTAACATAATCATAATAATAATTTATAATCATGTGTGTTTTATTTTTATGGGTTTAGACCCACTATCCTGAGAAAGTGTCCATAGGTTTTAACAGGTTGCCAAAGGGGTCCTCATCACAAAAAAAATTTAAGAACCTTTGCCCTAGCTCTTGACCCAGCTTTCACATCTCACAAGAAGCTCCCAGTCACCATGCCTTCATTGTAAATATTTTATTTTATTTTTCTAAAGAGAAGTATTTTGTCACTGAAAGGCAATAGATACATATGAAAGATTATCGTGATTATTATTATCATCAGCAGGTATCCTAGCAAGTGTCCACTGCTTATCTTTAAGACTAGTTTAAATAAGAATGCTAGAACCTCTTACTGCCAGGGTCCTGAGCTGCCAATACAGACATATCCTACCTAGAGAATAGGGAAGGGCTAAGACATCCAGTACTATTAAAGCCATAGATATTACAGAACCTTATTACACAAAGGCATTGTTCAGCCTTTTGGCGTTCTCCATACCTAAGACTTCAGGCAGCTGGCAACATGACCAGATGCACAATACTTCCCCAGGAACATGGACAATTGAGGGGAAAACCCAAGGATAGTCACCAAGCAATCAGAAATACCAGAACTACACTGCCTTGTTAAGGAGAATTCTCACATGTCTCTCTTGCTGTCTCTTCCTTTGACATACCCAACTCTTAGGGTGAAGGGTAATGAAACAGCTTGAGTACCAACCAAGGGGCACATGCTCTCCCTGGGTTACCATGCTGCCTATAGGCATCCTCAGCAGATGAGAAGCTATTGCTCTTGTTAGGCATATTGGTAATACCTGCCATATTTCCACATTAACAATTCCTTTCCCTTGCCTTCTTAATTCTGATAACACCCAGGGATATGTACTTTACAGTCACTACTTTAAATGTCATAACTAATTGTGATGGTTTGGGGTTTACCTGTGCCAGTGCTGAGGGGCTGAATTCTACTCAATCCAATCCCAGGTCAAGCCCTTCACATGCCATTCTTAAAAGAAGTCATGGGTAAGGAAGGAGGATGGGTAATGGGACAAAGATGTTACCCAGCTGGGAACTGAGCTTGTGATATTAAAGGATAGATTTAGAGCTGGAAGGGATATTAAAGTCTTTGAGTCCATTTTTACAGATGAGGAGACTGAGGTCCAGAGAGATGATATTTCCCCAATGGTACACTGCTATGTCACTGTTAATGCTGGTACTTGAACTCATGTCCTGTAACTACAGATCTAACATTTTTTCCCACTGTCTACCTAAATTAGGGAAATAAAATTTAAGGAAAAACAACCTTGATTTACAATACCCATCCCAGGTTTAAATCTTAGGCTGAGAAAAATCACACTTGCTTTAGAAAACAAATTCCAACTTTGAAATTCTAAAGGAGTTCATTCCACCACATAACCTGTGGTAGAATTTCCTACAAGATTATAAGCTCCATGAAGGCTGGCACTGTTTCTGATCTAAATATTACATATCCTTTTGGTATTAAACATACTGCTCCACACTTAATATATACTTAATAAATATCTATTAGATACATGAATGTATATTAAATTAAAGTTTTTTTTATTATTATGAAAAATCCAAATATATACTTTTCAGTCACTCTTAGAATTAGAGTTGGAAATAAGGTTAAGATCATCTAGTTTAATCTTGTCATTTTATTGATAAAGAAATGTTATGGGCAGCTAGATGGCAGTGTGCATAGAGTACCGGGCCTGGAGTCAGGAAGACTCATCATCTTCCTGAGTTCAAATCTGGCCTTAGATACTTCCTAGCTGTGTGACCCTGGGCAAGTCACTTAACCCTGTTTTCCTGTTTCATCATCTGTAAAATGAGCTATAGAAGGAAATGGCAAACCACTCAAGTAGCTTTGCCAAATAAAACCCCAAATGGGGTCACAAATAGTCAGACACAAATTAAATGAGTGAACGACCACAAGGGCCCATGGATTATAATTAATAGAGGCAGTACTCAAACTCAGGTTCTCTGACTCCAAACCCAGTGCTTTCCTACGGTTAACATGTCCTCTTCTTCCTTTGGAAAATGATGACTACAGATACCTTCTTGGCAAAGTGTGTCACTTATTCATGAAGGTCTTTCATAATAGCAGCACCATAATTTAGCCACCAAATTAAAGGGATCACAAATTTAAGGAACACTTTCCTTCCTCATCAGATGAAGTTTTCCAGCTCAGCACTCACATGTTCATGCTTGCCTCCTCTTAACTAAGCCAGTGGGCTCCTGTCATCGCCGGTACTCAGGGGGCTCTGTAGGCTTGGGTTAATTAAACCTCACCAGTACCTCCATGAGGCTGGCATATGTTAGAGCCATCTGGGAAGCCAGCAAACTCTGAAGTAATGAAGGAGTGATATGATTAGTCCAAGCAAATCAGAGGCAGAGCCAGCAACCAAACCCAGGAGTCCTGCTTTCCACTTTCTTCTATTTTAACTCCATTTGATGCTGATGCTTTTGGGGATAACTTTTTTCCTGGGGAAAGATTTAATTTCTAACAATTGAAAATTGAAGGCAGCCAGAATGTATTAGAGCATAGTACTGTACAAAGGCATAATTTTGTATCTCACGTTCCTTTAAGCTCAAACTCTGGTAACCTTATATATACAGAGGAGGTACAGTGGTTAGAGAAACGGTTCTGGAGTCAGGAAGACCTGTATTCCAATCTGTCCTCAAACACTTGCTGTCCTTTTCATCTGGGGCAAGTTATTTAACTTCAGTCTGCCTCAGTTTTCTTAACTGCAAGATAGAGGTAATAACGGCACCTACTTCCTGGGTATTTATGAATGGCTTAGTACAACACGTAGCACATAGTAAGCACCTAGCTGCTTGTTTCCTTCCTTTTTCCTATATGCAAATAGGAAGTACCCAAATGGGGTGGCTTTTGTCCTAAATCATTTACTGGTAACAAAAAAATTACTAGTATATAATTCTATATCCATTGACAGTTTAGGGCTTTCTTTGGTAGGCACGTGACAAGTATCATTGATAGGCACAGAGATAGTAAGCATCTGAGACAGAATTCATAGGATAGGGTTATAGATCAAGAGCTAGGAGCAACCTTAGAGGTCAGATGTTCCAGCTCCCTCCTAGTGCAGATGAGGAAATGGGCCCATAGAAGATAAGGGACTTTCCCAAAGGAAAGTCCACATAGGGAGTAAGAGGCAGAGGCAAACATAGACCTGAACAAAGGTCCCATGACTCCACTGCACCACACAAATATTCTTGACTCCAAGGTTAGCACAAGCTTGGCCGTTCTAGAGAAATGATTGAAACTTTCCAATCCTCAGTTTTATTATGGAGATAATGATAATACTTACCTCACTCAAGTGTTTTGAGGTTTAAGTGAGATAATGAAGGATAGTGTTTTTCAGACCTTAGAGTATTATGTGAATGTCAGTTTTTGAAAAGGGATAATGATAACCACTATACCATTACCTAACGCAGCAGGTATATGGCACAGTAGATAGAGTATTGGGCATGGGATAAGGAAGACTCCTCTTCATGAATCTGAATCTGGCCTCACATACTTACTAGCTTTGTGACCCTAAGCAAGTCACTTAATCCTGTTTGTGTCAGTTTCCTCATCTGTAAAATGAGCTGGAGAAGGAGATGGCAAAACACTCTAGTATCTTTGCCAAGAAAAACTCAATTGCTGTCATGAAGAGCTGGACATGACTAAACAACAACACAGCCATTACCTTTGTTGGTGAAGAGAAGAAACAAGAAAAAAGTGGGACTGATGCTTGGTCATATGGACCGGTGAAAACAGATGATATTCCTCTTCAATAGGTTACCTATCTTACTCCCTGCAGAAACTATTCCAAATCTTGTCTTCTCATTGAGCCTTCTACATCTCTTCCTCCCCACTTGCTCAACTGACAGTTGTCTCACTTTATTAGAAAACAAATTGAGGCCATTTGTTGTGAGATGCCTCTTTTGATATTTTTTTCATCTCAAAAACCATTGACATTGTCTGCCATTTTGTTCTCCTCTCCCCTATTTTTTTCATATCTGACCCCTTCTCTCCACTTCCACAGCTATCATCTCAGTTCAGGCCCTCATCCTCTGTCTCCTGGATTACTGCAATGGCACCCTAATTAATCTGTCTGCCTCAGGTCTCTCTCACCATGCTAGTCCATCCAATACATTGCTACCAAAGTAATTTTCCTTAAGCATTCCTTAATCTGCCATTCCCCTACTCAACTAACTACTGTGGCCTGTTATTGCTTCTAAAATAAAGTATAAACTGCTCTTTAAAGTCCTATACAACTTGTCCTCAACTTACCTTTTCACTAACACTGGACTTATTCTCCATCTCATACTATATTCCAGGCCAGTTTGCCTACTCATAGACAACACTCTATCTTGAGTGTCCACACCTTTGCAATGGCCAATCCTCATGCCTGGAATATACCAATTGCTAGTACCCTGCATCCCAAACTACCTCTTATTTAACTACTGCATACATATCTGCATTTATCTACATTATAGTTATGCTGCATGTATTTTATATACACTTGTCATCTGAGTGCAGGCAGAAGTTAAGCGTATCCCCAGCACCAAGCACAGGGCCTCCCGGACAGCAAATACTTGATAAATACTTGTAGATTAATTAATTGAGGCAGTAACAGGCACAGTAACTTGTCTCCAATTTTGTTTCTTTTTTCTCAGCCATGGAAAGTGCTTTTTCAGGATGGGAAGCATCCAACAAAAAGGGTTAATAATGAAATGAAAGCGAAGTAAAGTGAGGGGGTGGTAAGATAACACCTTGTTACCCTCTCTGAATTGAATTCGCCTGGTTCAGATAAGCCACATCACAGGGGACTAAATGAGCTTGGAAGTATGATTAATGAATCATTGTCAACAGTCTTTAAGGAGTCATGGTAAGTTGGAGAACTGGAGAGCTGGAGAAGAGCAAATGCCCTGATTTTCCTAAATATGAATTCTTCAAGCTACAGGTCAATGCCTTCACTAAAGTCCTGCTCATAGGATGGATCACAGCCCTAGACCTGGAAGGACCCTAAGAAGACTCTTAGTTCATCCTGTTCATTTTATAGATAAGGGACCTAATTAAATAATTTTGCAAAAGTCACACAGATAGCAGTCCTCAGAGAACAAACTGAACACAGGACCTCTGGCTCTATAGTCTAGTCTGTGGTCTATCTACTGTGCCATATATTCTCCAAACATTGAGAAACATGATTCAATGGAGAGGACACTGGTTTTCAATTCAGAGGATCTGAGTTCAAATATTGAATCTGACTCATCTATGTAACCTTGGCCAAGTTATTTTACTAACACATGCCTCCATTTCCTTAACTATAAATTTAGGGAATTGGACTAAAAGGGGTGGGGAACCTGAGGCCCCAAGGCCCTCTAGGTCCTCAAGTTTGGCCCTGTGACTGAATCCAAATTTCACAGAACTAATTCCCTTAACAAAAAAGGATTTGTTCTGTAGAGCTTAGACTCAATCAAAAGGCTGCACCCAAGGACCAAGGACTACCTGTGGCCTAGAGGCCACGGATTCCCCACACCTGGATAGACTCTAATACTAAATCAAGCATATGATAGTGGTGTACAGTGTGGAGCAATCAGGAAATCTAGCAAGTCAAAACAAGCTGGAAATTCTGGACACACTGTGAGAATATTTAGATAGATAGAGAGACACATGTATAATGAAGGCTATCGAATTGGCATTAGGAAATTTTTTTGGTTTTTTTTCCAGCCATAGCAACCATCGATGACAAACTAGGGTACTGTAGAAGGACTTTGATCTCCCTGGGTAGCAAGTATTCCCATTCACAAAATCATAGCTATTTGATCATTGAAGCATCGGTTAGTAAGCTTCATGAGTAATGGCAAAATTCTAGGATAACTTAATGATCAGATGGATTTTAAGTCTTGATCAGCATAGATCAGCTTGGGTTCATTATAAATAAGCAATTCCAGACTTACTGCATTTCCTTTTTGGATATTTATTATTTGAATAGTTACCAGTTATCAGACAGATAAAAGATATGCTGTAGAACTCAAATACATGTAGCATGGTATATAGCATTTAAAAAAGAAAGCTATACACTTCCCATATATAGAGAGATGTATGACAGATGGAAATTCATTTGAGTGGATTCAGAATAAGTTGAATGACCAGACCTAGATTGAGACCTTATTTTGGCTTTTTGGCCTAAAGAGTAATTATTAACAAATTGATTTAACTTGGAGGAAAGTTTCTGGTGGAGTGGCACAAGTCTCTCTTCTTATTTCTGCTCTATTCAACACATATGAATAACTTTAATAAAGATGAAATGACTGTGAGATTTATAAAACAGGAGAGCTAGCTAATATCATAGATGCCAGAATTGTAATAAAAAAGTTTTTGACATGCTAGAATGATATGCTGATTTCAAAAAATAAAGCAACTAAAGAAGAAAAAAATAGGTGAGACATGACTAGACAAGAGTATATATGTGTAAAATCAACTTCAATAGCTTCTGTCCCAGATACTATAAATACTGCTAATGTATCTTTAAGAGGCAATGGAATCTGGGAAGTGACAGTTTAACTGTTGTTGTTCGTCCTTTGTTCTATCATTCTATGAAGAGTCTGTCAAGTGACAGATTTGAAACTAGCATTATGGAGAATTAACTGTTATGGCTGAAGAGAGACTTATTGAGGTATAGAGAGAAAGTGGAGGAAGAGAACTTCTGTCTTTAGAGGAAGGTTTCAAATCTTATCTGATGGAGAAGTATTATAAAGAGAATTCTTGAAAGGCTTTGCTATCTTAAAAGAATTGAATGATAGGACTTTATTTCTAGAATTAAGGAGGTCAGCAGTTATAGAGATGTTTAAAAGTGACTTTGCCTATTATCTTTCTTACAATTGTTACAATGTAATGAATTATTTATAACTTTGCTTGATTATTGATTATATTAGCAAAAAAGCAATATAGCCAGAAACCTAGATATTTATTTTAGCCTAGGAGTTTGAGAGTTAAGGGAGAATGATATAGAGAGATAAATGGGCAAAAGATTACGGTAAAAAGGTTTTTTCTTCAGCTTATTAAATATTGAACAAATTGGTGTGGGGGAATCAGAGTTAATTTATTAATGAATAATCTCTCTTAATTAATGATCACTCTCAGGCTTTGTGTTCCTTTCCCTGACCACTGGCAATTGAATAGTGATCCTAAGATAGATATGTGCATATTTGCCAGTTACTTTGTGAGTTTGAGAGGTTGGGAGATTTTTAGTACTAACTTCTCAAAGGAGGTGCTTCTAGCAGCTACACCCATCTCAGAAAGGATGACCACTATCAGAAGAATGAGCTATGCTGTGGCTGCTCAGGAAATACAGAACTTGAGATTTTTGCATGTAACTGTGCAAATTTGAAGCAAGGTGAAACATGTTGTTAGCTGTCTCAGAAATATCCTAGGAGTCTTTTCTTCCCAGGAAAGTACAATGATAATGAAGAGTTTACTGATTCATGGCTCAAATATTCATTGTGCTTATGCATCTTCTGTTTCAAGTAGGTTTTTTTGGTAGTGAAGGAAAGGAGACAAGTAGATTTTTTTATCTTTGGTGTCTATTACTTAGTACATTGATAGGAAAGCTAGGTAGTGCAGTGGACAGAATGCCAGGCCTGGAGCCAAGAAGACTCATCTTCCTGAGCTCAAATATGGCCTCAGACACTAGCTGTATGATCCTGGGCAAGTTACTTAACCCTGTTTGCCTCAGTTTCTTCATCTGTAAAATAAGCTGGAGAAAGAAATAGCAAACCACTCTAGCATCTTTGCCAAGAAAACCCCAAATGGGATCACAGAGAGTCAGACACGACTGAACAGCTGAACAACAAAACTTTATACATTGGATAACTTTTCTAGAAGAAACGTTGTTAGTCCCTTTTGGGAACATCTAGATATGAATCACACCAAAGCTTTATTTAAGATAATTCACCCTAGAATTCTGGGGATAATGAGTCAGAAAATTCACAAAAAGGCCTAACTCCTTTCTTTAGAGGCCAGACTCTTCCCTCATTTCCTTGAGCTCAAAGCTGAGGCTCTTTGGTAGGTAGGCCTCACCCAACTGTACCACATCAGGAATTTCTTCTTTGTCTAGAATCCATTTTTTTGCAACTTTGAGTAATGCTCCTAATTTTTTTTAATCAATTTTTCCCCTTCTCTGGGGTCAAGTCGACCAAGTCTAATTCCCCTTTCATCTGAAATATCTTTTAGACTGCTTAAAGACAGTAACCATGTTTCTCTTAGTCTTTTCTGGGCTGAATTTCTCCAATTTATTAAGGAAAGTTTATATACTAATAATAGTATCTAGCATTTATATAATACTTTAAAATTTGCAAAGCACTTCGGATACACTACCTTATTTGATCAGGGTGAACTGGTGAACAGCATTGCTCACTTAAAATGTTTCTCTTTCTGAAGAAGTGAAGAAACATTATTTTAAATTACAAATATCCCCATGTCGGAAAGAAAGTAGCCTGCCTAGACTGGAACAAAATAGTTGTGTGAGTTAGACTATAATACTGATGTGTACAGGGTCACAGGTTAATTATTCATATGGACCTGTTCGCTTCTCTTGGTTGCAGAAATATAACCCCTGCCCCTGAACCACAGGTATATATATAAACACCAACCCATCCTCAAGCTCAGAAAAACAACTCAGAGCACATGACCATTTTACTGTGGGTTAAGAGAATCAATAGCTCATTGCGTTAGAGAAAGACACAGGGATGGGAGGTAATCACAGGTAAATCTCCAGAAAGAGGAAGGGACATCTTTTTCTTTTTTGTCAGATGAGGAACTAGATAGCCAGTAACCCAACAGGAAGGTTAGAAAGTAAAGATTCTGATACTGTAAGGTATAGGTCCTACTGTGCATAAACACTTAAAGAAATTCCTCTCCTTTACTGGAATAAGTTGGAACTATGTGTTCTTTCCCGTTTAGGAAAGCCGAGGAGATGCCAGCCTGTGCTCTTTTTCCATATTGCATGGAATGGAAATCTTTTCATCTTAGCTTTCTGCATTTTCTTCTCTCCTACCACAGCAATATAATATGGATTTGAGCTATGAAACCAAAATATATTTGAGCATATAACACCATTTACTTGTAAGATGTAACGAACCAGGTGTTTCATTTTTAACTGTACCAGGGATTTCCTCCCTAAGGCAAACTATGTAGGTGGCAGTTAAAAGATGAGAAGTGGAGGTGGGACAAATAGGGAAAGTATATTACTGGAATTCAGCTTTTCCCAAGCATGTGATTGTGGTTATCTCGAGAGCTGCTTCAAATTCTATTCAAGGCAGCAAACATTTAGCGAGCACCCTATATGGGCACAGTTCTGTGTTCCAGCTAGAAATGAAAAGAATAAAAATGGCACATCCCTGTCCTCAAGGACCTTACCATTGATGAGACATGTGTGTGTGTGTGTGTGTGTGTGTGTGTTTGTGTGTGTGGCGGGGGAGGTAGGGTGATGGCTAGTGATGTCTCATGTATAGAAAAAATTGAGAAAGCAGGTAAAATGAAATAAGGGAAATTAAGACATTCAACATTTCCAATGAAAATGTGAGGAGGGAGAATATATTTTCAGCTCGAGACAAAGGAGGAGGATGAACTGCTTTATAATTTCTTGGAGGACGTGGCACCTGAATGTTAAAGGACTCCTGAGCTAGGCCTTAAAGAAAAGGATTCAAATAGGGACATGAGATGGACAGCTTATGCAAAAATCTGTAGGTGGGAGGTGAGTGGATGAGACCAAAGATCTGCTTGTAGTTCAATTTGATTGGAATAGAGCACGTAAAGAATTGTGCAGCATAATGCTGAAAAAGATTGGAAGAAGAATAAGAATAAGCAAGACTGTGGAGAGTCCAACATAAAAGGAACTAATGTTTTATTCTATAGAGACAATAGAAAAACAGTGATGAAACAGAAGGTAGTGAATGGACATTGGATTTAAGGTAGGGAACCTGGATTTGAATCCTACACTACTTATTACCTATGTGAGTGACTTCAGACAAGTTACTTCAGGAGCAGCATTATTATCATCATCATCAGTCCTCCTCCTCCTCCTCCTCATCATCATCACTAACATTTATATAGCACCTACTATGTGCCAGGCACTGTGTAAAATGTTTTGCCAATATCATCTCGTTTTATCATTGTCATTGCAGTCATCACTCTCCCTAGCAGCTCTCACATTGATAGGAGCTTTTAAGTGTGCTGAGTATTTTGCATAATTATCTACATTTCCATCCTCACAACATCCCTGTGAGTCAGGTTCCATTTTATTATAGTCCCTTTAACCCTAAGCTTGGTGTCACTTCCCATTGGGATTGGAGGAGAAGCTTCTCTGATAAAGGCCCCTATAGATTTAGGGATGCTTAATAGAATTAGTCCCTTAAAGAATGAAGATAGGATTTTCCTCTGGAGGACTACTGCCTCTCCAATGAGGCATATAAATGGTCACCAAAAAATAAGTAGGTATTCTGTTTTGGTGGCAGACTTATCCATCCATCCATCCATCCATATATATATGTATGTGTGTGTATATATATATATATACGTATATACACACATATATACATATACATATATATGCATATGTACATACACACATATATATGTATGTAAGTGTATATACATACATAGTCTATTCAAATGCTAGATTCCAAGAAAAAAATGCCATGCTGCCTCTTTGTTTTTCATTTCACCTTCCCTAATCCAGTCTAAGGGCAGCTAGGTGGAGCAGTGGATAGAATAATGGGCCTGGAGTCAAGAAGACACATCTTTTTGTCTTCAAATCTGGCTTCAGATGCTTCCTAGCTGTGTGACCCTGGGCAAGTCACTTAACCTCATTCACTTTAGTTTCCTTATCTGTAAAATGAGTTGGAGAAGGAAATGGCAAACGATTCTAGGATCTTTGCCAAGAAAACTCCAAATGGGATTTTGAAGAGTTGGACATGACTGAAAATGACTAAACAATGATAAATCCAGTCTTCTGTGTTCTAATTAGCTTTTTAAAAATTCCTTTCTTTTTTATGATGCAAAAATGGTGCTACAAATGGAAACAAATGATTTATGTAATCTTTTTTTCTAAAAGCAAGCCTTAGCTCTCTGGTCCTCAGTTTTCTAATATGGGACATAGGAAAGGCAGTCCTAGGTGATCACTAAGGTTACTTGCTGGTCATCTAGAAGGAGCACTAGATAGAGCACTGGATCTGGAGTCAGGACAATCTGAGTTCCAATTTTAACTTAGACACTTACTAGCCACGTGATTCTGAGCAAGTCATTTAACCTCTCTCTCTTTCAGTTTACTCCACTATAAAATGGAGATGGCCATGGCACCTACTGCTCAGTAATGTTATGAAGATAAATTCAAATATTTTAAAGTACTACACAAATGATTACTAAATTACTATTACTAAATTTATGATCTTGAAACTTTTGAATGGGGACTACAATAGTCAAATCTGTGCATTACAAAGATTTCTTTGGCAGTTGTGTGAATACAGATTAGAGCTAGAAACAGAATTAATGGTAGCGAGACCAGTTAAGTTGCTATTACAATAGTTTAGGCAAACAGTAGGACTGTTTTTCTACTAGGGTGTGACAGTGAAAGTAAAGAAAATATAGATCCAAGAGACACTGTGGAGACATAAATTCCCAAGATTTAAAAACTGACCAAATTAAGGAAGTGAGGAAGAGGAAAAAGAATAAATATTTGTTGAACGGAGTTGAGGAGATCTTAGATTTTTAAAAGATAATATCTAAAAGATAATTATCTATATAATTAGCTACTCAAAAGCAGGAACTGTTCCATTTTTCTCTATTTATTCCCAACATCTACTGCACTTCCTTGGTTATAGTAGATGCTCAACAAAAACTTATTGAATTGAAGGCAAAGTATTCCACTGGGCAATGTGTGAGCCACTAAATTATGCTGTGGATTTCAGAAGAGCTAATGTTTCTAATTTAGTTGACTCGAAGTATGATATAAATTCAATTTAATTTCCAATTCTAAAAACAGGCATTAATCCATACAACTAGAATAAGAAGAAAAAAGCTTTTGAGGAGGAAAAAATTTATATGAATTTTGCTGATAAATTTATAGTAAATTGACACACGTATATAAGATTAAATTTCATTCTCTGATAGATAAATGGGAAAATGATATGAGAAAAGAGTTTTTAAATGGTGAGGAAAAAGTCAGTGCTGTGTCAAAACAAACAGAAAAACAGAGTGGCTTTGGAAAGAGACTCTACTATTCTCTTGTTGGGACTGCGAGTTGGTACAACAGTTCTGGAAAGAAAACATTAGAATTATGTGAGGAAAGCTACTAAACCATTCACTGCAGATTTCAAATAGTTCAAAGGAAGGATGAATAAAATTTCAAGTAATAAAATTTGACAAGGAAAGTCATCTGAGTTGAGATAGGAAAATTTCAAGAATTATATTCTGAGGACATAAGAATAAATTATTTTGATTAATCAAAACTGTAGGTATCTGAAGAAACCAAGATAGATGCATAGAGAACTCAATTGCCAACTTAGATTTCAAGATACATATTTACAAGGTAGATACGTGAGAATGTAGTAAAGAATAAATAGTAAAATGTGACATACTCAGTATCTTGAGTGCTAAAGCTCAAAATGAAGTGAGGAAAGCTGGGGATAATGTTATAACCTATTTTTTTGGTAAGGGGGAGGAGAATAATGGATGAGATAAGACAACTGCTTGGGGTAGATGGATAATAAAAAAAGTAAAGGAAAAAAGTTGCTTAATTTTTATTTTGCTTCTTTTTCTTCTACCAAGGAAAATGTCTTTTTAGAATAGAAAGAATAGAACTAAAATGAATAATAGGTAGGTGATAGCCAAATCAAGTAAGAGGATAGCTACCTGTTAACAATAAAAATCATCTTTCCTGGATCTATCATATTCTTGGGTTTTAAAAGAACTTGACTAATTTGTCACTAAATCAGTTGGCAACATTTGAATGTCGTCAGAAGACCTGGGTTCAAATCCTACTTCTAATACTTAGTAACTGTGTGGCTTCAGGCTCAGTTTGCTCAAGAATAGAATTGGGTGATAGGATTATAATAAATGTCCTCTAAAGTCCCTACCCACTCTCTATGTAGAGTCAATCAGCATGCATTTATTGAAATCTACTATGTGTCAGGCACTGTGCTTGATGTTGAGGATATAAATACAAAGAATAAAATAATCCCCACTCTCAATGAGCAATGACCTAATATTCCATTGAGAACTACAGTATTGTTTTATGTGGTTGTACATCATACCAATATCAATTACATTTGCTGCCTATATATGCATTGTGTACATATATATATATATATATACATATATATATATATATATATATACACAGAGACATAAACCGACTTGTACATATACATATACATATATGCTAGATAATATAAAGATAACTAATATAAATGCAAGAAGCTTAAATAAATTTAAGATGGTTAAATGTCAAGTTGTTGAAGAAAAGATACTAGCTTTTGGGGGATTGGGAAAGGCTTTGTGTAGAAGATGGTGCTTAAGCTCCATATCGAAATAAGATGAATTCTATGAGGTAGAGTTGAAAAGGAGGTTCATCCTAGGAATGAATTATGTCCATTGCAAAGGCACAGAAAGATGAAATGGAGTATAGTATGTGAGGAACAAAGAGAAGGCCCATTTGACTGGATCATAGTAGGTGCGAAGGTTACTTGATGGTCATGTAGAAGGTGCATTAGATAGAGCACTGGATCTGGAGTCAGGAAGACCTGGCATTCTCTAAAAATTTAAATCCCTAAATGGAAAAGTCCCTGCCACCCCAACCCTTAATCCAGTACCATAAATTCTCATTAATTCATTATTTTCCTAATTACGAATTTATGATAAATTTAATTTGAGCTAAAGGTTTTGTTTTGTTCTCTCTTTACATTATCTGGGAAAAGAAATTAATGTAACTGATATGTCAATAAATATTAAAATATTATTAGTTTTATATAAAAATGTATATGTTCAAATTAATGCAGGCATCTTCAAATTAATCACCTTGGGATGAAGAACACATTACAATAAACTCACAATTGCTCAAAACATAATTAGAAGTCCCCTTTGGGAGCTCCTGTCAGTGTTACTACGATTTCCTTTTAGTATCCTCAGCAGTGACAAATCTTCATCTTTTAAAGGATGTCAGTATCATGGGAACACTAGGCACTGGAGGGCATCAAGGGAGAAGGCGGTACAGGAAGCATCTTTCAAAAGAGATTCCTCAATGGCTTTCTGGCTCTGGAGGATGGAACTACTGCTAACAATTAAAGTGATTGTCCTTTAGATTGTACTAGAATTTCTGTATGAGTACTTAGGGGAAGCAGATAATGGGAAAAGGGCTGTTATAACTTCCATGTAGCCATACTCTGATGAATGAGCAGAACAAGGGAATGATGGGAGTGAGTATAATGAATACAGAATCACTGGAACTTACAGCAGAAAACACCTTAACATCATCTCCTACTCCTTCCTTTTCTACAATCTCATCATCAGGCAGCCCTTCTCCTAGCCAAAGACAACCCCTCTTCATGTGCCCATAATCATTCCCCAACTAGTCTTCTCCTGCAGATTGCCTCCACTATCATCCCTCCCCCTCTAATCTTCATCCTCTTCCTATTATTTCCTACAGCTCATCCAACTTCGTTTGATGCATGCTTGGTCTTCCCTGTTATATTATTCTACTAGTATCTAATGTCTAGATAATTACAATGTTTTTTCTGTATCCTCAATGCTTTTGCAACATTGACTCAACTAGTGGGAAAATGAAAGGGCTCCTATTTGGATAGGAATCAAGACACAAGGTACTTTTGATTCTGCTTACTTCGTCCATATTACACACATTCTATGCATCACAATTTTGGAAGTACATTGACAAGCTAGAATATGGGGACCAAGGTGATTAGTGGATGTTAGGATTAGCTAAAGGTACCAGGGTTGTCTAGCTTAGTAAATGTTCATTATTTTGTTGCTGTTACTATTGTTAATATTATTTTAGAGTCCTCTCTCTTATTACCTACTAGCATTCTTCTGAAGAGTTAATAGGAAAGGTTTGTTGTTTTTGAAATTAACCTTTCCATAGATAAATAAATATTTCGGAGACTGAGTGGAAAGAGTGGGTATAGGCGATGGTGAAGAAGTGTGCCTCCCTCCCATGGTCACCAGAGACCAAATATACATAGCATATTATAGTTTAGAAATAGTTCAGCTCTGCTCCCTTTTTTGTTGAACTACGTACATTATATCAAGGGCCAGGTTTAAAAGTAACATTTTACTGCTGATTTTTGCAGTGCAATGTCCCAGAGAGATTTGCAGATATAGCTCATGAAATCCAAGTTCATTGCTTGGTTAGAGTTGAGAAAAAGGTAGCTTGTGGTGGGGAGGGAGGGAGGGATGCTGGAAACATTTCCATCTTACTGTCCATTAGTTCAGGCAATGTCCTGAATAGAATGTGCATTTTCAGTCTAATGTGTGCTTTTGGGTACTGGTGGGAGCCTCGTTACAAAAGAGAGATGGTAGACACAGGTGAGCAATGCCCCTAAATATAGGCAAACCGTATTTCTAGACTAGGAGGAGCCTGTATATCAAAAGTGAATTGTGAGAAGTGCTGGCGACAGAGAAAGGGCATAAAGGGGAGATGAAAAACGCTCTAAAGAGAAAGATCTTAGCATGGAAAAGGTAATTTGTTAAACGAATCCTTTCAATAAGACAGAGATAGATAGGATTATACTCACAGGCTCTGTGATTTCTTCATTTTAGGAAATTTCACAACATAAAAACAAGTTCCCATTTCAATGGTGGTGTTTCATAACTTAAAATAATCAGAAGCCTTTAGTTTGAGTCCCAACTTTTCCATTTGATATCTGTGTAATCTTGGGTAAGTCATTTGAGATCCTTGAAACTCACTTCAGTCCTTTGTAAAATGAGAATGACAATATTTGCACTATTTGCCTCTCACAGCTGCAGTTTGTCACACTGGATAGAAGACCAGCGATTGAACATTTGACAGAATGATTCAGAACGACTATGCACTTTCTGAATACTCTAAGCACTTTTAGGAAAGGTACTTTATTGAGATACTCGGTTGTTTCTCCCTACCTTTGTTTCTAAGGATGTAAGGAATAAAGCGTTTTACTGAGTTTTATGCTGAATGAACACACGCACATGCACACACACACACAGTCCTTTCCAGTGGGTTCCTATGCTCCTTAAAGCAATGCCTGCATTGCAAAGAAAACAGTAAGAAGTTTTGTAGAGAGTTTCTACGAGTGGATGTGAGTTCAGAGCTAGAGTTCTTTTGTGGGTAGGGGAACACCTTGGTCTTCAGGTGACCCATAGTCTGCTGTCTTTTCCTTTGGCCTCTACACTGGACTCTTGCAGATTAATGTGGGGGAATCCCATGGAAAATGTCTTAAATAAATGGGTTTGGCTCATCTGCAGTGTTCCTTCAAAAGGGATTTACGTTATTGCTTCTACAAAAGTTATTCAATGTACAAAGTAATAAAGATTAGATTTAGAATAGCTATTTTCTCCACCCCAAAAGAAATTTGTAAGAGAGAGAGGGAGGAAGGGAGGGAGGGAGAGAGAGAGAGAGAGAGAGAGAGAGAGAGAGAGAGAGAGAGAGAGTCATGAGATCATATTGACACATACTTAAAACATGAATAAATAACTCATCACTCCCAAGAGGCAAAGACTCTCAGGACATTTGTGGGAATGTTGAACATATACCACATACTTACCTCTGATATGAACTATCTGAGAAGCCACTCAAAGTCTAGATCTTCAGGAAAGCCAGGAATATATAGCACATCTTGCTGATGACAATCACCTTCTCCTCTAAGAAAGGTGCAATTGCACAAAGTACATCCTGCTGTCAGTAAGCAGTCAAGAATTCCCTACCTCTCAAATCTACATGGTAGTTGCCAGGGCAACTCTCAGGGCCATAGGAAACATGGTGAGAGTATAAGTTGAGAAGGTATTCATCTGCATTGGTAGAAGAAATTCTTCACTGAGCTCCTTATACCAATGAAATCACAGGTCCACTAAAATATACAACACACACACCCACAGATATATATATATATATATATATATATATATATATATACACACACATGTGTATACAACCTAGATACATACACACACACACACACACACACACATATATATATATATATATATATAAATTTTCTTCAATTTTCTAGAGTGAAACAAAGATTTGTTTCAAATCAAATAGCAGTTATAATGGACTCTAGTTTTCTGAGATGGATGTCATAAAGGCATTGACCAAATAGTCTTGTTTTATAAAATCTAAGATCCATTATGCTGTTCTTGACTTTATTATCTCATGGCACAGTTGTCAGAAATCACCCTATTTTTAAACTTAATAATCAATGCAAATATTACATAATGGATTAGAAATATGTTATTCATTTATGTTAAACATTAAAAAATTTTCATTCAGACCTATGATTTAATCAATATAGAGAACTCATAGATGGAAATCCTGAATCTTCTTATTCCTCTCTGCTACTCCCAACATTCAAACATGCAAATTATCTGAATTTCATTTTTTCTCAACCAAACTTAAAATTTTAGAGATATTTTGCTAGTACACCAAGACACTAAATAACTTATCCATGGTCATAAAACTAATGTGTGTCAGAGGCAGACCTAAAGTCATGTAGTCTAACTCATACCTGATTGGAATTCCCTTATACCATGTCAGACAATTGGTCATCCAGCATCAGTTTGAAGACCTCTAGCAAAGATGTTTAGACTCACTGCTTCCCACATCAGCTCACTCCAATTTTGGATGATGGGTTTTGGTTCATCTGTTTATTTGTATGTTTTTTTAGTTTACTGGTTTATAATTGAATATACTTTACTTCTCCATGAAGTGAACCTTTCTTTTCAATAAAATAGAATTAACTGGCACGGTAATGTAATTATACAACATATAAAGGGTTCTTCACCCATAGCCTCCCACTTCTCCAACAAAAAGAGAGAGCATCAGCTCTCTTCTTGTTCTTCTTGTTCTTCTTCATCTTCCTCTTCTTCATTTTCCCTTCTCTAGTAAGCTGCAATCTACTTCTCTGTGACTGTCATCACTGCTTTTAGTTTTCCTTTTAGGCCTTAGAAAAACAAATCTATGCCCTCTTGCTTGTGACAGCATTTCAGAAACTTGTAAAATGGTGATTGTGTCTCTCAATCTCTCAATTCTTTCTTCTTCAGGCCAACATCACCTTTTTCTTCAATTAATCCTTGCATGACATGTCTCCAAGCCCCTACTGTCTTGATTGCTTTTTCTGGATTTGTTCCATTTGGTCAATACTGTACCAAAAATATGCCTTAGTCTGAACAAAATACCCTAAACCAGGTTTGTATTGCACACCTGTAACCCCTTTCTTTAGATGAGGCTGAGAATGGAAAATCACTTGAGTTCAGGAGGTCTGTGCTGCAGAAGGGCTCAGGCTTCATTAAATGTGGCGCCATTATCGTGAGCCCCCTGGAGTGGCAACCTGGACAGCTGCCTAATGGGTTGCAAACCATCCCAGGTTGGAAACAGAGCAGTTCAAAACATCTGTGTCCATCAGGAGTAGGGTGAGGGGTGAGAGTGGCCACTGCATCTCTAGACTGGGTAATAGAAGGAGACACCATCCCCCCCCTCCAAAAAAAAGTAGAGCTCTAGATTTTGTCTGAAACAACATCTGCAGTGGAATGAGTGTCTAGACGTCATTCTTTATTAATATCACAGAAGTCTGGATCAGCTTCTTTAGCTGTTATAGCACATAGTTAACTAACTAGTGTTGAGGTAGTTTCCTAAATCCACTTCTATTGCACACACACACACACACACACGCACACACACACACGTCTATTGTGCTTTTCTTAGTTTTTGGAACCTAAATAGGACTTTAATTCTGGCCCTTGACAAACTTGCTACTGAGGTATAAGCAAGCCCTTGATACCTGTTTTTAGCCCAACTTTTTCTCTATGCTTCATTACTATGTGGGCTTCTATGACCATCTTTTTGTTTGAAGATCAAGTCCTGATTAAGACTGTTTTTCAAATATTGTCTCAAAAAAATGAAAAGCAGGTGGAAGGCAAATGCTGAGTCTGTAGGAAATACATAGATAAATCACTGACTTCTGTGAAGTATCCTCTAGGGCTCTTTAAGGGATGATTGCCCATGAATGGCCCATTCCTCTAGCATGGTCTGTTGAGTTGGATAAGCTCATGACTATAAGATGTAATTTGGAAGAAGAGAAACAAAGAGAATTCATAAGAGTGGTTTAGTAAGAATGTATTCTATTCCATGCTAATGTCAATATAAATGCAAAATAAAAACCCAGCTGGACTTGAATGTTTTGGAAAGAATCTCTTATTCCTCTTAAAGTCCTCAGAATTGCATTACTCCAGTTGCTGGTAACAGAGGCTACCCCCCCCACCCCATCCCTTTCCATAGTCATTGTTCATTTTAAATAGTTTTAACAGCCCTGGAAGTATTCATGAATTCAGGTTTCCTCACTCCCCTAATCATGTTGTCAGCTTAAAATTCACATTTAATTAACCTCTTCACCCAAGGCATAAATCAATAATAAAACTCCAAATGCTTACCATACCAATAGTAATTTTCATTTGGAGGGAAACTGTTGAAAATTAGGCATTAGGCTGTCTGAAAAAAAAAGAGGTGAACTGGTGGTGTGGAGTGAAGCAGCACTAACAAGTAAATGGTGATAATGAATGGCCTGGATTGAAGATAGGAAATCCATTTATTCAGGTCCTAGGAGAGATCATGTATTTGGGATGGGCCAGAGAACAATGCCTTGTTGGGAATAGCAATAAGCTAGATAAACGCTGACAAACAGAAAAAGAAGCAAGGTATCATGTGACCATTTTAAAATCCCACGCTAAAGGATTCATGAAATCTTAAAATGACATCACATACCCTTTGAGTTTGATCATTTCCAGTAATAGAGAATCTGCTCTCTCATATGACAAAACACTCCACTTTGGGGCAACATTTGAAAGAAAGATCTTTCTTATGTTGAATGCAACAACTGGTCTTAATTTTTCCCTCTGTAGGAAGAGAGAAAAAAAATCTACCTTTTCTACATGACAGACTTTTGAATATTTCCAGATCACTTTATTTTCACTTAGAAATCTCTTCTACAAGCTGATTATGCCAATGCTTCTTAATGACTCATTCCTTGTATGAAATGGTCTTAGAATTGGGAGTTTAGTAGTTTACTGAGTTCAAACTCCAAAGGAAGGGTGTGATACTTCCCCTGTACTTTTCCTTTCCTGGTTAGACCTCATCAATTGTTCTACATTCACTTGCGTTTACTACATGTTAGACAAGAGACTGGCAAGTTGGAAAGCATTTAGAAGAGGGGTAATAAGGTTGGTGAAAAGATTCAAAAGCATGGCAAACAATGATCAATTGCAGAGAATGACAAGACGCAAAATGGAAAAGAAATGATAGTTGTCTTCTTGTATAATGGAGTACTGTCATGTGGAAGAATTGTTTGATTGCCTCTAGAGCATGTGTGTGTGTGTGTGTGTGTGTGTGTGTGTGTGTGTGTGTGTGGTGGACCCCAATGTCATTCAATTAAAGGTTATAGACCCTTTCCCAAATTTTTTTTTTGGCAAGAATTTTTTTATTTGATATTTTTTAGTTTTCAACATTGATTTCCACAAGATTTTGAGTTACAAATTTTCTCCCCGTTTCTACCCACCCCCCACTCTAAGATGGCATATATTCTAATTGCCCCGTTCCCCAGTCAGCCCTCCCTTCTATCACACCCCTCCCTGCTCCATTCCTTTTCCCTTTACTTTCTTGTAGGGCAAGATAGAGTACTATGCCCCATTGCCTGTATATCTTATTTCCCAGTTGCATGCAAAAACAACTTTTTTTTTGAGCATATGCTTTTAAAACTTTGAGTTCCAAATTCTCTCCCCTCTTCCCTCCCCATGCACTCTCCCTAAGAAGGTAAACACTTCAACACAGACCACACATGTATCATTATGCAAAACACTCCCATAAATAGTCATGTTGTCAAAGACTAACTATATTTTGCTCCCTCCTATCCTAACCCCCTTTATTCAATTTGCTCCCTTAACCCTGTCCCTTTTCAAAAGTGTTTGCTTTTGATTACTTCTTCCCCCTATCTGCCCTCTCTTCTATTGTCCCCCATTTTGTCCCCTTCCCCCTACTTTCATGTGGGGTAAGATACCCCGTTGAGTGTGTATGTTATTCCCTCCTCATGCCAAATCTGATGAGAGCAACATTCACTCATTCCCCCTCACCTGCCGCCTCTTCCCTTCCCATGAACCACTTTTTATTGCCACTTTTATTGAGATAATTTACCCCATTCTATCTCCTTTTCTTCCTCTCTCAATATATTCCTCTCTCCTCAGTAATTTTAGTTTATTATTTTAGATATCATCCCTTCATATTCAACTCATCCTGTGCCCTCTGTCTATGTATGTGTATATATATATATATATTCCCTTCAACTAAGCTAATACTGAGAAAGGTCTCATGAATTACATACATCATATTTCCATGTAGGAATGTAAGTAAAACAGTTCAACTTTAGTAAGTCCCTTATGATTTCTCTTTCTTGTTTGCCATTTCATGCTTCTCTTGATTCTTGTGTTTGAAAGTCAAACTTTCTATTCAGCTCTGGTTTTTTCACTGAGAAAGCTTGAAAGTCCTCTATTTTATTGAAAATTCATATTTTGCCTTGGAGCATTATACTCAGTTTTGCTGGGTAGGTGATTCTTGGTTTTAATCCTAACTTCTTTGACCTCTGGAATATCATATTCCAAGCCCTTCAATCCACTAATATGGAAGTTTCTAGATCTTGTATTATCTTGATTGTGTTTCCACAATACTCAAATTGTTTCTTTCTGGCTGCTTGAAGTATTTTCTCCTTGACCTGGGAATTCTGGAATTTGGCGACAATAGTCCTAGGAGTTTTCTTTCTGGGATCTTTTTCAAGAGGCGATTGGTGGATTCTTTCAATTTCTATTTTACCCTCTTGCTGTAGAATATAAGGGCAATTGTCCATGATAGTTTCTTGAAACATGATGTCTAGGCTTTTTTGTGATCATGGCTTTCAGGTAGTCCAATAATTTTTATATTATCTCTCCTGGATCTATTTTCCAGGTCAGTGGTTTTTCCAATCAGATATTTAACATTGTCTTCCATTTTCTCCTAACAATTAATTTGAACTACAAAAGTGGCATGGGTTGCCTTGGGAAGCAGTGAATTCCTTTATACTGGAACTCATCACTCGGAGGCTGGATAACTATTTGTCAGGATGCTATGGAGGAGATTTCTGTTTTATATCTTGATTTCTCATAAAGTCACTAGCTTCCACTTGCTCCAATCTAATTTTTAAGGTAGTATTTTCTTCAGTGGTCTTTTGGACCTCCTTTTCCATTTGGCTAATTCTGCCTTTCAAGGTATTCTTCTCCTCATTGGCTTTTTGGAGCTCTTTTATCATTTGAGTTAGTCTATTTTTTAAGGTGTTATTTTCTTCAGTATTTTTTGGGTCTCCTTTAGCAAGTCATTGACTTGTTTTTCAGGATTTTCTTGCATCACCCTCATTTCTCTTCCCAATCTGTCCTCTACTTCTCTTATTTGCTTTTTCAAATCTCTTTTGAGCTCTTCCATGGCCTGAGACCAACTCATATTTTTCTTGGAGGCTTTTGATGTAGGCTCTTTCACTTTGTTGACTTCTTCTGCCTGTATGTGTGGATCTTCTTTATCATCAGAAAAACATTCCAAAGTCTGAGTCTGAATCTGAGTCCATTTTTGCCGCCTGTTCATGTTCCCAGCCAACTACTTGACCCTTGAGCTTTTTGTAAAGGTATGACTGCTTATAGAATAGAGAGTACTTTGTTCTGAGCTTTAGGGGCTGACCTGCTGTTTTCAGAGCCACTTCTACACAACAAGCTCTCCCACACCAGCACTCCTCCTCCCCCAAGAACTGACAGCCTGGATAGCAACCCAGATCCAAGCAGGCTCTACAGTCCCACTCTGATCCACCACTCAGTTCCTCCCAGCAGGTGGGCCTGGGGCCAGAAGCAACTGGAGCTGGAGCTCTGGAAGCAGCCCCAGAGCTGCACTGCTTCCTTGCCCCCAGGACTGGGGCCCACTGTGCATTCCTTTCAATCAGTTCTAGCAGTTTTTCCCACTAACCTTCTCTGTTATCGTTGGTGTTTGTGGGTTGAGAAGTCTGGGAACTACCAAAGCTCAATGATTCAGGGCCCTGTCACCTGTTCCGCCTGGCTCCTGGCCTGGTTGGTCCTGGCACGGCCCACTCTGGGCAGGGCTCCGCTCCGCTCCCAGCTCCGTGCAATAGAACCCTTCCCAGTGACCATCCAGGCTTTTCTGGACTGGAGCCCTTCTTCCCTCTGTTATTTCATGGGTTCTGCAGCTCTAGGAGTTGTTCAGAGCCATTTTTTTTTGCACGTGTTTGAAGGGACCTGAGAGCTTAAGCAAGTCCCTGTTTTCCAGCTGCCATCTTGGCTCCACCCCCCTCAATGAATCAGAATAGTATTTTTAAAATATATAAAATATAACATATAGGATTAGAAAGGAAACCACATACATTGAAAAAAGATAACAATATTTTTGTCTGTTTAAAGTTCATGTAACCTTGGTTAAGCATTCTTGTTCTAGAGGAATAGTTATAGAGAACTATAACTAATGAGCTGAAGCTGTAGCGAGGCTAAGTTCAGGTCAATAAAAAGGAAAATTTCCTAACAATTACTTTGAACTACGAAAGTGGCATGGGTTGCCTCAGGAAGTAGTGAATTCCTTATTACTGGAAATCTTCACTTGGAAGCTGGGTAACTATTTGTCAGGGTGCTATGGAGGAGATTTCTGCTCAAGTGCAGGCTACAATAGGTGATTTCTGTGATGATTTCCTCCTCTGAGATGTTATGGTCTGACTACTGGAGAGTATGGAACAATTCCATATTAATGTCACCTAAGACTACACAGATCTTTTAAATACATCTCACAAAATTGATTTTGTTAGAGCTTGCAGTTCACTAGAACTCATAAGTATTTTTACATGGACTATTTGATTTAATTCAATTTAGCAAATATTTAAATACCTACCAAATGGAAGTCACTGGTCTCCCAAGGGGCTTAGTCAAGTCTCTCCTAGGTTGTAATAGTGCCGTTGATTTTTTTGAACCTGCGGGATTTTCTTTATCCCATTTTATTGGTTTCAGGCTTTCAAGCTGTTCTTGAACTTTGACTCTATCACCCTTCATATTAGCTGATCTCCTTAGTTTTGTGCTATACACAAATTTGACAAGCATAGATTCAAGTTTTCTATAATTCCATGGCAAACTAATGAAATAGTATATTCCATTATGGTAGATGGCCCACAAAGAAAAACAATAACAAAAAAAAATTGAAACCAACATTCTCCAACTTTTTGGCAATGAAAGTCAAAACACTTGTCTCTGTTTCTCTGATTTTTGCTGGCAAAAGGAGAAAGTGTTGGGGAATTTTAACTTTTCCTTTTTATGCCTTTGCATATGAAATTATTGGAATGTTTACACAATTGACATTCCCTTGATAGCTGATTGTTAGCTTCAGTACTATATAGATGAGAGCCATTAGTCTGTATAAAAACTCCATTTGAAGATGAGATGTGTTGCTGCTATATATGAGAACTCTGCAAGTCGATCAATTTTGGCTTTGGCAGCTTCATTATGAGAAGTGCTAATTTGGGTAACATTTGGAAGCACTCCCAGGGTGAAGTGCACCTTTCCAAGGGGTAAATATCAATAATCTGCCCTTGGGGTTGCCCACTGAAATATTAAAATGTTTTTCTCTCTAGGTGGAAATTCATCATTTTCAATGGGAAAATGTTGGGACTATAAGTAAAATGAATAAAATTGACTCCCTTCATTGTGCTCCTGCTAAGGAGAAAAATCTCTTAATGAGCTGACCTTAAAATAGTGCTTCATCTATTTCTCAAACCAGACTACCCCCCTCAAATAATAATTAATGTTAATTGAATAAATAATTAGGAGCTATCCTCAATTTTAATTAGACTCATAGATATTAGAATCAGGTTGTTTGGGATAGAAATATAGCTTGGAGGCAAGAAAACTTTGTTTTAAGACTTTGTAGGAGCATACGATTTTAAATCAGAAGGAATTATGGTTTAATGCCCTCATATTACAGATGAGAAAACTGAGGTCCAGAAAGGTCTTCAGTCACACAGGAATAAGTAAGTAGCAGATTTAAACTCATGTTTCTTACTACAAATCCAATTATATTTTGCAAGGTATAGCTGCTTCTGTGTTTACCTCTGACTTCCCTACTTTCATAATTCTGATTAATATTTTTTCCTGTCCCTCCTTTATGACATTCTCTTGTTGTGACTGTTTGGTAAGACATATCTAATATAAATTCTGCCCCACCTGGCCCTACCTTTTATACTCCCAATAGAAAGAATGGTCTCAAGAAAAAAAATAAAATATAAAATCCATGAAATTCACTTCCTTTCTCAGTCATTCTAGGCTCTTTTCTCATCCTTTCTGAAACCTAGAGGCCTGGAAGTCTCCAGTCTATTATTCTACTGACATCTCTTCCTGGCGGTGCTCCATATTCCAAACCTCTCTTTCTAAATTATACAATGGGACTTCCAAGGATGGAGCCAAGATGGCTTAGTAGAGAAAGCACTCAGCTGAGCTCTCCCGATATTCTCTTCCAAAGAATTTTAAAATAATGCCTCAAATGGAATTCAGGAGCAGCAAAGCCAACAAAAGATCACAGTAAGACATTGTTCCAAACCAAGACAACTTAGGCAGTTAGAAAGACAGATCTGTGAAAAGGGGGAAGAAGATGGCCTGGAGCTCATATGGATGAAACACCAGTGGTGGAACCAGGTGACTGTGATGGGGCAACAGCAGCTTTGGGAATTCTCAAGTCAAAGATGATAAAAAGACCCAGCAATTGGTGAGAAAAAAGAATACCAGGGACCCCTGTGATAGTGCTGGTTGCAGAACCAGATGCCATTTGGCAACTTCATTTCTTAAATCCAGTTCTGGGTCATATTTTGAGGGTAGAAGGAGCACTTCCAGTCAAGAAGGAGCAGAAGCACCAAGAGTAGTATCGCTTTAATCACAAGGCATCAGGGAGCCTGAGAAACAGTATCATTGCCAGACCCAGGGGAACAGGAGTAGTATTGATTGCAATTTCAAGGGATCAGGGGCCCTTCTTGGGTAAGGACCAGGGTATAGACCACAAGAGCAATGACCATACCTCTCTCTAGATCACACTACCTTGGAAGCAAAAACAACTTCTAAACCCCAAGGACTAGCTACGAAAACAGCAGTAGGCAAAAACCTGAAGCTTGTGACAGTCAACTCTACATCATTCTAGGAAAAGAGCCCAACTTTAATATGAAGTTCAAAACAAAGAAACAGGGTGGAAAAATGAGCTAACAGAAAAAAAGAATCTGACCATAAAGAGCTACTATGATGACAGAAAAGAACAAGACACAAACCCAGAAGACAATGAAGTCGAAACAGATTCAAGGAAGGCCTCAAAGGAAGAAAAAACTAATTTAACACAAGTCCAACAATAATTCCTGGAAGAGTTAAAATGATTTTCAAATTCAAATAACTATGTAAGAGGAAAACTTAGTTTAAAAAATGAAAGCAAAGGAAGAAAATTATGAAAAAAATTAAATGTTTGGTAAATGAGGCACAAAAATACTGAAGAAAATAATACCTTAAAAAACAGAATTGGCCAAATGTAAAAAGAAGTACAAAAATTCACTGATGGAAATAATTCCTTAAAAAGCAGAATTGGCCAAATGGGAAAAATGGTACAAAAGCTCACTGAAAAAAAATAATTCCTTAAAAATTAGATTTGGGCAAGTGGAAACTAATGATCCCATGAAACATCAAGTAATAATAAAACAAAGTCAAAAAATGAAAAAAAATAAGAAAACATGAAATATCAGAGAAACAACTGACCTTGAAAACAGATTGAGGAGAGATACTTAAGGATTATTGGATTATTTGAAAACCAGCATCAAAGAAAGAGACTAGACATCATATTTTAAGGAAATATAAATGAAAACTGCCCCAACATCTTGGAACCAGAGGGTAAAATAGAAATTGAAAGAATTCATTATGTGAAAGAGATTTCAAAATGAAAACTCCCAGGAATATTATAACCAAATTTCAGAGCTCCCAGATCAAAGAGAAATTGCTTCTAGGAGTCAGAAAGAGACCTTTCAACTATCACTAGGCTACAGTCAGTATCAAAAAAAAAATAGCAGCTTCCACATTAAAAGACTGGAGGGCTTGGAATATATTAAGGAAGGAAAAAAAGAACTGGGATTACAACCAAGAATATTCAATCCAGAAAAAACCAAGGATGATCCTTCAAAGGATTTCTCAAAAATGGGTTTTTAATGAAAGAGAGGACATTTAAGCATTCCTGATGAGCAGAATGGAAAATTTGACAGTCAAATATAAGACTCAAGAGAAGCATAAAAAGGTATAAACATGAAAGAGAAATCCTAAGGGGCTCAATAAGGTTAAACTATTTACCTTTCTATATGGGAAGATAATGCATGTAAACTTCTAAGAATTTATCATTATCAGGGCAGTTAGAAGGATCCTACATAGGAAGAGTGTATGAGAGTGAGTTGATTGTGTTGGGATAATATTTTACAAAATGGAAGATGAGAAAGAGAGATGCCCTGGAAGAATGGCAAAAACTATCTCAAATAAGAGAGACATGTGAATAAGAGATTTTACTGTGGAGAAGAAAATGGAGAGAGGGTAGGCAGAGCTTACTTCTCACTCACATCTAAATTGGTTGAAAGAGGGACATATAGCAGATGAGCTAAACCAGGTTGAGGGTAAGTAAGGGGCCTCAAAGCCATTGGTGTGTTAGAGGGATGTCTATCCCAATCATAGGAAGACTTCCCCTAGTGGAATGGGCAGATGAGAACAATTTGTTCTGATGATGGTCATGAAGGCAGCTGAAGCAGGAATTATAGAGTGCTTCAAGTTTGGTGAGACATTGAAAATGAGGTCATCTACTACATCTTGAGCCATCAAGTCATCTTGACTCGGTCCTGCCACTAGACTTTGATGACTCTGGAAGAGAGAGTGAGCCTGATGACTTTGTGCGATTCTGCCTCATTTAAATCCAATTACTCATGAATCAAGACATCATCCATGCCATTTACCCATACCCAAACCTTTTTTACCTATCTTAAAGTCCTGTGGTGACAGGCAAGTGATGAAGTAGCAGATGTGGATATACTGGGAGCTGTAATCACAAGCCTGCATACAGGTGTCCCCTGGCCATAGGAACATCTTCTCACTAGAAGCAGCAGTGGGATATGGCAGCTGCCTGGGTGTCTGAACAGCCTTTTAAGGATTGTGCTGCTCACTTCTTGGTATGAAGGTAAAAAGGTGCTCTAAAAATTGTCTGCTTACCCAATCCTGGCTTACTTACTGTGGCAGGCAAGGATCCTACCCCATGGTCAAAACATTAAAAAATATACAAAAGCATCTGCAAAGATGATTCCACTCACCATCAGTATGTGGGATGTGCACACACTTGTAGACAACACAAAATTCAGTAACTTGAAAGATGAACAGCTCTTGGTGCAAGATAACTCAGCAGGCATTGCATCCAAATAGCAGCCCTAAGTAAAACAAGGCTGGCAAATGAAGGTAAGCTTCCTGAAGTCTGAGCTGGATACACATTTTTCTGTAGTGGCCACAGTGAAGGGGAACACCAGAAAGCTGCTGTGGGTTTTGCAATCAAAACCAATCTAGTCAACAAGCTTATATACCAAGCAAAAGGAGTGAACAACAGACTCATGACAGTGCAATTGCCATCTGCAGGAAAACGCCACATCATCAACATCAATGCCTATATTGGAGACCCTTATCATCAATGTGCCAAGAGAGGACAAGCTTATCATTCTGGGTGATTTTAATGCTAGAATAGGCTCAGACTACCAGATATGGCAGGGAGTCCTTGGGAGGAATGGAGTTAGAAATAACAGCAATGGTCACTTAATACTGAAGACTTTTGCATTGCATGACCTTCTTATCACCAACACTGTCTTTCGTATACTAAATGCAATAAAACTTCACGGATGCACCCTTGCAGCAAACATTGGCACTTAATAGACTGTGTGATTGTAAGGATAAGAAAAACACAGGATGTGAGAGTGACAAAGGTGATGTGTGGTGCAGAGTACTGGACTGATCATAGACTTATCTTCACCAAGCAAAATATTTGCATTCAACAAAGTGGCTACACCAAGGTAAAATGACTACCAGAAGAATTAATGTCAACCAATTAGAGTGCTTCTCTGAGCAGGAATAGTTTGTTGCTAACTTGGAGGCAAAGTTGAGCCAAGATACAGTTGGCAACAGTGGAGCAGAAAAGGAGTGGGCAGCTTTCAGAGATTTGGTGTACAGCAGTGCGTTTGCTTATCTGGGTGAGAATACCTGCAAACATCACAACTGGTTTGATGAAAATGATGGGAAAATCAGAAGCTGCTAAATGAAAAATGAGAACTCTGCTTACCATTCGGCTAGTTCATCCTTCTCTAAGAAGGCAGCCTTTAATTCCCTCACAAGTAAAGTACAAGCAAAGCTTAGAGAGATGCAGGATTCTTGGCTCAGTAAGAATGCAAATGAAATTCATTTTTATCCTGATAGTAACAATCCAAAGCACCTTTATGATGCTCTAAAGGCTATTTATGGGCCAAAGACCTAAGGTGCATCTCAAGTACTCAGTGCTGATGCAGCTGTGTTGATTAGTAATGAGGACCTAGAGAGATAGGCTGAACAGACCATCAATCAATAAGGAAGCCGTTGACCATTTACTTCAGGTGGAAGTCAATCCCTCCCTAACTGAAGTTCCAACTGGAGAAGAGGTTTTGAATGCCATTAGGCTCTTTTCATGTGGCAAAGCACCTGGTGCTAATTCCATTCCAGCTGACACTTACAAGGTGGGGGGTTCCATTACTCGTGGAGAAGCTGACCAAAACTTTCCAGGTTATATTACAAGAGGAGTTTATCCTCCAGGAGTTCAAGAATGCCTCCATTGTCGATTTCTATAAAGGTAAAGAAAATAGATTGTCTTGTGACATCATGAGGGAGGGGTCCTCTCTGGCAAGATTCTTGCCAGAGTGCTCCTTAAAAGGCTGATCCTTCACTTGGAAGATGGTCATCTAGCTGAGAGCCAGTGTGGCTTCAGAAAGGGTCAAAGAACATCGATATGGTGTTTGCTGCCCATCAACTCCAGGAGAAATGCCAGGAGCATAACAGAGGTCTTTTCACAACACTTGTAGCTCTAACCAAGGACTTTGATACTATCAGTCATGAGGGCTTATGGAAAATTATGTCAAAATTTGATTGCTCAGAGAAGTTCATCAGTATTTTACAATGGAATGTTTGCTGGGTTTTGGATAATGTGCGAAGCTCTCGTGCTTCCCCAGTTACCAATGGAGTGAAATAAGGCTATGTGCTTGTTCCACAGGATCAGTGTCAGCTATGGCACTGATGGTAAATTCTTCAGCTTGAAAAGGCTAAAAGCCAAGACTAAAGTGAAGGGAATATTGGTGCCTGATTTTTTGTTTGCAGATGATTGTTTATTCAGTGAAGCATCTGAAGCTGAGATGCAACAAAGTATGTATCAATTCCCTGCTGCTTGTGCTAATTTTGGCCTAATAATTAACACCAAGAAAACACAGCTGCTCTATCAGCCATGACCACACCATTGGTTACAGCAAATGGAGAAGTTTTGAATACTGTGGTATACTTACCAGGAATGTACACATTGATAAAATGAGGTTGACACACGTATTGCTAGAGCTAGCTCAGTATTTGCAAGGTTCCAAAGGAAAGTGTGGGAAAGAAGTATTAGACTGCCTATAAAACTGCAGGCCTGCAGAGTCACTGTACTTATTTCGTTGTTTTATGCCTGTGAAACCTGGACAGTATACCAGTGCCATGCCAGTAAACCAAATCACTTTCTTTTCAATTGTCTTAGGAAGATTCTGAAGATCATTTAGCAGGATAAGATATCAGATACTGAAGTCCTTTCTCAAACTAAACTGCCAAGCATTCAAACTCTACTGTAGAGAGTACAACTATGATGAGCTGGCCATGTTGTTCAAATGCCAAACATATGCTTGCCAAAAAGACTATTTTATGGAGATCTCACACTTACATGGTGGTCAGAAAAAGTCATACAAGGACACTCTCAAGGTCCTTCTTAAGAACTTTGGAATTGATTGTGTGACATGGAAGACACTGTCACAGGGCTGCCCAGCATGGTATGCCCTCATCAGAGAAGGTTCTGTGCTCTATGAGCAAAGTAGAAGTGATATAACTTAAACGAAACATAAGATGTGCAAATTTAGAGAATCTACCTCAAATGTTCACATGAACTATTAGTGCCCTACCTGGGGTAGAGCATTCTGAACCCACATTGGTCTGATCAGCCATAATTTGACTCTAACAAAGTGATGTTATTTTGGTCCTCTTCAAGAATGAAGGACAAGAGAGAGAGAGAGAGAGAGAGACAGAGAGAGAGACAGAGAGAGAGACAGAGAGAGAGAGAGAGACAGAGAGAGAGAAACAGAGAGAGACAGAGAGACAGAGAGACAGAGAGAGACAGAGAGACAGAGAGACAGAGACAGAGACAGAGAGACAGAGAGACAGAGACAGAGACAGACAGAGACAGAGATAGATAGAGACAGATGGACAGACAAACACATACACACTTAATCAATTGGCAATATAAATCTATCTTTCCCAACAGTGAAAAAGGATGGGTAAGGGAATAAGGGAAAGTTGGGGGGGGGATTTTTTTAAAATGCAGATAAAAGAAAGTAGTGTGGAGAAGCAAAACAGACTTTAGAGGAAGGACAAGATAAAAAGAGAGAGGAGAAACAGAAGAAAATGGGATGGAGGGAAATGCACAGATGGTAATTATAACTGAATGTGATGAACTCACCCATAAAAGAGAAGCAGAGAGCAGAATGGATAAGAAACCGGAATCCAACAATAGATTGTTTACAAGAAACATACTTGAAACAGAGAAATACACACAGAATTAAAAATAAGGCCTGGAACAGAACTGAATATGCTTCAGCTGAAGTCAAAAAGAAAGGGGTAGCAATTATGATCTTAGATAAAGCAAAAGCAAAAATAGCAGGTAAACTACATTTTGCTAAAAGGGACAATGGGCCAATGAATTGATAATATTAATGCTAAGCATATATACACCAAATGTCATAGCATCCAATTTATTAAAGGAAAAGTTAAATGACTTACTGGAGGAAATATTAAAACTATACTAGTGAAGGACATCAACTTTCCCCTCTCAGAGCTCGGAAATCTAATTATAAAATAAATAAGAAAGAAGTCAAGGAGGTGAATAGAATCATAGAAAAGTTAGATATGATAGACCTCTGGAGAAAACTGAATAGGAATAGAAATGAGTATACCTTTTTCTCAGCTTTACATGAAACCTTCACAAACATTGACTATGTGTTAGAGCATACATGCACAACTTGGCAGTAGGTAGGAACCAAAATTAAAATATGCTAAACTTCTTCAGGCCACAGATAGGTTAGACTAGAGACAGTCTGATGATGATTGGTTGCTGCAGATCAAGTGATAACTACCTGAAATCCTTTGGTCGACCACAAGCATATTGCAGGCCATATGTTGTGCAGGCCTGTGTTGGAGCATAAAAACCTCACAACCAAATGCAGAAAAGTGGAAATATTAAATATACCCTTTTCAAACCATAATGCATTAAAATCACAATAAAGGGCTCTGAAAGCATGGATGAAAAACTAATTGGAAACTAAATAATCCTAAAGAATGAGTGGGTCAAAGAACAAATCATAGAAAAAATCTAAAATTTCATTAAAGAGAATAATAACAATGAGACAGTGTTCCAAAATTTGTGGCATGCAGGCAAAGCGGTACTTAGGGGAAAAACATGTATCTCTGAAAATGTACATCAATGAAAGAGAGAAAGAGCAGATCAATGAGTCATGTATATAAAACAACAACTAGAGAAAGAACTAATTAAAAATCCTCAATTAAAGACCAAAATGGAAATGCTGAAAATCAAAGAAGAGAGTAATAAAATTGAAAATAGAAAGAAGGAACTAATAAAACTAGGAGCACTGCTTAATTTGATTGAGAAAAGAAAGAAGAAAATCAATTACTAGTATCAAAAATAAAAGGGGAAGAATGCACTATCAATGAAAATGAAATCAAAGCAATTATTAGAAGTTATTTTGCTCAATTACATGTCAGCAAAACTGACAATCTAAGTGAAAAGGATAAATATTTATAAAAATATAAACTTTCCAGATCAACAGAACAGGAAACAATACTCAAATAACTCTATCTTAGAAAAATAATTGAACAAGCCATCAATGAGCTCTCTAAGAAAAAATCCCCGGGACCAGATGAATTTACAGGTAAATTCTACAAAATATTTAAAGAATAATTAATTCCTATACTGTATCGACTACTTGTAAAAATAGGTAAAGGAGTTCTACCAAATTCCTTTTATGACACAAATATGGTTTTGATACTTAAGCCAGAGAGAACAAAACCAGAGAAACTACAGATCAAATTCCTCAGTGAATATCAATACAAAAAAATTTAAACAAAATATTAACAAGGAAATTACAATATATCACAACAATCATACACTATGGCCACATGGACCAGGAATAGCAGGAATTCAGGGCTGGTTCAGTGTTAGGGAGGCTATCAGGATAATTGACTATATCACAATAACAAAGAAATAACAGGATTAAATCCATAGATGCAAAAAGGGCTTTGAAAAAATATAACACCCATTCCTACTAAAAACAAAATACTACTAGCATAGTAATCAATGGTGCCTTTCTTAAAATGATAAGTAGTAGCTATCTAAAACCAAGAGCAAACATTATTTGTAATGAAAATAAACTTGAAGCCTTCCCTATAAGATCAAGGGTGAAATAAAGAATGTCCTTTAGCACCACTATTACTGAATATCATACTAGAAATGTTAGCTATAGCAATAAGACAAGAAAAAATGAAGGAATAAAAATAGGTAATGAAAAAACAAAATTATCACACTTCACGTATATGATATACTTAGAGAACTATAGGGAATGGGATAAAAAACTAATTGAAACACTTAACAACTTCAGCATAGTTTTAGGATATAAAATAAACTCACATAAAATCATCAGTATTTCTACATACTACCAACAAAACCTAGCAGCAAGAGATATAGAAATTTCATTTAATTGTCACCAAATTCCAGAGCTCCCAGATCAAGGAGAAAATACTGCAAGCAGCCAGAAAGAAACAATTTGAGTATTGTGGAAACCCAATCAGAATAATCCAAGATCTGGCAGCTTCTACATTAAGAGATCGAAGGGCTTGGAATACGATATTCCGGAGGTCAATGGAGCTAGGATTAAAACCTAGAATCACCTACCCAGCAAAACTGAGTATCATGCTCCAAGGCAAAATATGGATTTTCAATAAAATAGAGGACTTTCAAGCTTTCTCAGTGAAAAGACCAGAACTGAATAGAAAATTTGACTTTCAAACACAAGAATCAAGAGAAGCATGAAAAGGTAATCAAGAAACAGAAATTGCAAGGGACTTACTAAAGTTGAACTGTTTTGTTTACATTCCTACATGAAAAGATGACATGTATGATTCATGAGACCTCAGTATTAGGGTAGTTGAAGGGAATATGCATATATATATGTTTATGTATATATATAAGTGAATGTGTATGTATGTATATATCTATGTGTATATATATAGATATATAAAAGAGAGAGAGAGAGCAGACACAGGGTGAGTTGAAGATGAAGGGAAGATATGTAAAAGAAATAAAATCAAATTAAGGGATGAGAAAGCAACATACTGAGAGAGGGAGATAGGGAGAGATAGAATGGGGTGGATTATCTTGCATAAAGGTGGCAAGAGGAAGCAGTTCTCTGGGAGGAGGGGAGAGGGCAGGTGAGGGAGGAATGAGTGAACCTTGCTCTCATCAGATTTGGCCTGGGGAGGGAATACCATACATACGCAATTGGGTATCTTACCCCACAGGAAAGAAGAGGGGGGAAGATAAAGAAGGGGGGGATGATGGAGGGGAGGGCAGATGGGTGTGGAGGTAATCAAAAACAAACACTTTCGAAAGGGGACAGGGTCAAGGGAGAAAATTCAATAAAGCAGGATGGGTTGGGAAGGAGCAAAATATAGTTAGTCTTTCACAACATGAGTATTATGGAAGGGTTATACATAATGATACACATGTGGCCTATATTGAATTGCTTGACTTCTTAGGGAGGGTGGGTGAGAAGGGAAGAGGGAAGAGAATTTGGAACTCAAAGTTTTAAAAACAGATGTTCAAAACCAAAAAAAAAAAGTTTTTGCATGCAACTAGAAAATAAGATACACAGGCAATGGGGCATAGAAATTTATCTTGCCCTGCAAGAAAGGAAGGGAAAAGGAGATGGGAGGGGAGTGGGGTGATAGAGGGGAGGGCTGACTAGGGAATAGGGCAACCAGAATATATGCCATCTTGGAGTGGAGGGGAGGGTAGATATGGGGAGAAAATTTGTAATTCAAACTCTTGTGAAAATCAATGCTGAAAACTAAATATGTTAAATAAATAAATTTAAATTAAAAAAAAGAAATTTCATTTAAAATAACTGTAGACATTAAAAAATATTTTGGAGTCTACCTGCTAAGACAAACCCAGGAATTATATGAATACAATTATAAAACACTTTCCATACAAATAAAGTCATATCTATACAATAAGGGAAATATTAATAGCATATGGATAGAGTGAGTTAACATAATACAAATTACAGTTCTCCTTACATAATTTAGTTGTTCAATGCCATGCCAATCAACAACCAGAGAATTATTTTATAGAAGTGGAAAAAATAATAGTAAAATTTATTTCTAAGAACAAAAGGTCAAGATTATCAAGGGAATTGATACCAAAAAAAATGTGAAAGGAGGTGGCCTAGCAGTTCCAGATTTCCAATTATGTTACAAAGTGGTAATCACCAAACAATCTGGTACTAGGTAGGAAATAGAATGGTGGATTAGTGAAATAGATTACACAATACATAGTAATAAATGACTGTACTAATCTATCATTTGATAAATCTAAAGATTTAAGCTTTTGTCGTAAAAATTCACATTTGACAAATGGATAACTAGAAAGCCGTTTGGCAGAAACTAGGCATAGATCAACTCTGTAAATAAAGATAAGGTCAAAATCAATAAATGATCTAGGCATAAAGAGCTATATATTAAGTAAATTTGGGAAGCATGGAAAAATGTTCCCATCAGATCTTTCGATAAGGGAAGGGTTTATGACTAAGTAAGATATAAAGAGGATCATAGGAAGCAAAACTGATAATTTTGATTACATGAAGCTTAAAAGATTTTACACAAACAAAACCAATGCAGCCAAAATTAGAAGGAAAACAGGAAACTGGGGTGAGGGGGGGAGAGAAGAATTACAACAGGTGTCTCTGATAAAGGTCTCATTTTTCAAATATATAGGGCATTGAGCCAAATAAAAAAAAATAAAGTGTCATTCTTTACTTGATAAATGTTCAAATGATAAGAACGGACAGTTTTCAGAAGAAGAAATCAAAACTATCAATAGTCACATGAAAAAATTCTTCAAATCACTACTGATTAGTGTAACGGCAAGAAAAGTGGGAATTTTTATTGTTTTTTGTTCTGGAGTCCTTCTCAGCACTAAGGCAGTTGAGTGTCTTTGAGTCTTGCCTTTGTTTCAATCAAGAGTTTTTGATTGAATCAGAAGTCTTTGATGACCTGCTTAAGTCACAGAAAGACCTAGGTCACATGGGTTTGAGTCACATGGTTGTGTAGCCCTTTGACCCTGAAGAAGTGCATATATACTCTGAGGTTAGCATTTTGCTTGAGGCTCACTTATTGGAAGAGTGTTCATGTGATTTGATCAGATGAGACTCTGGGTAGCCATTAAGGAGCCCACTGGCTTTGAAACCCAAATGTTGGTGCTTCTCTCTCTCTGGTAACTGTGTATGTATTGCTATGGACAGACAGTTGTCTGTCTGTTGATTTGTGTTCATTTGCTCTGTTTATATAATTTGTGCTTGTAATTTCTAATTGTGTTTTCTATGAAGTTCAGAGTGCTGGCTTTTCCCCCTGAACTAAGTGAATGATGTATGTATGTTTAAAGTAAGATTATCAACCCCTTAAATTTGCTTTCCCTAGAAAAGCGGATCAAAGAACCTCTGCTGGCAGTCCTCCAGTGCTAGCGTTATTGGCCTTACATAGCCATAGTAGCTGCAAGTAATGTTGTTGTTACAATTAGAAAAATGAAAATTACAATTCTGAGATATCGCCTTTCACATATCAGATTGTCTAACATGACAGAAAAGGAAATTGACAAATGGTAGCGAGAAAGTGGAAAAATTGGGACCCTAATATTGTATTGTTGTATTGTTGGTGGAATTATGAATGAGCACAACCATTCTGGAGAATAATTTGGAACTATCCCCAAAGAGCTATAAAAGTGCTTACCATTACTATGTCTGTAGCCCAAAGAAATAAAAGAGAAAATGACCTATTTATATAAAAATATTTGTAGCAGCTCCTTTTGTAGTGGTAAGGAATTGGATAATAAGGAGCTGTCCATGAACCGTGGAATGACTCAGCAAGTTGTGGTATATGATTGTGATGGAATACTATTGTCATATAAGAAATAATGACCTGGATGGTTTCAGAGAAACTTGGGAAGATTTATGTGAACTCTTGCAAAGTGAAGTGAGCAGAATCAAGAGAACATTATACACAGTTACAGCAATATTATAAGGACTATTAACTGTAAGAGACTCAGCTACTGTGATCAAGACAATTATTTAAGACAACTCCAAAGGAACCATGATAAAAAAATACTATCCATCTCTAGAGAGAGAACTAATGAACTCTGAATGCAGATTGAGGCATTTATTTTATTTTATTTTCTTGTTTTATTTTTGTCTGTTTTCTTTTGTAACATGAGTAACATGGAAATATATTTTGCATGACTTCACATGTATGATCAATATCAAATTACTTGCCTTCTCAAGGAGAGAGGGCCAGGAGGGAGGGAGAGAATTCAGGATTCAAAATTTTTAAAGATAACTCTTATTTTATTTTTATCTATGATTGCTTAAATCTTTGAATTTTATTATTTTTATTTAATACTTTCATTTTCAACACTGATTTCCACAAGATTTTGAGTTACAAATTTTCTCTCCATTTCTATCCTCCCCCCCATTCCAAGATGCCATATATTCTGATTGCTGCATTCCCCAGTCAGCCCTCCCTTCTCTTTAAATCTTTAAAGAAATAAAAAAAAAATCTTAAAAAAATTATCCTGTGCTCCACATTGGTTTTTCTCTGTTAATGTGACACTAATGCTAGGGTGAAGGGAGGGAGGTAATTTATGCCCTCTTTAGAGAACATCATGCGCTTTAACAGAAGCATGATAGGGATCTATCATGATAGGGAAAGTAGATGTCTTGGGGAGAGCACTTACCGAAGATGTGGGAGAACTACAACTGAATCTTGCCTATGAAAGTATTTCACAAGGAGGGGTGAGGCAGAGCCAAGATGGAGGAGTAAAAGCAGGGACTCCCCAGAGCTCTCCCCAAACCCCTCCAAATAGTTATAAAAATAACTGTAAACAAATTCTAGAGGGGCAGAACACACCAAAAGACAGAAGGTCAACAGGAAAGGTCTGTTGCACCAGCCTGAGAGAGGAGTGTAGTCCAGCACAGGCTGTGCCAGCACAGACCGGGCCCCAGCAAACCCAGAGCAGGTCTCAGGGGACTGGGTCACTGGCAGCTGTAGCAGTTTCCAGACTTCTCAGGCCCAAAATGCCAAAGACAACTTAGAAGGTCAGTAGGACAGGGCTGTGGGACCTGGGTGAGAGAGGAGTTCAGTCCAGCTCTGGCCCCAACACAGCCCTGGCACCGGGAAACCAGAAGCAGGTCTGGGGAGTGACTAAATCAGCAGCAGTGGTGATAGTGACAGTGGTGACAGCAGTGGCTGTCTCTAGAGCTCTCAGTCCATGGAGGGGATCAAACAACTGGGTGGAATGAGATTATAGGGATCTCTTTCCTGGCATTGAGGCAGGACTCTTTTGCTTTGCCTATACTTGGATCTGGGTTGCAGTCCTGGAGTGAGGAAGAGCACTAGCATAGTAGATGTTGCAGCAGCAGTGGAGAGGGAAATCTCACAGTTGCAAGGCAAAAAAAGAGTCCTTGTGGTCACTCACAGACCACAGCACAGGCCAGGAGAGGTGTAAGCACCTATCCTTAGATCATACACCTTGGGAGAACTGAAAATTTACAGGCCTCTTGAAGTATAGCTGAAAACAGCTGCACCAAACCCTCTGGAAGTTGGAACAATACATCCTCCATACTGGAAGCAGAGCCCTACCTTAACAAAGAGTTAAAAAGTCAAGAAATAGGCTGGGAAAATGAGCAAACAATGGAAAAAACTCAGACTATAGAATTTTACTGGGGTGACAAGGAAGATGAAAACTTATATGCAGAAATCAACAAAGTCTAAGCTCCTACATCCAAAGCCTCCAAGAAAAATATAAATTGGTTTCAGGCCATGGAAGAGCTCAAAAAGGACTTTGAAAATCAAGTAAGAGAAGTAGAGGAAAATTCGGGAAGAGAAATGAGAGCGATGCAAGAAAATCATGAAAAAGGAGACTACAGCTCATTAAAGGAGAACCAAAAAATGCTGAAGAAAATAACACTTTAAAAAATAGACTAGACCAAATTGCAAAAGAGGTCCAAAAAGCCAATGAGGAGAAGAATGCCTTAAAAAGCCGAATTGGCCAAATGGAAAAGGAAGTCCAAAAGCTCACTGAAGAAAATAATTCCTTAAAAATTAGAATGGAGCAAATGGAAGCTAATGACTCTATGAGAAATCAAGAAATTATAAAACAAAACCAAAAGACTTAAAAAATAGAAGACAATGTGAAATATTTCATTGGAAAAAACAACAGACTAGCAAAATGCTAATTATTGGACTACCTGGAAGTTATGGTCAAAAAAGAGCCTAGACATCATCTTTTAAGAAATTATCAAGGAAAATTGCCCTGAGATTCTAGAACCATATGGTAAAATAGAAATGGAAAGAATCCACCAATCACCACCTGAAAGAAATCCCATAATGAAAACTCCCAGGAATATTATAGCCAAATTCCAGAGTTCCCAGGTCAAGGGGAAAATATTGCAAGCAGCCAGAAAGAAACAATTCAAGTATTGTGGAACCACAATCATGATAACACAAGATTCAACAGCTTCTACATTAAAGGATAAGAGGGCTTGGAATATGATATTCAGAAAATCAAAGGAGTTAGGATTAAATCTAAGAATCACCTACTTAACAAAATTGAGTGTAATCTCATGAAGGGAAAAAATAGACATTCAGTGATATAGAGGAATTTAATCCATTCTTGAGAAAAGACAAGAGGTAAATAGAAAATTTGACTTTCAAATATGAGACTCAAGAGAAGCATAAAAAGGCAAACAGGAAAGAGAAATCATAAGAGACTTATTAAAGTTTAACTGTTTACATTCCTACATGGAAAGATGATAGTTGTAACTCATGAGACCTTTCTCATTTTGGAGGTAGTTGGAGAGAATATATACAGAGGGCACAGGCTGAGTTGAATATGAAGGGATGATATCTAAAAAATAAAATTAAGGGGTGAGAGAGGAATGTACTGGGAGAGGTAGAATGGGGTAACTCACCTCACATAAAAGAGGCAAGAAAAACCTTTTACAATGGAAATGAATGGGGGGGTGGAGGTGAGAGGAAATGAGTGAACCGTACTCTCATTGGAATGGGCTTAAGGAGGGAATAACATACACTCAATTGGGGGAAATCTATCTTACCCTACGGGAAAGTAGGGGGAAGGGGATAAAAGAGCAGGGATGATAGAAGGGAGGGCAGATTGAAGGAGGAGGTAATTAGAAGCAACCACTTGTGAGGAGGGACAGGGTGAAAGGAAACAACATGACTATCATGAAAGTGTTTTGCATAACTACACGTGTATAACCTATATTGAATTTCTTGCCTTCTCAATGAGGGTTGGAAGAAAGAGAGGAAGGGGGAGAATTTGCAACTCTAAGTTATAAAAATGAATGACAAAAATTGTTTTTACATGTAACTGGGAAATAAGATACATAGGCCAAAAGGTATAGAAATCTATCTTACCCAAAGGAAAATAGAAGGAGAAAGGATTAAGAAAAGGGGTGCAAGTGGGGGTGTTAGAAAGGAGGGTAGAATAGGGGAAAGAATCAAAAGCAAATCACTTTTGAGGAGAGACAGAGTGAAAGAAGAGAGAGAATAGAGTAAACAGGGGTAGGGGGAATAGGATGGAGAGAAATACAGTTAGCAATAGTAACTCTGAAAGAAAATTTTGTTGCAAGCTTCTCTGATAAAGGCCTCATTTCTCTAACATGTAGAGAACCATGACAAATTTATAAAAATAAGAGCCACTCTCCAAATGATAAATGATCAAAAGATATAATCAATTTTCAGATGAAGCCATACGAAAAGCCATATGAAAAGCCATAGCCATATGAAAAAACATTTGAACTCACTCTTGATTGGAGAAACGCAAGTTAAAACAATGCTGAGGTACTACTTCATACCAATTAGATAGGACAGAATAGGTAAATGACAAATGTTGGAGAGGGTGTGAGAAAAATGAGACATTAATGTACTGTTTTGGAACTATGTCCAAAGGGACATAAAACCATGCATACCCTTTGACGTAGCAATACCACTACAAGGTCTGTACCCCAAAAAAGACTTAAAAAAGGGAAAAGACCTATTTGTACAGAAAGATATTTATAGCAAGTCTTTTCTGAGGATAAAGAATTGGAAATTTAGGGGATGTACATCAGTTGGGAAATAGCTGAATACGTTGTGTCACGTATGTGGCATGTGATGGAACACTATTGTACTATAAGAAATGATGAGCAGGATGCATTCAGAAAAGGCTAGAAAGACTTACATGGGTTAATGCAAAGTGAAATGTAATAGTACAAAGTAACAGCAGTCTTGTAAGATGATCAGCTGTGGATGATTTGGTTATTCTCAGCAACACAACGATCCATGACGACTCTGAAGGACGTAAGATGAAAATGCTATCCATCCCCAGAGAAAGAACTTTTGGTGTCTGAATTGATGGAAGCAACTTTTTTCACTTTGTTTCTCTTGAGTTTTTTAATCTATGTTTTCTTTTACAAATTATTATTATGGATATGTTTTGCAAGACAACATATGTATATATATATATATATATATATATATATATATATATATATATATATATATATATATATATATATATATATGTAACCTATATGGAATTGCATGGAATTGCTTGCCTTCTCAATGGGGGGAAGGAAGGGAGGGAGGAAGACAGAATTTGGAACTCAAAGTTTTAAAAACAAATGTCAAAAGGTGTTGTTTACATGTAACTGGGGAAAAATTAAATACAAAGGAAAGAAAGAAAGAAAGGAAGGAAGGAAGAAAGAGAGAAAGAAAGAAAGTTTCTCAGGAGCTATGGTGGTAGCAGCATATCTGGCAACTGTGAAAAGAGTTCTCAGAAATGAACAGCAGATCAATCCAAAAATGGAAAAAAAAGTATTTCACCCTGTGGCCTTGGCCAAGTGATTGCACCCATCTAGACCTAAGTTTCTTTACTCACAGAATGAAGGGATTGCAAGTTTTAGTTTCTAAAGTCTCTTCTGGCTTGTAAGAATCCTTAAAATCTATGGAATTTCAGGAATTTTGTCCGGCAGATAAGAGAAATATTTTAAAACAGACTCTTTTAAAACCTTAAAATTTTGATATTTTAAAATCTGGCTTTTTTCCAAATCTTGGCATCCTGCTATGTGGGTGACCCTATGACAATTTATATCTAGAACTGGTCCTTTGTCCATCAATGTGAAGATCCCTAAGTCCAGAGAAAATGTTTACAATAACAAACCCCATACACAAAAAGCAGGGTGTTATGCTTCCAATACCTCATCCTGGAAACATCAGTTCTGTGAAGAGGCAGAAGAAGGCAAAGATAAGAGCAAGATGAAATCTTTCCTTCAAAGATACAAATTTATGTTTCTGAGACAATGATAATGTGTCCTTTTGGAAGTTTATGAGTCATGAAGGGGAGAAAGCTTCCAGACACAAAGTAGGTGATCATTTGTGGCACAACCTTAGCAATGTAGAAGACCAATCAATCAACCTACCTATAATCATGGCAAGGGGGTGGGAGGATTCAGAGGGACTCACACCCTTTGGATCCAGTAGCTAGGACATTGATTCTCAGTGGTGGAGTATTCCTGATAGTACCCTTCTACATTATAACCTCCATTCTCTTGATGGCCATGTTTCAAATTTCAAAAGAAGAGAATAAAATAAGTCTTATATTCAACACTTCTGTACTGGGAATCGAGATGGGCTCCTAGCATTTATTCAACCAAGTGCCCTTGAAGAGTTTGGCCTTTGTTTCCTTGATTAAATTAGGAGTCCTTTATGACCTCCTTGCCTCAAGGGAAAGCCTAGTTTACATGGGTTTGAGTGACATGTTTGTGACATCAGAGGCTTTTAGACCACGTGGGTTTAAGTCGCATTTTTGTGACGATTTTAGCTCATGTGGGTGAGTCTTTATGTGTGACTCACCTTTGACCCTGAACAAGACATATATATATATATATATGAACCCAGAGGTTGGCTTTCTCTTTTGGAGCTCTGAGCCACAGCAGGAGTGGTGCATGACTCCAGGCAAGCCATAGTTATGAGCTTCCCAGCTTTGAAGAAAACCCAGATGTTGATGCTTCTCTGGTAACTGTATATTGTGATTTTGTCAGACAGAAATCTCTCTGTTGATTTGTGTTTATTTGCTCTGTTCGTATTTGCTCTGAAGCTCGGGGTGCTGGCTTTTCCCCCTGAGCTGAGTGAATGATATTTGCATGTTGGATTAAAGTAAGATTGTTAACCCCTTAATGTTGCTTTCCTTAGTAAAGCAGATCCAAAGAACCTGGGCTTGCAGCATTCTTGTTGTTGGGCTCATGTTAGTTTTTCACATAGCAGCTGCTAGCTGAATTGTTGAAACAACTTCTCAGAGGGCACAGCTAAAGTAAATCATGACTGTTTGTCTAGTCACTTTGCCCACACTTCCCAACAGACATCTAGACAACATCCCTGAAAAATGGCCTTCAAATAGCCATTGTCCATCAATGGTGAATTAATAATAGCTTACACTTAATAGTGCTTTTAAGGTTATAAGATGCTTTCTTCACTGCTCTTTTTGAAGCAGGCTGTGCAATTATCTCTATCGCAGATGGGGGATTGAAATTCATAGTGATTTACTGGTGGTCAGACAGCAGCAAGCAACTAAGTATAAGAGTCGGGATGCAAACCCAGGCCTCCTGATTCCCAGCCCAAGGGTCATTCTAACACCTCACACTGCCTTGCTGAGAAATTTTCTCTTCTCCCACAACATCGTTAAACATCATATCTAAACCTAACAGAACATCTTGCTAGACTTTATGTTGTGATAGCAGCAATGCTTTTTTGCTCCTACAGTGGGGATCCATTAACTTCTCTGTTCTATATCAAAACCCTCTGGACATAGTAATTCATCCCTTTTGTCCAGTTTCCATGCACATGGGGGTAGTTAATGAACTTCTCTATGTATCTACCTGTCATGGATAAAACAGAGGTGATTTCATTGAACAATAACCACGTGTGAAATTTCTGACACACAGAAAGATAATTTACTTTAGAGGCCCTGAGTGCAAATTGTACCACAAATACTAGCTACTTGAGTCAACTTGGGTAAAGTCACTTAACCATTCTGGCCCTGGGTTTGCTCATCTGTAATATCAGAGGCTTGGATTAAATGCTCCTTAAGATCTTTCCTGCTTCCACATTTATGATCTTTTGATTTACTGTATGAGGAGCCCTGTGCTGATTTTTTGAGGAGAGAGTCACAATTTGACAGGATACTGGCCCTCACGGAGCTTAGTGATAAACACTAAAATAGATAACGAGAGTCTGAAATATGATTAGCACACCAGAGATGTACAAGCAGAGTGTCCAAGAGAGAAATAAATGAATAAGAATAAGAAATGAAAGAGAAGTCTAGGAGACTTCTTGGAGAAGGTGGCATTTAAACTGTGCTTTTAAAAGACACAAAAGAACCCAGCATGTGGGAAAGAGGCAAGAGTGAATACCAGGGTGGAGAATAACATGGGCAAAGGCAGGGAATCAGGAAAGCCTGTGGTATGTGCAGTGAATGAGAAGTAGCTTAGTTTCCTTGGAATATGGAGTACCTAGAGTTAGTGGAATAAGATAAAGATAGATATAGTGTGCCACCAGATTGAGGAAGGCTTTGAATGCCCAGCTAAGCCATTTGTATCTCACTCGGGAACAAAGATGCACTTATTGCAGGGTTTTGAAGGAAATAGTAACAAAACTAGGTTTAGGTGTTAAAACAAATAAACCCAGCTAAAGGATGGATTTGAAGAGAGACAGAGCAATGTTTGGGAAATCTACAAAATGTCTATCATTAGGCTTTAAAAGCCACCCAATGTACTCCAATCTCTTCCCCTCTACCTTTTTCAAGGAATACATGGAAATTTTAAATACATCTGGAAAAAATAGAGACTATTTCCCCCAGGAATCAATGGAATGTTTCCTCAGCATCTCTGCTGAAAGGAAGAACAATGTCTTGCATCGCCTAGTAATGGTTCCCAGCTTTCCAGACCCCAAAAGATTGTTTATAGAGGCTGCCTCTCTGATACCTTTCCTGACTGTAATAACCTAGTACTTCACTTCTCAAAGAAAAAGTGAGATTGTTTCCTTGGGTTGGGGAATTATAACATACTGTGAGAGATTTTGTTTTGAAAGCAGCTGTTGTATAGTCCCTGACCACATATGCAGCTCAGGTATTGAATGTATATTGGTTGTACAAGCAGAGTTCTTTAGCAGCTTAAAAAAATACTAACACTGAATGTCAACTGTGTCTTCAGCATTTAAATTTTATCAGATTCCATGAAATATCCAACTGTAATCTCAGAGCATTGAAGATGAAGCATGTTACCTAGCCCCTGATAGAGAAGTGCTACACTCAGAATGAACACACACACATGTGTGTATGTTTATATTCATATATGCACATATATGTATAACATAGCATGGGAATTTCTTTTGCTTGGACATGCATGTTTGTTACAAGAGTTTTTCTTTCTCATTGTGGTTAGAGAAAGGAGAGAAAATAGTTTTGTTAAATGAAAAACATAAATTTTATCAAGTTCTGAATGAAAGGCAATTTGATTTAGTGGTCTCACTGTCAGCAAAACACTGGGTCTGAGTCTTGTTTCAAATACTTACTAGTTCTGAGACTTACGGACAACCTTTGACCCTCTAGGAGTCTCTTTGTGACGCTGACGACTTTGCACAGCTCTGCCTCAATCAAATTCAATTCACATGAAATCAAGACCACCCTCATGATGTCATTGGTCCTCTACGAGAAGGAAAGATGAGCAACAACTACCAACTTTGTGATATTTGTTGTGAGAAAAGTGCTTTGCAAACCTTGAAGAGCCATATGAATGTGAGCCATTATCACAACATCTTCTGAGGGTGAGAACTTTTATTTAAAAGAAAAATAAAATCAAATATGACAGAGATTCTTATATATTTTTTTCATCCATGCATAGGAGAAAGAAATAAGAAATTAAGCTATAGAAATATTTCCTTTAATTCCTTTGAGTTGGAATTATTATGCAGAGGCCCTGATCGTTTTACATCAACCAAACTCCTTGTTTAAATTACATATAAGGTAAAAAAAAAGCACAGAAAATCTGTTTAGTCTTTTATCTAAGGGTTTATTTTTGTAGTTTGCTCCACTATATTCTTAATCATCTGTTTTATTTTCACATGGAGGAAACTGAGTGCCTGGGGCTTATGCCAATGGAGTGAAATCTCAGGCAGGTCTGCCAAAACTGGAAAAGCTTCTATGACTTGTATGGCTATAATGTCAGGTTGTCTGGCTGTGTCCTGAGAGGGCCATCATCAGAAAGCTAGCCACCAGGGGCTGAATTACTTTTGGCCATGACAACCCATGACATATCTTTTATTAATGATTGACACCATGATGATCTGTAATACTGGAGGTAGTCTCCAAACCAAGAAAATTGGGCATCTTTTTGAAATCTAGGGGGGAAAAACAATCCTCATTATTTCAGACCCCTAAGCATTAAATGAAAAGATTGTAAGAAAGTGACTTGATAAGTTTGAGTTGCCAGATCCAGATGAACTATGTGCCAAAGTACTGAGAGAAATGGAAGGTCTGATTCCTGAGCTATGGTCAGTGATCTTTCCAAGAGTGCATAGAACAGCAGGAGTGACTCAGGAATGGAAAGGAATAAATGTCCCAATTTTCAAAAGAAGAAAATGAGTGAATTTGACAAACAACATGCCAGTGAGCTTGATTTCAATTCCTGGCACCATTCTAGAATGAATTTTTAAAGAGATTGTACAATTTAGAAAGGAAAGTGGTAATCATGGAGAGTTATATTGGCTTGCTCCCTAATTGATCCTCTATGCTAGTTACCACAAAGGCTACTCTAGACCTTCTCCTCTCTTCTTAACTTTTCCATGTAACTGCCTCCTCCAGCTTTGCACAAAACACCAAAGTTATTCAAGTACAAGCTTATTCCTTCTTCCTCCTCCTCATCTCACAACCTTTTAACATTCTCCTCCATTGACTCCTTTAATCTAGTCTCTGATGAAGATGCTATAATGGTCTTTCTCCTAAAATTCTCTCTACATGCCCTTGATCTCAACCCTCCTGTCTTCTCCAGCAAGATTGCTTCCACTGCTCTCTCCTCGATCTCTAATTAATCCTCAATCTCACTATATTTATTGTCTCCTTCTCTGCTTCGTGTCTTCTATCCTAAGAAAACACCCTCACTAGGTCTCACTATTTCCCTTATTTTTCTCCATCTCTCCTCCCTCTCTCAGCCAAATTTTCTGAGAAAGCCATATACTTCCTCACCTCTTACTCCTTTAATCCTCTGCAATTGTGTTCCTGGCTACATCTTTCAATGAGTGTTTCTTTCTCTAAAGCCTCTCATCAATGACTTGCTATTTGCCAAATCTAATCACCTTTCTTCAAGCTTCATTCTTCTTAACCTGTCTGCATCATTTGACACATTGATCGCTCCCTCTACCTGGATATTCTGGCATTACTGTATAGAGTACTGGACCTGGAGTCAGGAATATTTGAGTTCAAATTTAGCCTCAATCATTTACTACAAATATGACCTGGACAAGTCACTTAATCTCTGTCTGCCTCAATTTCCTCATCTCTAAAACGGACATAATAATAGCATCCTACTTCCCTAGGTTGTCATGAGTATAAAATGAAATAACATTTGTACAATTTAGAAAGGCAAGTGGTAAGCATGGAGAGCTATCTTGGCTTGTGCTTCTCTCTAATTGATCCTCTATGCTAGTGACACCCTAAAATATTTATATTAAAGTCAAAAATATATTACTATTATTTTTATTATTAGTAATAGGAGGAGGAGGAGGAGGAGGAATAGTAGTAGTAGTAGTAGTCAGTAGTATCATCTCGATTTTTGTGACACTGGCTTCTCTTGGTTTGCCTCCCACCAGATTGCTATTTCAGTCTTCTTTGTTGGATTATTATCCACTCCCACCTACAACAGCCTCGACTATAGGTGTACTCCATGACTGTCCTGGACTTTCTTCTTTGTTATTTCTCTACCTTATTTGACATTAAGCTCTCCTCAGATGCCATGGGTTTAATTATCTTTTTGTAGATAGTTTCCAAATCTTTATTTCCAGATTTAATATCTCTCTTGAGCTCAAATCCCTTGCCATAACTTCGCCATTATGCATCTCAAACTGGATGTCCTACAAGTACCTGAAACTCAACATATCTAAAAGCTATATTGCACCTTTCTTTTAAATGTCCTTATTTCTATTCAGTGCAACATCATCAATCCATTGGCAACATTAGTATTATCCTCAACTCTTAACTCTTATTAGCCCTACATATTCACATAAATTGCCTGATATTATCAGTTTTTATTCTCTAGAGTATATCTCAGATATACCCCACTTCCTGTGCTTAATCACCACCATAGTGGAGGCTATGATCACCTCCTACCTGGACTTCCCGTACCTAAAGTTTCTCTGTTCCGACCATCCTCCACACGACTGTCAAATTTCTTTTCCCAAAGGGGAAGTCTGACCATGTCTCCCTCAATTCAATACATTTCAGAGAATCCCTCTTTATATCTTGGATGCTTCTAATGACCAGGCAGCTAAGTGATGCAGTGTCTAGAGTGTTATATCTGGAGTTGAGAATATGTGAGTTTAAATTCAGCCTCAGACACTTAGTATCTTTGTGACCCTAGACTTGACCCTCTGTCTGCCTCAGTTTCCACTACTCTAAAAAGGAGATAATAATAGCACCAACCTCTCAAGGTTATTGTGCAGATCAAATGAGATAAGATTTGACACATAGAAGATGCTTCATAAATTCTTTCTCCTCTTTCCTTTCAAAGTCTACATGTACATTAATTCCTTCCATACTCTCTATGGTCCAAATATACTGGCATACATTCTTCACATAACATGTTCCATTTCTTACCAGCATTCTATTTCATTGACTGTTCCTTGTGTCTGGAATGTTCTTCCTCTACACTTCTGCCTCCCTGAATCATTAACCTTCAAGGTTAATAATCAATAGGCACCTACACTGGGGAAGCCTGTACTCCTCCCACCAGATCATTATATATTCCTCCCAATGGTTACCTTGTATTTGATTTGTTTCTCAAATGCATACATACAAATACACTGTCTCCACCCATTAGAATGTAATCTAATGGAGGGAAGGGACTATTTTGTCTTTGTCTTTGTATGTTCAGAACATAGCATAGTGTCTGACATACAGTGTTTTATAAGTACTTGATTGATTGTTTGATTAAGAATACATCATACCAGGCTGGTTTTCTTTACTGTTTTGATAGAGTTACTAGATTGTTAGGTGAGAAGGAATGCTATAGAGACAACTCAGATATGTTTTTGCAAAAAACATTTAACAAATGCTCTTGCATAATTCAAGTAGAAAAAAACATCAAATAAATATGGGCTAGTAGGAGGACAATTGGGTTTGGGGGGAGGGTAGAACTACTTGAAGACAGATGCAAAGAATAATCAATAATAGATTGAAAGTAACCTGGAAGGAGGTTGTAAATGGAAGTTCCCAAGGATTTGCCTTCAGTCACGTTCTTATTCAATGGTATGTATTTGTTTGTTTTTTCCAATAACTTATGTGAAGAACTGTTTGACATTCTAGCAAGATTTGCAAATAAAACTAAGCTGGAAAGGATAGCTAATATGTCAGATAGCATATCCAGAATGCAAAAAGAACATATTTCTGCAGGTTAAGATAATGGGTCAAATTATATATATATATATATATATATATATATATATATATATATATATATATATGGAGAGAGAGAGAGGTATGTATGTTTTTATGTTGTTGTTGTTGTTATTGTTTTTTGAGCAGGGAAGGCAGGGCAATTGAGGTTAAGTGACTTGCCCATGGTCACACAGTGTGTCATATGTCTGAGGCCGGATTTGAACTCAGGTCCTCCCGACTCCAGGGCTGTTGCTCTACTCATTGTGCCACCTAGTTGCCCCTGTATGTATGTTTTTAAATGCTCCTCTCATAGGAGGGAGCTGCATGCTTAAAACATGGGTTGTATGAGGATGACCCCTGAGGTGACTTCTAGCTCTGAGATTCTGGTTCTCTTTTTATCACATCCATGGAACATCAACCTCATAAAAATATGAGATGGAAAATGTGGAGTTTGAATAAGAGGAAAACACATTTATAATAAAAAGTTGACTGTGGGTTTCATGCTGCATTGTGGTTAACTAATCTTTGAAAATTCTTCAAGAATGAAGAATGAAATATTGCCAGTAAAAATCGACTTTGCCCATATCCTTCTCCTTCCCTTTCCTTAAGCCAGTCCTGTTTATCAACCCTCCTGACAGGGGATCATCTCTCTTTCACTGCTTCCTTTCTCTTCTCTTGGTTAAGACAAGAGTCCTACTCTACCTGGAAGCATATTTAAATCTTTGACAAGATGGCTAATGTGGCTATATCTCTGAGATTTTGCCATTTTACCAGCCTAAGGTGACAAGTCTAATAATATCTTCCTATTTACAAAGAGTATTTCTCACAGGGGCCTCGAAACTCTTGACATTTATTCCCTTACTCATACTCACAATGTATTCTTATTGTCATAGAATATTTACCTGAAATGGATCTTGGAAATTGCTTGTGTCTGCTGCTGCAGGTTATAGATGAAGACATTAAGAACTAAATGACAGAAGTGACTTGCCCAAGGTCTCACAGTGACTTAATAATAGAGACAAGACAAGAATTCTGTTCTGAATCTTAGTCCAGTGTTCTTTTCATTACTCCTCGGTGCCCCTATGGAAAAAAAATAGTGGTTAGATAACCATCCTTCATCAAAGACAAGAAGTGACATGAGAAAGAGATGTGAGGAAAACAAAAAATCCTCAAGGAAAGTATGACAAAAGAAATATTTAAAAGTCAGGGATCTTGAAGCCTGACCAGAAAACATATTGCCTTCTAATTCTCCTGAGAATCATCAGTGCTGTTAATTAGGATTAAGAGGATCAGAAGCAAGCTAAGTATTCACTATTTCACAAAAATGGTTGGGAAAATTAGAAAATGGTTGGGCAGAAACTGGGCTTAAACCAATATCTTGCACCGTATACCAAAATAAAGTCAAAATGGGTTCATGATTTAGGAATAAAGGTTGATACTATAAGCAATTTGGGAGAGCAAGGAATAGTTTAACTGTCAGATTTATAGGAAAGGAAAGAAGTTATGACACACCAAGAGATAGAGAGCATTACAAAATGCAAAATGGACAATTTTGATTCTGTCAAATTGAAAAGTTTTTGTATAAACAAAGCCAATGCAACGAAGATTAGGAGGGAAGCAGAAAATTGGGAGAAAATCTTTATAACCAATGTCTCTGATAAAGACCTCATCTCTAAAATATACAGGGAGCTGAGCCAAATTCATAGGAATACAAGTCATTCCCCAGCTGAGAAATGCTCAAAGGATACGAACAGGCAGTTTTCAGAGGAAGAAATTAAAGATATTGATAAGCATGTGAAAAAATGTTCTAAATCACTATTGATTAGAGAAATGCAAATCAAAACAACTCTTAGGTCCCAAATCTCTACTGTCAGATTGGTTAACATGACAAAACAGGAAAATGATGAATACTGGAGAGGATGTGGGAAAATTGGAACATTGTTACATTGTTGGTGGAGTTGTGAATGGATCCAGGCATTCTGGAGAGCAATTTGCAACTATGCCCAAAGGGCTATAAAAATGTACACACCCTTTGACCAAGCAATACCACTCCTAGGGTTATATCCCAAAGACATCACACAAGTGGGAAAGGGAACTGTATGTACAAAAATATCTATAGTAGCTCTTTTTGTGGTAGCAAAGAATTAGAAATCAAGGGGATGCCCATCAATTGGGGAATGGCTAAACAAGTTGTGACATATGACTGTAATGGAATACTATTCTGCTATAAGAAATGGGGAAGATACACACATCACAGTAACCTGGAAAGACCTACATGATCTGATGCTGAGTGAGGGGAGCAGAACCAGGAGAAGATTGTACACAACCACAGTGATATTGCTTCTGTGATAACTAACTTTGATAGACTAGGCTTTTCTCAGTAACACAAGGTTCAAAGACAGCTCCAAGGGACTCATGATGGAAAGAGCTATCTACATCCAGAGAAAGAACTATGGAGTCTGAATGCAGATTGAGTCAAACTGTTTGCTCTCTTTTTTTCTCTTCTTTTTTGGTTTTGTTTCTTCTTTCTCATGATTCATTCCATTGGTCCAAATTCTTCTTTACAACCTATGTATAAATAAGTTTAATGAGAAGGTATATGTAGAACATATATTGGATTCCATACCATCTTAGGGGGAAGAGGGGAGGGGAGGGAGGGAAAGAAAATTTGGAACTCAAAAACTTGTGGAACTGAGTGTTGGAAACTAAAAATAAATCTATTAAAAAAGAGGATCAGAAGCATTTCTGTATTGTCCCCCTTTAGCTTGGTTGGTTGGTGAAGCTGAGTGGATCTGGTTGGGCTTAACAACAAAGTCTAATAATGGGATAGTTCATGAAATGATCTTGGTACTTGGAGATTCTTAAATAGAATGTGACAAACTGATAAATACAAAAGATAAGTCATTTCACGGACATATTACACAGCAACTTTCCTGGCAAAAATACCACAATGCATGTCCTTGGTATCTATACCTTTTTCTGCATAGTATGATGAGCCTTCACTTGTTGCCCCATTAGGGCATGCTGAGAAGCCATGAGAGGTGTGTGTGTGTGTGCGTGAGAGAGAGAGAGAGAGAGCAGTCCTTAGGACACTGTTATGAGTAATTCCAATCACGGGTATTAACCCAAGATCATTGTTTAGAAATTTATAAAACAAGTAATTATCACTCATCAATTAGCATGACCAGTCATGAACCTTAATATGGCATTACCTGACCTATTGAGTCATAGGAAAGTGGCATCATTAAGAATACCCATGCAGGTGAAATACCTATGTCGAAGTATGGAAATATATGCATATGTATATGTATAAAAAAGTGGCATCATGATGTACTAGACAGAGAACTGTCAGGAAGTCCATGGGTCATATAACACAAATGATCCAAGTATGTCACTTAACCTCTAAGTGCCCCCAGGCAACTAAGACTACAAGCTACAAAATGCATACTGATTTGCATTGAGAGAAGACTCACATATGCCTATATGTAGAACTAGATACATATATATTTACGTACATATATGTGCACACATTTACATACATGCATGTATGTATATATAAATTATATTATATTATATATGTGCAATATTTACTGTATAATAGATGTTTACATTTCTGTAGTACTACATGTGTAAAAATTATTGTATCTTTAGAGATATAGCTATAGCTATATGTATAGATATATCAGTATCAATACTGAGTAGCTAAGAGGCATACAAGGCCTGGAATCAGAAAGATCTGAGTTCAAATCTGCCCTCAGATGCTAATTACCTGTGGGGACCTGGATATGTCACTTAACCTCTTTCTGCCTCAGTTTCCTCATCAGTAGAATGAGGATAATAATCATGCCTTCCTTCCAGAGCTGGTGTGAGGGCAAAATTATGATAATGTTTGTAAAGTCCTTTGTAAAGTTCAAGGAATACTATTGCCACCATCACCACCACCACCACCACCACCAATATCACCACCATCACCACCACCACCACCACCACCAATATCACCACCATCACCACCACTACCACTACCACTATTGCTACTACTACTATTACAACTACTACTACTACTACTATTACAACAACAACTACTACTACTACTACTTCCATTGATAATTACAATAATAAATCAACATACATAATAGATGATCTGCATGAGTTGCTGTGGTAAAAAATTTAATCACTATGCACCCAACCTAGTGACTTGTCTCTCTGAACTTAACTAGGTTCATCTTGAACTAACACAAAGAGTTCATTTCTAAGCCCGTATTCCAGGCCTTTTAAGCTTCTTAGAACTTCTGAAACTTGTGCTGCATTAGGATTGGCTTTTAGAACCCAAGGTGATGTCTGTATTATGATAAGACGCCAGAAAAGCACTAGCACACAGACACACATTTGCATATCAGAGCTATGAGGGGCATCCAGCCTAACGCATCTCTGGAGTTTCAATCCATGAATTCCCCATACGGCTGCCCCACTTTCCACTGGCAGGGAGCCCACAGTGACCATAGGCAGCCCGTTCAACTTCTGGACAGCTCTAATTGTTAAGATTCCCCCTATATTGAGCCAAAAATCTGCCTTCTTTGCTTTTACTTTATGCCATGCTGTGAAGATTCCACATGAAAGAGAATATGGAAGTAAGATAATCATGATTTTCTTAATAAGACTAGAGCAGTGAGTGAAGGGTCATTTTACTGTGTAGGATAAGGTGTAGGCTATATTACACACATCTGTTACGGTCTTTTTGCTGGGGAAGTAGCTGTGTAATATGCCTGTGGAGTGACATCACTTTTAAGGTCCTTATCTTTTTGTCACATTCTATTTAGAAACAGGTCTTTGGAACTATGTGGATGCTGAGTAAATTTAAATCTGTTAACTGTGAGTCCACAAGTCAAGTCAACAAGCATTTATAAAATCCCTACCATGCTCCAGGTACTGTGTTAAACACACAAAGGGACACAAAGAAGGGTAAAGAAACTTAACAAGAAATAACATGTAAACAACTGTAGCATATGCACACAAATACACATGAATGTATACAGATTATGCATATGCACATATACATATATGAGGTATGTATGTACATACACATATATACATACACTTGTACATGTGCATATATGTATGTGTATGTATATACATACATGTGTGTGTATGTGTGTGTGTGTGTATATATATATATATATATAATAAATTGGTAGCATAAATGGGGAGTAGGAAAGACTGCTTGTAATGGGTAGAATTTTAGCTGAGACCTGAAAGAAGTAAGGGAAGTCAGGAGATGGAGATAAGGAGGAAATTTAGGAGAGGTACTTATTTTGAACCACTCTGTGGGGATTATAGAACCTTCTTCACATACTTCAAGTTATATGTGTGATACATGGAATCACTTCCCAGACATCTCTATGCTATGCGTACCTCTGACACAGAACTCCATAGCCCATCTTAGTACCCGAGGCTTCTGATTGACCCATGAAGTTGTTGCTCCCACCCCAAGATCCTGAGCTTCTGATTGACATGTGAAACCATTTCTTATCCATCTCCATAATATGATGACACCCTCCTGCCCCCTGTTCCTGGTTGCCAATTCTGATTTTGGGAACAGTAATAAAACTAACAGTATGATTTGTGGAAAGTATGTATTAATATGTTGTCCTATGACTCCAAACACCATTCTCTCAGACTTCCTTTTCCAAAATACGCTTCTCTAGCCTTCTCTCTCTCACCCCTACATGTATTTTCTTCCTCTATTAGAATTTTGACTCCTTGATGGCAAGAACTGTCTTGCTTGCTTGCCTAACGTGTGCCTGTGTTGCTTTTCCAGCTAGAGTAGAAATACTTTAAGGGCAGGAACCATTTCATATGTTATTTTTATTCAGTCTTCTTTCAGTCATATCTGACTCTTGATGACCCCAATTGGGGTTTTCCTGGCAAAGACACTGGAATGGTTTATCCTATCCTTCTCCAACTCATTTTACAGATCAATAAACAGAGGCAAATATGTACATAAGTATACATGTATAATCCACATTTATAAATTGAATCCAGTTCAGATAGCCTCTACTATGTGTCAGATACTGTGTTACATGCAGGCAATATAAAGACAAAAAGACAAAAAAATATATTAAGAAAACTGAGATTCAGAGAGATTAATTAAGTTGCCCGTGGCCACCTAGGTGGTAAGTGTCGAGATAGGATTTAAACCCAAGCATTCCTAATTTCAAGTCCAACGTTCTTTTTCTTAAACTACACTTTCATTTATAACCATATAACAATTAGATAAACTGATTTTTTATTACTACTTCTAGCTAATTGCCAAATCAACTAATCAGCTACATTAATTGAACTCCTTTAAAATGCAAGGATCTTCATATAAAAAATGAAATACAATGATCATAGACTCTAAGTTGGGAGGGGCTTTCAGAGGGCATCAAGTCCAATTCATGCCTAAAGCATGTATTTCTTCTACAACATAGAAAACTGTATCTCCAGATTCTGAAGCCAAAGCACAGGGTTCATATCTCACATCTGATATTTACTACCTATGTTACCTTGGTCAAAATGCTTAACCTTTTCAGTCCTTAGTTTTATTGGTGCAAAATGTTGAGATTAGGCTAGGTGACCCTGAGGTCCCTTCTACTCTCTGTATCTATGAGCCAATGATCTTTAAGTAATGATCTTGTCTTTGCTTAAAGGCTAGTAGTCATGGAAAACTCAGTGTCTATCAAAACAGCCCAACCCATTTTGGAATATTTGTAATGATTAAGATGAATAAAAGTATGTGTATATATTAGCATATTTCTTTAAATATTTGTAAATATCTTACAGACATTCACACTGTCTACACTGTTAAACTTTCTGAAACACTTTGTATTTCACAGTCAAGGAGTGTTGGATTTGGAAAGGCCTGCAGAGGGCTTCTTGGACAACCTGAATGAGAATCACCTCTAAAACACATCTGACAAAAAGTCCTAAAGCTTCTCCTTGAAGACATCTGGGGATGGGAACCTACTTCTTCCCAAGGCAGCCTACTCCATTTTTAAAAATAATTCTAAATACTATAATACAGCAATAATGGGGAGAGCGTAAAAATAAGTGAATTTAGACTTTACTTAAGGAAAAGTGTCTTTTTCCCTCCCTAACATGAAACGTAAATTTACTTCTTTTCAAATCCTCCACATTCCCCTGCTTTCTTGCCCTCTGGAGCCAAATAAAGAAGTCTGATACATTTTCAATCCTCACAGAATCATAAAATGTTTGAGCTGGAAAGGACTTTAGATATCATTTATTCTACTTTCCTCATTTTTTGAATGTGGAAATTGAGGACAGGGATTGTTGAAAGTAATGATTTGCCCAAAATCATGGAGCTGAAACAATGCTGGCCTTATAACCTGTCTCCTAACTTCCAGACTAGTGCTCTTGGGGTCAAAAGTGAACAAAGGAAACATCAAAATGAGAATGAAAGTGAGTTGTATCATACCAGACTCTACAATACTAATTTAATGGATGGTAAAAATGGTATCTGAGTGGCAAAAGCATGTTTTTTAGGAATGCCATTTCTTAAAGAATTTTAGGCTCCCAGAGCCTGAAATCTCCACTTTACTATTAACGGACAAAAGGAGGGCAAATAATACATTTAATTCCTGTGTGTGTGCTCCTGACCCCAATATAAGCAGGGTCATCTACCATCTGCAAAACTATTTAAACTCATCTGTGGGTCTTTTTATACCAGTGGCAAAGCATAAGAAGGTGCCAGTTGCCATTTCAGTCAATGGAATTGACTTAATCTTCCCTCTACATAGATATATATTCAGCAGCTACTGCTTTTTGTTCCCATCAAATGGGGTGAGGCTGATAATGCTGATGCAGAGATCTCTATTTCCTATTTCATAGGCTTGTAGACTCATAGGTATAGAGTGGGAAGCCCATCTAATTCAATTATTTCATCTTTTACATGAGGAAACTGAGGCACAGGGATGTTAATTGAATTAACTAAGGTCACCCAGATAGATAGGATGTGATATAGGATTTGAAATTAGTTCTTCCTGATGCCAAGTTTAGTTCTCCCAAATTCCTTGGATTTCCTGCCTCCTGACCCTTCAGAGAAAGGGAGAAGAGTGGTTTTACAGCATATCAAGCCCAGGTTCTCAGAGAAAACAAAACATAGAGGTCCAAACTGGGCCATGCTCACTCTTCTTTTCACCTGACATTTTAATAGCCTTCCTCTTGTTTGCTTTGCTCTCTCTAGAGTCTGCTAGACTTTCTTGACTTCAGCTTAAATTGCTCATGAAAACTCAAGTGAACCCAGGTTTGCTATTCCCTTAAAAGCTCTCCTTGGCTGAACAGACCCAGAAAAAGACTGCAGAAGTCCGGATCTCTCAGTCATTGCAAATTGAAACAGACTTTTAAGAAAGCGTGGATGTTTCTGTGGAACTAAACCGAAAGTCGACCTCCTGCAATGAAGAGACTAGGGAGCTTTCAGCACACTGAGGAGCAGAGCACCGGACTTTGATATGGCAAACGATCTTCCTGTGAGTTGCTATTTGGCAAAACTTCAATGACCTGTGAATAGTTTATGACTCTCTTGAGACTTCAAGAGAATTCTTTTATAGTTACCAAAGACATTGGTGCAACCTATTCCTCTCCCTTTTTGGAATGAGATTAAAACAAAATGCATAGGTACTAAATGAGGATATGACAGTATCATTTCTATGATGTGCTTTTTAGGAATCTGGTCATCCGTCACCTTTATTAGATCATAGAATCCTTGACTTATAGAATGACAAAGGTGGAAGCAGGCTAAGGAAGGAAGCATAGTCAGTCAGTCATTTAAGCGCTGGCTAAATGCTGGGGATAAAAAAAGATAAGCAAAAGACAGCTCTTGCCCTTAAGAAGCTTGTAATTGATTGGGGGAAGACAACATACAAAAGGAAAAAGAAAAGTAAAGGTGAGGAAGAGAAGGCACTTGGCATAGGAACATGATGGAGAACTCCAGAGCAGTGAAGTTGATTGGGAAATGAAGAAATGGCTGACCTGGGCTTCCTACCTTAAACGGAGGCTCCAGGAGGAGAGATATCTGCCTTCCAATCAAAGCAAGGGAGGGATACCAGAGGAGAGACTACTAAAGAAGTGTGTGTGTTCCAAAAATGATATTATGAGATGCAGAAGTTCCTGGGGCATGCTGGAAGAGTCCAGAGCAGTGGGGCTGGGTGGAAAATAGATGGCGGTGGGAAAACATCTGAAATTAGAAGGACTATGTTCAAATCACAGCTTTTTCATCTACTACCTGTATGACCATAAACATATATATCACTCTACTTCTCTGGGCCTCAATTTCCCCATCTGTAAAATGATGAAGTTTGAACCAGATTGTTTCTGATATACCTTCTATCTCCAAATCCATAATCCAAGTTTTTTTTTCATAACAGAGTACAATTTATTATTTTTTATAATTAAGATTTTATATTTTTAGTTTATAACTCTCATTTCCACATAATTTTGAGTTCCAGATTTTCTTCCCCCCACCTCCCTCCCCAAGACAGCACAGAATCCTATATATCTTCTACATTTAACTTCGCATTGAACTTATTTACACAATAGTCAAGTTGTGAAGAATTATGACCAATGGAATGAATCATGAGAAAGAAGAAACAGAACCAAAAAAACCAAAAACAAACAAAAGAGAAAAAAATAAAACAAAGGGGAAAAAAGGAGAGTAAACAATGTGCCTCAATCTGCTTTCATACTTCATAGTTCTTTCTCTGGATGTAGATAGCTCTCTCCATCATGAATCTTTTGGAGTTGTCCTTGCACCTTGCATTGCTGAGAAGCGCAAAATCTATTAGGGTTGGTCCTCACAGAATCCATATATCTGTGGCTGTGTATAATGTTCTCTTGGTTCTGCTCCATTCACTCAGCATTATGTCGTGTAGGTTTTTCTGGGTTATTATGAAGTGTGTATCATCCTCATTTCTTATCGCACAATAGTATTCCATTACCTTCATATACCACAACTTGGCCAGCCATTCCCCAATTGATGGGCATCCCTTTGATTTCCAATTCTTTGCTACTACAAAAAGAGCAGCTATAAGTATTTTTGTATATATGGGTCATTCTCCCACTTGTGTGATCTCTTTGGGATACAACCCTAGAAGTGGTATTGCTGGGTCAAAAGGTATGAATATTTTTACAGCATAGTTCCAAATTGATCAGCAGAATGGCTGGATCAGTTCACAATTCCACCAGCAATGTAACAGTTTTCCAATTTTCCCACATCCTCTCCAGCATTTATCATTTTCCTGTTTTGTCATTTTAGCCAATCTGAGAGGAGAGATGTGGTACCAAGTTTTAATGAGATCATTTTAGAGGTAAGGTACAAAAGAGCACTGGTCTGAGGAAGGTAAGAGAAAGAGTGAGTGGCACACTATCTGAGGTGGTTTTTAGTGTGGGAGTCCATGCTAAATATTCCAGGCAGTTGTGTTAAACTAATATTATCTTGGATCCACATCATTTTCCTGGCTGCCCTTGGACAATTTCCCCATAGAGTCTCACATGCCTTTTAGCTCTCTTGCCATGCTACATACTCCTATACCTAACTAAATAGCTTGGGGTGTATGGGCTAGATTTCTTTCTTAAAGACCATACCTTGAACCCAAATTCACTCTGGCTTTCCTTGATTGGCAGATAATAGGTTCCTACCCAAACACCATGTAATGGTTCTTGTTTGGGCTCTGATGATCCTGAGTGAACATAAATAGTAATTGTTTCTCTTTTGGACAGAAACTCTAAAAGTCTTCCACTCCCACTTTGATTTTTTTTTTTATTTTGTATTTGTATCCATCGCTTGGCTCACTTCTCAAAAGCCCTAATCACTGAATGGGTGTTGCCTCAGTCAAAGTGAGAACTAAGAAAGACCTTAGCTTAAAAAGGCCAAGATTCCCCACTGCATCCTGGGCCATCTCCAGTCATCCTGATCCTTATCTGGCCACTGGACCCAAATGGCTCCAGAGGAGAAAGTGAGGCTGGTGACTTTGTACAGCCCTCCCTCGCTTAAATCCAATTCATTTGTAAGTCATGGCATCACCTTCCTTATATCATGGCCCTCTTTCAGAACAAAGGACAAATAACAACCACACCCCCAGTGAACAAATAAATAAATAAATAAAACTCATCGTAAAATGTGCATAAAGTGGTCAAAATAAATGGTCACATTGTTGATTCCTGAAAATAAATGTATGTCTCTCTCTCTGCATTTTAAATTCATCACTTCTCTGTTAGGAGGTGACTGGAGAATTTCATTTTCAATCTTCTGGTTTGTCATTGTATTGACGAGAATTCTAAGGTCTTTCAAAGTTGTTTTTCTTTATAATGTTGTCATTTTATAAATTGTTCTCATACTTCTGCTTACTTCAGTCTCCATTATTTCACAGAGTTCTACCCAACTTCCTTTGAAACTGTCCACTTCATCAATTCTAATGGTAAAATGATATTCCATTAATTCCCTATACCATAATTTGCTTTGCCGTTCCTCATTAGAGGCCCTTATTTTCTGATTTTTGGCATCTACAAAAGAAAAAGCTGCTATATATTTTACATATATGGACTTTTCCTCTTTCTTTGATCGTTTTGGAGCACAGTCCTAGAAATAGAATAGTTAGGGCAAAAGGTATACACAGTTTATTAACATTTGGAACATAGTTCCAAATTGCTTTCTAGAATGCCTGGACAAATTGTTAACTCTACCAACAATGTATTGCTTTCCTATAGCCCTTGCATTATTAATTACTGACATCTTTTGTTTTTTTTTTTTTTTTTGCCAATCTAATTGGTATGAAGTTGAACCTAAAAAGTTCCTACCGGTTATTTGTGTTTCTCTAATTATTAGTGATTTAGAGATTTTTAAATTATGATTGTTGATTACCTACATTTCTTCCTTCGAAAAGTCCTCTTCATATCCCTTGATCACTTATCTATTGGATAATGGCCTTTAGTTACATAAATTTAAATCAATTCTTATTTATATGGGATATGAGACCTTTATCAGATAAACTTGCTGCAAATCTTTTTCCCCATTTACTGGTTTTTCTTTTAATCTTAACTACATTAAATCTGTTTATTCAAAACCTCTTATATTTTATATAGTCAAAATTCTCTATTTCTTTTTGTCATCTTCTCGATCACTTGTTTAGTCATGAGCCCTTCTCCAATCCATAAATCTGAAAGGCAGTTTCTTCCTTGCCCCTTTTATGATGTGGCCTTTGTATATATTGATGTCATGTATCCATTTGGAGCTTATCTTTATATAGGATACGGTTTTAGTCTAAACTTAGTCTCAGATAGACTGCTGTCCAGTTTTCCCATTTTCTTTTTATTAGTGAGTCCTTCTTTCACTTACTGGTATCTTTGAATTTATCAAAGAAGACTCTATTACCATGTTGTTGTTGTTGTTTTGCTTCTCCATGCTCTGTCCCTAATTTGTTCCACTTAACAACTTTTTTTAATTTTTAGCACTTCGTTTTAATTATTCTTGATTGGTAGGACAGTTTGAGATCTGGCACTGATAGATCTCTTTTATTCTGACTTTTAAAAAATCGATTTCCTTTGATAGTCATGTCCTTTTGTTCTTCCATATGAATTCCATTTTTATTTTTCTAGTTTTCTAAAATATTATTTGGTAGTTGGATTAGTAAAGAAATGAATAAGTAAATTACTTTAGGAAGCATTGCCATTTTGTCATATTGGCTTAAATTACCCATGAAAAATTAATGTTTCTCCAATTACTTAGGTCCGTCTATTTCTGCAAAGAATGTTTTGTAGTTGGATTAATATAGCCCCGAGTACATCCTGGTAGGTACACACTGAAATATTGTATAGTTTCTATACTTGTTTTGAGTGGAATTTCTCCTTCTACCTCTTCCTGTTGGGTTTAATGAGTAATTTATGGGAATGCTGATGATCCTTGTGGATTTAGGTTCTATCCTGGAACTCTGGAAAATTTATTGTTTCCATTATTGTGGGGTTTGACTCAGTTTTTAAAAGTAAATTATCATATCATCTGTAAAAAGTTAAAATTTTCTTCCTTCTGTCTATGCATATTCATTTTTTTTCCTGTCTTAATGTATTAATTAGCTAGGCAATTTCAACTGGCCCCTCACTAGAGCAGAGCAAACCTACCAATCTTCCATAATTAATACCCTGTCTCACCCACCATGAGAGCCATTCCAAACATTTTTATCTTTCCTCAAGCCTCTCACAATACTTTCTCTCCCCCACCTTCTCTTCTGAGGACCCTGAATCATACTTCACCCCTGAATTAAAGACATTTAGAGACCTCTCGTCTCCCCATCTCAACATCCTTCTGACATTGTTCCCCAGTGTCTTATCCTTCACTTCCAATCTCTGATGATGAGGTAGCCCTACAGCTTGCCAAGGCCAACATCTCAATATACACGCTTAATCTTATTCTCTCTCATCTTTTCCAAAAGGTTGCCCCCTCCACCATCTCCTTTCTCTCAAGTCTCTCCCCATTTCACTATCCTCTACTGGTTATAGAAGATATAGTGATCTCCTCTCTAAAAGCAATAAATAAAAACAAAACAAACAAAATACCACCTTACCAGATGCCACCATGCCTGCCAACTATCGTCCCACATCTCTCCTCCCCTTCTCAACTAAAATCCTTGAGAAATCCATCTACAATCAGTGCTTCCTCTTTTCCCCCTCTCAGTCTCTTCTAAGGTCTCTGCAGTCTGGCTCCTGAGCTGATCACCCAACAGAAACTTCTCTCTCCCAAGTTACTAATAATCTTAATCTTTTCTCAATCCTCATACTCTTTGACCTCTCTGCAGCATTTGAAATAGCTGTTTATTTTTTCTCAGGGTTATTGTGATGTTCTCTCTTGGCTTTCCCACCTTCTCCTTCTTAGTCTTTTATCACTGTAGCTTTACCTATATCACTTCAACTAACTGCGGGTGCCCTGCCACCAAGGCTCAGTGCTGGGCCTTTTTTCCCTTCTGTCTATGTTTTTACTTGGTGATCACATCAGTTCTTATAGGTTCAATTATCATGTCTATGAAGATGATTCCAAAATTTATTTATCCAGGCCTATTCTCTCTCTTTAGCACCGGTCCCAAATTACCAACTGTCTCATGGACTTTTCAAACTATATGTTCTGTAGAGATCTCAAATCCAGCATATCTGAAATAAAATACCCCCTTTCTCTAAAAACCCTCCTTTCTTCTGAATTTCCATATTACTGTTCAAGGTACCAGAACCGTACCTGTTACCCAGGTTTGAAATCTGCAGTCATCTTTGACTCTTTTCTCTTGTCCCTCCCACATGTCCACATGTGCAGGCTTTGTTCTGATTTATATGTACTTTTTCTTTCAATCGATTTTAAACTCCTTGAGGGAAGGGACAGTTTTTTTTTCCTTGTATCTCCACGGATTAGCACAGTCTCTGGTACATAGGAAGCACTTAATGTTAGCTGGGGGTAGCTAGGTGGTGTAGTGGATATGGCCCTGGAGCCAGGAGGACCTGAGTTCAAATCCAGCCTCAGACACTAGCTGTGTGACCCAGGCTAAGTCACTTAACCCCAACTGCCTCCCCCCAAAAATGTTAGCTGAGTGAATGAATGAATGAAATATACATATATTAAGACCTTACTTTATGCTCATCACTCTGCTAATCACTAAGGATACAAACAGGAAGAAAAGCCTCTATTTGAAAGGAGCTCAAACTCCACTTGAGGCAATTGACCCAAGTAGGGGGTCTTTAGTTGTGAGGTATGTGGAGAGGTGTGGGAGCTCTGAGTTTACGCTGGAGAATGGAAAGCATGGAAAGGAGTGGTCAACAACCACGAGAAGGGCAGGGTAGGGAAGGCAGGTATACCTAACGTTCTGAGTGGTCTCAGGATTCCAAGTCATCTCTGCCAGTGATGGGGGTTAGGGTTCAGTTCCAGCCAAGAAAGGAAAAGGGGAAGGAAGACTGGCAGAGAATTTAGGGTTGACCTGTGTGTTGATCTGAGGCAGAGAGGGGATAGGGAAGTGTGGAGGGGCATCACCTCTGGCTAGGGCCCTCCAGACAGTGCCATATGAGAATTAGTTGGAAGAATTAGGGATGTATTATTGTGAATTAGGCTGAGGAGATAGGATGGCTTTGTGCATGTTTGGTGGGGCTGGTTTGCTTGGGCCCAAAGTAATGAGAATCTATAGCTAGAAGGTGCAGAAAGGAAGATTGCAGTTTAATTTAGAGAAAAAAAAAACATCTTATTAAAGTAGTACAAAAGTGAAATGGACTGTGTGGGAAGGTAGACTGTCATCCCAGGAGATCTTTAAATAGAAGTTGGTCATCAATTTTCCAAGGATGGTCCAGAGGGATTACCTGTTTAGGCAGAGACTGATCCACTTGAACTTTTTTGGATGTCCTTTTGAACTCTAAAATGCTATGGTTCCATGATTCTATGGTCATATTGTTAGCTAACTGGCCACCAAGATACAGCTTTATGTTAAAAGATCATACATGAACTGGAGGGGACATGGACGTAGTATAGCAGAATCCTCTCAACTTGCTTATGAGGAAAGTTAGGATTGGAGATGTGACTTGTCCAAGGCCAGATATAGAATAAACCATCAATTAATCTCCAACATCCCAGTAGTACTACTGTTTAAGGGGACTTTAACATAGAAAAACCTTTGGAACCAAAAGAACAAAAACAATGACCTGTGTGTTGGGAAGACAGTATGTGAAGTAGGTATTTTAGGACAGGGAATCCTGCCTTGGGTCGCTTCACATCATCTCATGAAGAGGAAACCCTACTCTGTGTATTCATTCAGAGAACATATATGTCCCATGTTTTATTGGTGGATACCTCAGCACCAGAAAACTCATGGCTGTTCCCCATAAATGTCACTCTGAGAAGTTCATTTTTTAGAATGTCAGAGAGGGAAAAAGACAGCTCAATAGGGAGGATACTCAAATACGTCATCTCAAGTACAGGTCTTTTTTTTTGGTGGGGAGTGGGGTTCCACTAGAACAGGCGTGGGGTACCTGAAGCCCTCTAGGTCCACAAGTGACTGAATCCACACTTCACAACTTAGGACTTAGAGGGCTACAGGTTCCCCATGCCAGCACTAGAAGTTCTGGATCCTAGAATAGTTTATACCCTAAAGTGGTATCCTGTATTTGTTCTATCTCACCGCTATTCACAGTGAGAGGAGGTCTGAGCTTTATAAGTCCTCATTGCAGGGTCATTGTAGAAACAGGTACAAATGTCCGAACACACATGATCAGCCAGAATGGACAACCAGCTCATTTGTTATGTCCATTCCCATGCCTGACTGCCAGCTGGCCTCAATGACAGATGATGTCGCATTTCAGCAGATGTCTTTCTGACCCCGAAGATAATGAATATGACAAATAATAACTTTGTAATTACCTTAACTTCAACCAAAGCAGAAGCTGAAAAATAACCAGATGAGAGCCACAGGGAACATGTGGGACAGACTTCCCGATTAAGCATGTTTAAGTATCCCCCGCGCTGCGCAGCTCAGGAATGGTGCCAAGAGAGAGGGAAAGACAGCCTGTACATGCACCCAACCATAAATCTTCTCAGCCCCATGATAAACAAACAGCATTTCAGCATCTGCACACACAGCTGACGAGGAGCAGGGAAATGAAGATGAAATGAGGAAGAGGGCTCTACCAGAGCTCACTTCTTTTTTTTTTTTATATGGTGCTTTCAATCATATGAAAACCCTCTCATTAAAAACACATTTCAAAAGCTCACAATCTATTTTCTCCTCTATTTGCCATGACCAGTCCTCAAGAAGTCTAAGAAAAGGTAAATGGAGATTCAAATAGACAAGGAGAATTCAGAGAATTGTTGGCCTGGAGACACAATGTACCAAGTCTCAGCTTAACCAGTGACAGCATGGATACTTCAATATCATTCTCCCTGGAAGAGTGAGGCACACTTACCCCTTGTTTGATGAAGCATTTCTTCATTACCTTAAATCTAGAGATGCTTTCACCTTTGTAGACCTTTATAGTTGTCTTTCCAGCTTATCTCTCCAAATTTCATTTATCTAGTTTGAGAAGAAAATCTCAACCATTTAAGACTATCCCAAAGAGTGTAGGTATGGTACAGTGGAAAGAACCTGTATTTTAAAATTATAGGATATAAATTCAAATCCTTACTCTGTTAGTTACTATTTGAGTGGGGGGTTGGACAAATCAGTTAATATAATACATTCATCTGTAAAATTGGAGTTCAGACTTGTCTTATCTCTAAGTTCCTTTACATCTTTAAATTTAGGTTTGTATGAAGTAGGTAAAAGCCTATTATTGAAAATAAGAAATTAACAACCAGTGGAATATGGGAGGAATGTGGTGAGTCAGGTCCCAACTTTGAGTTGATTGAGAGTTGGTTTCATAACCAGGAAGAATGCAATGTAAGGCTTGCCTCTAATACACACTGGCTGTGTAACACAGAGCAAATCAAGTGATCTCTTGATGTCCTAAGCACTTTCTAAAACTCTAAGGTGCAGAGAAGGAGCTGATTTTCATTTGTAGAGGGACATTTTTCATCCAGAGTTTCCTACAACAGTGAAATAAAAGGTCCTATCTAAAAAAGAAATTAAAAGGACAAGAAGGCATGAGTCAGACCCACACATCTGGAAGAGTCAAGAATTATAGCTATATTCTTCCTTGTTTCCATGGCAGAAATGAAAGGGCACTAGGCCCTTCCTTTTGCAAAGGTGAAAAGGTCAATAAAGTAAATCAGTCATACTGAACTGTTGCTGCTTTTCATAAATCCTCCATCCCTTCTTCCACTCTTGAACCCACAAAGCCTCTACCCACCCCAGGTTCATTTGTTTATTTGGTTTTCCTAACTTGGTCTCCTTCCTTGTTACTTGTATCTCTCAGCAAAATGATAGTGACGATGAAAATAAAGATGATGAAAATGATGATGTACTCTGTCACCACACCTAAGGTGCTGTCGTCATCCGTCTCCATGGCCGCATCAGCATCCACTGCACATCTGGAAGATGGACAGCACAGACCAATCTCTCAACATCTATCCTTTAGCACGCCACATTTCTTCTTTCCTCGTATGGCTGGGATGTCCAGTTATCCAGGAGTGTCTCCCAAAACACCTATAGGAAAGAGAGGGACGTCATCTGCTCAACAGGAGAGAGAGGAACACGTAGTCTTTACTACAACAATGGCAAAAGAAACAATGAAAGAGAAAGAGGGAAAGAAAAAGATAGAGAAGAATATTTGACGTTCATTTAATTTATGAAGCGCTATCACGTAGGATGGTAGATTTATAACTGGAAGGGACATTATAAGTCATATAGAATAACCCAGGGGTATTTTAGGGCTTGAACGAGAGTGGATAGAAAACAAACTTTAAAGTGCTATAAAATTCTAGTTATTGTTATTATGGTCGTTGTTATTGCTATCATACTGCTACATTCATCAGGCCTCCAGTCTGGTGATAACTTCACTCTCTGTGCCTTCTGCCGTACTCCTAAAGAGTTCAAACAATTTTATCGTGCAGTACAGGAGTGTGCTGGCAAATTTTTAACAACAAGCTCTCCAGGAAAAGTATGCACATGCCCTTTTAAATTTAATCTGCGTCATTAAGATTTTCTTTAGTTTTTAGTCTAGATTCTAGATGGGGGGGGGAGGACCTGCCACCTTGAGGTCATATGTGGACCTCTGAGTCCTCAAGTACAGACCTTCGGCTGACAAACCCTCTTAATAAAAAGAATTGTTCTATAAAGAACAATTTAGTCAAAGGAGGCACCCAAGGACGTAGAAGGCCACACGTGGTCTCAAGGCCGCAGATTCCCCACTCCTGCTCTAGACAATGAACAAAACAATAAATGAAGTCCTGCTTTGTTGCAATTGTCGATTTCTGAAGTGTAAATGCTCACACTGAAAATTTAACAATTGACTCTGAAAACTTGCTAGAACTGGCTCCAATACATTCCTAGAGCAGCCCCTCCCCTTTTACAGGTGAGGAAACTGAGGCCTAGGAAGGTGAGTGAATTTTCTGAGGTTACACATGTAGTAAGTGTCAAAGACACTATTTGGACGTAGGTCTTCTGACTCCAGTCATACTTTCTCCACATCTCCTTTCTCATTTGGTCCCATGGATATTTTCACGGTCTTTCTGAATCCAACTTTAGCATATCTGCAGGGCAGTAATATTTCCCTTGGCCATGGCTGATACAAAAAGTTGGGGAAAGGAAGAAAGTTATTGCGGGCACAGAATACCTTAAGTGACAACAAACTAGAGGAAACCATTTTGAAGATGTCACTACGACTTGGGGCAATGGATAGAATATTGGATTTGAAGTCAGGAAGACATTAATTTAAATCCTATCTCAGATTCTTAATAGTTGTGTGATCCTGGGAAAGTCACTTAACCTTTCCATGACTTAGTTTCCTCCACTGAAAATGATGATAATGATAGCATCTACCCCCCAGATCTGTGATGGGGCAGTACAAATGAGATAACAAATGTAAAACATTTTGCTACCCTCAAAATGCTCTAGAAATGTTGGCTAGCATGTAAAGTGTTTTGAAAACATTCATACAATATATAAATGCCACATAGTGTTATTAGATGTTGAATCTATTCTACAATAATAATAACAATGGAAAGCATGACCTGCTTCCCAGGGTTGTTGTGAGGATCCAATGAGATCTAACTGTAAAGCACTTAGCACAGTTCCTGGCACATAGTAAGCTCTATATAAAAGTTATTATGTTATTATTATAACACATTTAGACAGCAGTTTATGATCATTAAAACTTTTCTTCACATCTTTTCCTAAACTATAAGTAATATAACTCTTAGTATCCTAGCCTTACATATGTTGAAGTCATAGAGACAACCTACCTTTCTTAACCTTACTCCAAAAGTATCCCTGGCATTTGGCTATGCTTTATTTCCGCATCCAGAACATGTTTGTCTGTGTTGAAGGTTCTCTGGGCTTTGCTTATTTGTAATATTATGTGCTTTGCACAGATGAGTCCAGGGGTAGGTGAGTTGCCATATGGCCTCCTTGTTGACCTAGTGGATCACTTCCAGACTACAAGCAAGCAATTATTTGCACCATGCCTTCCTTCCTACACATGTCCAGCACCTCACATTCTGCATCCCCTTTTCTTCATCAGCAACACCGCAAAGCTGCTGAGCACAACACATCTTGCTTCGTTAGCAAGGCTTTCCCTCTGTGCTGCCTGTTGGCAGCTCAGTCTCTCTAATGCTGACTGGCAAACTGGCTGGGCTTCTGGCTAGAAGAGCAACACCTGAGTCAGGAACTGTGGAATCTATGTTTGTGGTACTCACTGTAGCAGAAACTGTCAGCAGATGTGATTAAAATTCTCTCAACCCACCTTTCAAAAACCAAAACCCTCTAAAATCCTCTAAACCCTTGCTATGAAAAAATGAAGTCTTAACTGAGATTCAAGGTATTTGGGATTGAGGGGACAGATTAATAAACTGAGGCATGGGAAGAGATTGAATGAGATCCAAAAATTGAACCAGTGGCATGAATAATGAAACAAACACATATGGAAAAAAAAAAACAAAAACAAAACAAGATTAGAAACTGTCATCTTCACTATGAGCAGCAGAACAGCATGACACCTCCTTCTTGAAATGTAAGTCATTTCTTTTCAGTAATGTTAAGAAGCTTCTTGACAGTTGGGAAACTATCTTCTGATTTATTTATTTGTGTTTATTGTTCCAGATTGGCCTGTGTTTAGCCTCTCAGCTGGGTAAGCAAGTCGGGATCTAGTCTGCTGTCATCTCCTTAATGCATTTGCATGTTCGACTGTTACAGTTCATGTTGAAAACAAAATATTCCCCAATTTAACCACCCCTATTTTGTAATTACATTTTGATTGCAAAGGCATTATCAGGGCATCCTGCAAAGCTCGCCTAATGCAAACCTAATTCTTCCTTAATGCCAATCCCAGGGGGAAATTTAACTTGAAAACAGTAAGTTTTATCTTTGAGGCCAGAGATTATTCTAAAGTCTTTCTTGCTGAATTTATTTGCCATGTATAAGAAAAACAGAACATTCATTTTCATGTGCTGTTTTGCAGAAGAGCATGGAGCAACTCAGCAGTGAACTGTTTATATTGGAAGGCTCGATTAGTAGCACAGAGAAAAAGAAGGGTGAAAATTTGCTATTATATAAAAGTCCAATTTATAAATGCCCATTTCTGTTCTAATAGTCTCATAGTACTTTGCCAGGAACTCTCCTTTGTATTTTTCTTATTTTTCCTTGTAATATCTTTATTCGTATATGTGGTCACCTCCATTTTACTATGCTTCACTTGAAGACAGAGCCTACACCCATAGAACCTAATCTCCTTGAGCACAATGAAAGTTTAAAATTTTGTCTTTGTATTGACAGGGTCTAGTATAGGGTGTTCCTAAAGTCTGGACACATAGGCACTTGACAACAGTGTGGAGTTATTGCATTGAGTTCATGTGAATCTTGCAAAGCGCATCAACCTTTGCATCACAATTGATGAAAATAATACTGATTTATCATATTGTTAATATTCCAATTAAATAAAAATTTCATTTCATTTCTTGAAAATATGCATTTTTGCCTGTGTCCAGACTTTAGGAACACCCTGTACGATGTCTTGCTTGTGCTCTCAAATGAACTTTTTAGGACAAATTTAGTGGGGGTGGGGAGAGAAGGGTGAGAAATTTGAAGGGGGAGGGCAGAGCACCAAGATATCAAGACAAGAGTTCCTGTGAAGTTAAAGCAAGGCTGAGTTCAGAGATACTTTTAAAGGCTTAGAAAGAAATGGAATATCCCTGTGACTGTTCCATCTGTAAGAAAGGGATAATAAAAGTTGTACTACCTATGTAGTAGGTGGTGATTTGAAGGAAATAATTCATTAATGCTTTGTTGGGTCTTGGGAGATTCTCAGTCATGTTCTATTCATACCATAGTCTTACCTAGTCATACCACATTCAAGAAGGCCAGAATTGATAAAAGGAACTTACAGGAGCAGAATGAGGAGCGGATTGAAAGATAGCTGTAGAAGATTGTGGTACTCTCCTAAACCTTCGACATCTGTGATAGATGCTAATATGGGCAAGAGTTGCACTGCCTGAATGCTGGGGAGATAGGACAACAACACAGTCATCATAATCAATGGAGAGATCCTGGAACACCTCCCTGTTTGCAGGTGAGAACCTGGCAGACCAGCCAGCCTTGGTTGGCAGATGTTTCAGGACAACAAAAGGTCACTAAAGGTGGGGGCACGGTGGGACTATGGGGAAACGGGGCTCATCCTGGTTGTAGGTGGCAGGGAAGGACAATATCTTCTAGCTTCCTATTTTAATGAATTATTCTTACTTCATTCATTCACTCAAATCTGTTCTAAGCTCAGTTGTTTCCACCTAACAAAGTGGTACAAGTGCTAGTAGTTACCTTTAAATTGTGATTTCCCCTGGGAGAAAAGGTCTGATCTCTCTATCCATGTGAATATCCTTTATGAAAAGGCTTGTCTGTCGGCTTGCCACAGCAGTATGGTGGCGGAAATGGCTACAGCACTTACCGCTAAGAACAACAGAGGCTCGAGATTGACGATATTACTCCCAACAATAGAAAGCAATGGGGAATTTTTAGTGACCTGCATAGATGTTTGTCTTTCTGCCATTGCTAGGTAACTGATATGTACACTCAAATTCCAGTCTGGTCTTCCTTCTAAAAGAGAATGTAGAACAATGTGGAATGTCACCCCATTCTTTAGGTTATAAAATAGAAGAAAGCGTTCTTGGTGGGGGGGGGCAGAATTAAAGTGAGAATTAAGGTAATTATAAAGGGGAAACGCTGATCTAAAGAGGCAGAAGGAATCTTGGATTGTGTTGGAATGTTAGAAAATAGAAAAGTGAAAGGCAAATGAGAAAAGTAATCAAGACCACTGAAGACTTGGAGCTACAGAGAAAAAGGAGGAATAGCATGAAGCTTTTCCCAAAGGGTGAGGGTTAGCGGTGTGTGTGTGTGTGTGTGTGTGTGTGTTGAACTCAGGGAGAGAGAAGAAACTGCTTCAGCTCTAAGGATGATACGAATATCACGTGTCATCCATTTAAAATTCAACAAGCAATAACTAAAGGAAAAGGGGAAGAAGAACGGTGTTTGGTAACCCTTTGTTGAGAAGGACCAAAACATTCTTTTTCTATTAAGACATGATTGAGAATATCCTAGGATGTAACAAACCTGATGGCTATTAACAACTTCTGGAGATTCATATAATGACAAATAATACCAGCCTGGCAAAACTAGAAAGTATTATTAGGGAATGTAAAATCTTATGAAGTAAATTGAAAACCTCAGCAAGTCAGGACTTACAAACTTCAAAGTTGAGAGACAAGCTCAGAAGTCAGTTGGTCTACTTCAGGGGTGGGGAAACTATGGCCTTCTAGGTCCTCAAGTGCAGCCCTTTGACTGAATCCAAACTTCACAGAACAAACCCACTTAATAAAAGGATTTGTTCTTTAAACTTGGCCTCAGTCAAAAGGTCACACCCGAGGACCTAGAAGGCCACATGTAGCCTTGAGGCCTCAGATTGCCTACCTGGTCTACTTTATACTCCAAAGGAAGCCTCCACACTAATACACCCATAGGTAATCATCAGCCCTCTTCCTGAAGACCTGTAATGACCCCCACCCCCCACTTCCCAGTGTAGCCATCCCCTTTTTGAATAGCACTAATTGACTGAAAGTTTTTCCTGGTATCATGTCTATATTTGCTTCCTTGTAACTTCTGCTCACATCTCCTGGTTCTTCCCAGTAGCTCCAAATAAAATAGGTTTAATCCCTTTTCCGCATGATAAACCTTCAAACACATGAACTAAAATATCATGTCTGTCTGATTTTTCTCTTCTCCAATACTAAACATCACCACTTCCATCAATCAATCTTCATATTGTATAAAAATAAGCCACTTAACCATACGGTTTGCCATCTGGATGCTTTCCAGAATATATATGTGCTTTGTAAACTGTGGTCAACACTACAGATATAGTCATATCTGTTACATCTCTATCTGTCCGTATCTATATCATACAGATGGCTCAGCAATAGTGTTGTTGTCTGATGTAAGACCTCTCTTATTGTCGGATGTTCTTAACTGCTGTCAAGAAGACAGGGGTTTCTGTAGTGATTTGATAGCTGAATAGTTACTTAAGAAAACTGTTTCTGAAAAATGATGAAATTTAGATTTCTGGCCCATAGCCTAAATTGTAGTAATTAGGGTCTCTTGGTCCTAGATGAATCTGGTGCTATGTATGTATATATATTTGCTTGGAATCTTGAACTCTAATGAAAAAGGTTTTGAATAAGGATTGTAAATTGAAAAGTGAAGGAGAAGAAAATGTCCCATTAAAGTTCTAACAAACTGGGTACTACAGGGAGCAGCTCCAACTTAGAAAAAAAGAATGTGAGTAGGTATGTTCAGTAATGAGATAAAATCATGAAAACTGTCAAAAGAGCCAATCTTTTGCTTCAGAATTCTGTATATAAGTGCATAAAGTATTGCTAACAAGAAAAAACCACAGATTCTAATAGAAATAGGCAAGTTTGATCTCATAGGCCGAACTCAAATATTGTAGGATGGTACTTCTGACTGCAATATGGCTCTGGAAGTATGCACATGAACTCATATGTTATTCATGTAAAACATGACAGATAAAAATGTAGTTCAAGAAGTCATAGTCAAAACAGTAATAATAATATCTGGCATTTATATAGCACTTCAAATTTGAGAAGTTCTAATATGTGCATTACTTCAATATGAAGTTTTTATTCCCTAGTGCCTGAAAGAGAATCGATGATACCCTTTGCTATCTTAGAGCTCTGCAGAGTGGGAGCCACGATCAAAAGGTCCTACATCTACTTTTTCCTCTCCTAAGCCTGGCATTAGTATCTGGTAGTATCTCCCAGTGCCTAAATGAAAACTTTATCCTACTATCACTTCCCAGTTTTTCATACCCATCATTATCACTCCTAACTCCCCAAAATTTCTATCTAATCCAAATCTCCCTTTCTCTGGTACTCTCTAGAAATCTCTATTTTTATCATCAACAAACTTTACTTCATCTTGGACCGTTTTTCCCCTTCTCACTCTTCTAATCTTCTGGCACTCATGAAGACCTAATTCTCTCCAGAACATGGTATATCCCTGTCTTATCATTGGTACTGTGTATATGACACAATAGACCCGAAGGATGAAAGGCTTACTCCACTCCTCATTTCTACCTCCAGAACCTCTCACTTACGGCATCATTTATCATGTTCTACTCCTTTGAATTTTCATTCAGCCAGCTATATCACTAGTCACATGCTGGTGGCAGTTATCTGTACTCCAGGTCATTTTACCTCTTCCCCAAAGGCTTTCAGCACCTTAATAAATTTGTTTCAAACACAATTCCAAACCCAATCCCCAATAACAATTGGGGGCTTCAGTATACATGCTGGTGTCCTCCTAAACTGATCTCTCAGTCCATTAACCTCCTCATTTCCCGTGATTAATACTTTTATTATACCTTAGCTATGGACAGACATGGTCACAGCACTGATCTTACCAACGTTTTTTTGATTGAGATGTCTTACAATCCTTTATCTAACCATAACCTTCTACTCTTTTTAAAATTGTTATTTTTGATAGAAACCAATTTTCTCTCCCTCCTACACTCAATCACGTTGGAAGAAAAACAAAACAAAAAAAATCCTCACAATGAATATGCATAGTCAAATCATTGTCTATGTTAAAAAAAATGTATGTCTCATTTTGTACCCCAATTCCATCACCTCTCTGTCAGGTGGATAATACGCTTCATAATCAGTAGAATTCTTGTGGCTTCAAAAGTTGTTTGTTTTTGTAGTGTTCTTGTTTTCCCATATCTACTAATTTTGCTTTTTGTCAATTTATTCAAGTCTTCAAAATTGTTCACTTTTATGGTATTGGAATTATAAATTATTCTTCTGGTTCTCCTCATTTCATTCTATATCACTTCATGTAAGTCAATCCAGGTCTCTTTGAAATCATCTTTTTCCTCATGTTTTATAAAAATAATATTCTATCACATTAGCGTACCATATTTTCTTCAGCCCCTCCCCAACTATCAGGCATTCTCTCAGATTCCTTTTTTGCCACCACAAAAAGAGCAACTATACATGTTTTTTTTTTCCTCAAAGAAATTTTTCCTTTTTTTCTTTTAGGTGTAAGCCTAGCAGTAGTATAGATATCTCAAGGGTCATTCACTGCTTAGTCCCATTTTGTGTATCATTCCAAATTGCTGTTCAGAATGGTTGGACTCATTCATAGCTCCAGCAATTGTGTGTCAATGTGTCTCTTTTCCCACAGTATCTTCAACATGCTATGTTCTTTCTTTCTTTCTTTTTTTTTTTCCTTTTTTTGGTCTTCTTTGCCAGTTTAATGAGTGTGAGGTGGAACCTAAAGGTTTATATAATTTGCATTTCTCTAATTATTAGTGATTGAGAGGTGTTTTTTTTCAGATGATTCCATATAGACTGTGTCTTCCATTGAGGATGCCCTGTTCATATCCTTACACTATTTATCAAGTGGGGAATGACAGATTCATATTAATTTGAATCACTTCATTACATAACTGAAGTAAGATCTCTCTCAGAGAAAGTTGCAATTTTTTTACCTAGTAAATGATTTCTCTTTTTAATTTTAGGTTTATAGGATTTGTTAGAACATAAAGTTTTTAAAAAGTATGTACTCAGGTATCCATTTTCTCTCCTGTGGTCTTTTCTATCTCTTGTTTGGGCATAAACTTTTCTTCTATCCTTCAATTTGATAGGCAATTTTTTCCTTGTTCCTCTTAATTGTGATGTGACTTTTTGAAATATCTATGTCATGTATCCACTTGGAGTTTATTTTTATAAGGTTTGAGATGTTTATCTAAATCTTTTTTTCCATACTGTTGTCCAATTTTTCTGAGGATATTTTATCAAATAGTGAGACCATATCTCAATAATTGGGGTCCTATTGTTTAATGAGTGCTAGGCTACTCAGAAATTTCATTTACTTCTGTGTATTATTACCTCCTATTTAACCATCTCTTTGTATGCATCAGTCAGCCTAATGATATTTACTATGCACATTGGGACCTCCAGTCCTTCCATCCCCCATTGTTCAACCAAAGCATCACCCTTTGGAGAAATAGAATTAATCAGACATAGCAACTGATTTTGGTACTGAGGGAGTTTGGACTGCAGAGAGATAGTGAATGGGAACAAGCAGCCAAAAATAACTATTAAGTTGCAAATGTCAGTTAACAGAAAAATAATTGGGGGCGGAGCCAAGATGGTGGCAGGAAATCAGCTAAGCTCCCCCCCAAATCCCTACAAACATCTGTAAAAATGGCTCTGAACAAATTCTAGAGCTGTGGAACCCACAAAATAGAAAAGAGAAACAGATCTCCAGCCCAGGAGAGCCTGGATGGTCGACAGGAAAGGTCTATTTCATGGTGCTGAGAGCGGAGGGCAGCCCAGTGTGGGCCGCACTGGGACAGACCAGACCCAGAGTCAGCCAGTCGGAAGAGGCCTTGGGGCCTTGAAACAGTGAGCTGTGGCTGTTACCAGACTTCTCAACCCACAAACACCAAAGAGCAGGTAAGGGGGAAACAACAGGATCGAGTTCAGAGCGGTCCGGCCACCAGCTCTGGGGGTGGAGGAGGTTGTGCAGTGATGGTGGTAGCAGCAGCATGAAGCTCCTGAGGCTGCCTCCAGAGTTCCAGCATCAGCAGCTTCCTGAGTCCCTGGCTTACAAGGTGGGAGGAATGTAGCAGCAGATCAGAGCAGGAATGCAAGCAACGCTTTGTGGGCACAAAGTCAGATTCTCTTGCTGTGCCCTGCTTGGATCTAAATTGTGGTCCTGGTTGGCAGTTTTTAGGGGAGAAGCGCTGCTGTGATAGAGCCTGGGGTGACAGTGGAGTAGAAGTAGCTCTGAAAACAGCAGTGCTTGGACCCAAAAGCTTGGGATAAAGTACACTCTACTCTACAAGCAGTCGTATCTTGGTAAAAAGCTCAAGGGTCAAGTAGTTTGCTGGGAACATGAACAGGCAGTGAAAATGAACTCAGACTCAAACTCAGACTCAAACTGAAACTCTAGATTCCTTTTCTGGTGACAAAGAAGATCCACACATACAGCCAGAAGAAGTCAACAAAGTCAAAGATCTACATGAAAAGCCTCCAAGAAAGATATCAATTGGGCTCAGGCCATGGAGGAGCTCAAAAAGCATTTGGAAAAGCAAGTAAGAGAAGTAGAGGAAAAATTGGGAAGAGAAATGACAGTAATGTGAGAAAACCATGAAAAACAAGTCAACAAGGAGAAGGAGACCCCCCAAAATACTGAAGAAAATAACAGCTTGAACAATAGACTAACTCATGTCAAAAGAGCTCCAGAAAGCCAATGAGGAAAAGAATGCCTTGAAAGGCAGAATTAGACAAATGGAAAAGGTGGTCCAAAAGACCACTGAAGAAAACATCACCTTAAAAATTAGATTGGAGCAAGTGGAAGCTAGTGACTTTATGAGAAATTAAGAAATTATAAAACAGAACCAAAGGAATGAAAAATGGAAGACAATCTGAAATATCACATTGGAAAAACCACTGACCTGGAGAATAGATCCAGTAGAGATAATTTTAAAATTATTGGACTACCTGAAAGCCACAATCAAAAAGAGAGCCTAGACATCATCTCTCAAGAAATTGTCAAGGAAAACTGCCCTGATATTCTAGAACCAGAGGGTAAAATAGAAATTGAAAGAATCCACCAATTGCCTCTTGAAAAAGATCCCAATAAGAAAATTCCTAGCAATATTGTCACCAAATTCCAGAGTTTTCAAGCCAAGGAGAAAATACTGCAAGCAGTCAGAAAGAAACAATTTGAGTATTGTGGAAACATAATCAGGATAACACAAGATCTAGCAACTTCCACATTAAGGGATTGAAGGGCTTGGAATACGATATTCTGGAGGTCAAAGGAGTTATGATTAAAACCAAGAATCACCTACCCAGCAAAACTGAGTATCATACTCCAAGGCAAAATATGGATTTTTCAGTAAAATAGAGGACTTGCAAGCTTTCTCAGTGAAAACACCAGAGCTGAATAGAAAATTTGACTTTCAAATACAAGAATCAAGAGAAGCAAGAAAAGGTAAACAAGAAAGAGAATTCATAAAGGAATTACTAAAGTTGAACTGTTATGTTTACATTCCTACATGGAAAGGTGATGTGTGTAATTCATGAGACCTTTCTCAGTTTTAGGGGAGTGGAAGGGAATATAGACAGAGGGCACAGGGTGAGTTGAATATGAAGGGATGATATCTAAAAAAATGAAATAAATTTAAGAAGTGAGAGAGGAGTATATTGAGAGAGGGAGAAAGGGAGAGATAGAATGGGGTAAATTATGTCACATAAAAGTGGCAAGAAAAAGCTGTTCTGTTGGAAGGGAAGAGGGGGAAGGTGAGGGGAAATGAGCGAATCTTACTCTCATTGGATTCAACTTGAGGAGGGAATAACATACATACTCAACTGGGTATCTTACTCCACAGGAAAGTAAGGGGAAGAGGGAAAAAGGGGGGATGATAGAAGGGAGGGCAGATAGGGGGAGGAGGTAATCAAAAGCAAACACTTTCAAAAAGGGACAGGTTCAAGGGAGAAAATTGAATAAAGGGGGACAGGATAGGATGGAAGGAAATATAGTTAGCCTTTCATAACATGAGCATTGTGGAAGTGTTTTGCATAATGATACATGTGTGATCTATGTTGAATTGCTTGCCTTCCTAGGGAGGGTGTGTGAGGGGAGAGAACTTGGAACTCAAAGTTTTAAAAGCAGATGCTTAAAAAAATTTTAAAAAATTTGCATGCAGTTGGGAAGCAAGATATATAGGGAATGGGGCATAGAAATTTATCCTTCCCTACAAGAAAGTAAGGGGAAAGGGGATGGGGGGGAATGGGGTGAAAGAGTGGAGGGCTGACTGGGGAATGAGGCAATCAGAACATATGCCATCTTGGAATGTGTGGAGGGTAGAAATGGGAAGAAAGTTTGTAACTCAAAATCTTGTGGAAATCAATGCTGAAAACTAAAATATTAAATAAAATATATACAGAGAAAAAAAGAAAAATGGTCACATTCTTGACAAAAATTCAGAAGTTATTGGGCAGGGGATAACATGTTTGGTTTAGACATGTTGAGTTGTTGAGTTTTATCCACCTATAGGAAAACCAGCAAGTATTTGGAGATGTGAAATTCAATCAAATGAGAGATGGTTATATAAATCAGGAAATGATCTGCATAGAGATGATAGGGATTCATGGCTAGAGATTACATTACCACTGAATTATTATTGTTTAGAGAAATGCAAATTAAAACAACCTTGAGATATCATTTCATACCTACTAGATTAGCCAAAATGGTAAAAGAGGAAAGCGACAAATGTTGGAGGGGTCATGGAACAATTGGGACACTAATCTATTGTTGGTGGAATTGTGAACTGATCCAATTATTTTGGAGAGCAACCTGGAATTGCACCCAAAGAGTTATCAAACTTCCCAAGCCCTTTGACCCAGCACTACCACTACTTGCTGTATTTCCAAAGTTCCAAAAGAACTTATATGTTCTAAATGTTTGTAGCTGCTCTCTTCATGGTGGCAAAGAACTGGAAATTGCAGAGATGCCCATCAATTTGGGAATGGCTGAACCAGTTGCAGTATATGATTGTGATGAAATACTACTGCACTATAACAGATGATGAGCTCAATGATTAAAAAAACAGCATGGAAAGATATGCACAAAATAACAAAGAGCAAAATGAACAGAACCAAGAGAACATTGTATACAGTAACAGCAATATTGTTTTAAGAAGAACTTTGAGTGAAATAAGATATTCTTTTACAAATATCCAATCTAACTACAAGGAACATGTGAAGAAAGACTCTGCCTACATCCAGAAAAAGAGGTGATAAATAGAAGTATGTATAGAATAGTTTTACATATATGCATATATATGTATATATATATGTATATATTTGTATCTAATGGTATCCATCTCTAGCTTGGAGGGAGAGGGAAAAACCAGAAGAAATTTACATGATAATTTTGTTGTATATTTGAAAGGAATAGCAAGTTGTACATAGTATATTTGCAATTTCATGTGCAATCATCTTTTTATTATACTATATTATGGAAATGCTTGTTTTATTCCACTAACTAAAAATAAAATTTTAAAAAGATTACTAAGAGAGAAAATAAAGAGAGAAAATAGGGAGAAACTCAACACCGAGTATTGAAGTATACACCTGCATAGGGGAAAGAATATGGTTGGTAAACCTTCAAGGGAGAGTGGAAAGAATTATTCAGATAGGTAGGAAAAGAAATGAAAGCAATATCATGAAAAGTCAGGAAGGAGAGTATCACTATCAAATGTTGCAGAAAAGTCAAGGAAAAAAATGAGTCTTTGCCAGTTCATTGTTCACCCCTATAATATGTCTCAAACCACCTTGATGTCAGCCTCATTTTCTGCTCTATTGCTCCAGTCTCTGGAGACTCTTGCCAGGACCAATCCTTCTACTTGTGGACTTGACTCTATCTTCTTCTGTCTTATGGAATCACATATTTGAGTGTTAGAAGGGAGCCCTGTAATTATCTAGTCCAACCTATACACAAAAAGAATCCCCATTATAAGATCTCTGTTTAGCCTTTGTTTGAAGATTTCCAAAGATGGGGAAACATACCTCTTGTCGAGGCCAGAAATTACACTTTTAAATAGATCTAATTGTTATACATAATTGTCTGCTTACTTTCCCCTCAATCATTCCCTTTCTCTTCTCTAATATTTAGTCTATCTACTGATATCTATGTAGGCTATAAGCATGCTTAAATGTTCACCCAATAAAAAGTCATTGAACCATACCATCCATTCAAACTCTCATCCTATATTCTCCCTTAAATCACAATACTTTTGGAAAAAGCCAACTACACACATTATTTCCACTTCCCCTCCTATCAGCCATATTTCAAATGACTACAATCTGACTTCTAAATATATCTGTCAATTGCAACTATTTCTTCTAAATTTATTATTAGATCCAATGACCTTTCCTCAGTCGTCATTCTCCCCGACTCTCTGAAACATATGAAACTTTGACAATTCTCTCCTAGATCCTCTCTTTTCTCTAGATTTTCATGGCTGTGTTCTCTCCTAGGTTTACTGCCCCCTATCTGGCTACATCTTTTCAGCCTCATTTGCTGAATCATCATTGATATCCTGCCTCTAACTTTGGGTGTCCAACAAGGCTCTGACTCAGGCCTTCCTCTTTTCTCTTTCTACATTTTCTCTACTAATGAGTTCATTAGTTTCCATAAAATCAAATATGCAAATGTTTCCCAGATTTCTATAACCATCCCTAGTTTCTTTGGAGAATTCCAATTAGATGTGAAATAACCAACTCAAATTTAAATTCAACATGTTCAAAATAATACTCATTGTCCTTCGACTCAAAACCACTCCCTCTTTCAAACTTCTTTATTTCTTTTTAGGGCACCACCATCATTACAGTCATTCAGAACCATGTATTCAAAATCATCCCTGACTCCATCACACTCATCTCCCATATTCAGTTAGTTGTCAAATCTTGTCAGTTTTCCATCCTCAACATCTCTCATAAACATCTGTTTTCTACATTCACAAAGTAAGTATACTAGTATAAGGCTTCATTATCTCTCACCTGAATTATTTATATTCCTAGCTAATTTCCCTGGCTCCACTCTCCAATTCTCAAATAGATATTATTAAAGCACTAGTCAGATCATGCCATTCCTGCTCAAGAAATTCCATTTTGCCCCCTTTGCCTACAGGATAAAAGCACACTTCTCTGCCGGACATTTGAACCCTTCACAATTAGGCTCTATTCTACTTTTTCCAGATATGTTTCAAGTTAATCTCCAGTACATTTCAGTTCAACTGCCCTATCCACCATTCCCCAAACATGCTTTCTATGTCTTATAACTATGTCTTTCCACAGTCTTCACTCCTGCCTGAAATGTACTTTCCTAATTTCCAACTATTAGAACCTTTCACTTCTGCCAAATCTCAGTTCAAGTACCATCTCCTTCATGAGGTCTTTCTTCACTCCAAGTTTTTAGTCCACCCTCCTCTTCCATGGAAGGAGAAATGACATAATTTTATAATTCCTCTGTGTGTGTTTCACATTTATTTATCTGTTCCCTGTTCCAAAAAAATGCAAGGTCTTTGAGGGTAGGAGCTGCTTAATTTTTGTGTTTGTATCTATAGCATCTGACAAAGAGTGTTTAATAAATGTTTTTTTTAATGAGTGAGTAACTGATTTTAGGAGTGGAAGAAGTAACAAGGAAAACTATTATTCTGGATCTGTTTCTGACTAATGAAGAGGAATTGTTCACCAAAGAAGAAACAACGGAAAACATAAGAGAAATAACCTTTCCATTTTATAATTCTTGTTAGAGAGGGAAAGGAAGCTGCAAATAGTCTAACATGTCCTAGATTTGGAACTTGTCGATTTCAAAATTTTCATGGCAAGTAGGGTTTTCTGACCTAAAATTCTATAACAGATGTTAGCCTGGGAAAGGTAGGAAATTCTTAAAAACAAAACTTTGAAGACAGAATATAAACAACTTTAGGGATGTGGATTGTGATGGGTTGGTGAAGAGAGCAATTTAAAGAAACTATTTAATGTAGATACACAAGGAAGTCATTGATCTATTTAGATTTTACAAAAGCATCTACAGAAGATTCAATCAGATATACCTAACTGGATGAATACAAGAATGTGACAAAAATAGACTTGGAAGAACATGATTAAGAGTACTGGTGTTCAGAATGAGTTGAGGGTAATAATTTTGTCTAAGTACAATAAATGGTTGATTTTTTTATGTTGGTCAAAAAGAATAACGACATAATGGACTGATGCTCTCTGTTTGAGGTCAATGAGATGATAATAATGAAGGATAAAGAGAAGCCAGACCTCTTCAATTTTTATTTCTGATCTGTTTTTCTCTCACAAGACTGGAAATGACAGAATAAACAGTTATTAATATATAGTTGAAATTCAAGATGAATAGGACTTAATATGGAAACACTTAGTTGCCCTTGCTAGATTCAAGCCACCAAACTCAAGTAAACTGTATCTCAAGATCCTGGAAAAAAAAAAAAAACTTTCAGGGATAATTACTGAGTCAGTGTCGGAGTTCTTTGAAAGACTGTGTAAAGTGGGCCAGGTACTATAGACAGGGGAAAGGACAAATGTCTGGATTTTTTTTTAAAGGAAGAGAGTGAAGTCTGTACATTATATGAGTGAACTAGACTTTCATTTCTGGTAGAATTCTTATAATAGAACATAATACCAAAGAGATTATTAGGAAATATCAAGAAAAGGAAGTGGTGATCACAAGGAGCCACTTCATTAAGAATAGGTCAGACCAGACTAACTTCATTCCTCCCCCTTTTTTTAACAACTGAGTAGGTTAGCGGAATGCTATATACATATATATATATAATTGACCTAGATCTCAGCAAGTGTTTGACAGAGTCACTCATGCTATTCTTGTGGATAAAATGGAGAGATACTAGTGAGACAATTGTACAGTTAGGTGGGTCCACAACTGATGGAATAGCTAGATCCAAAAAGTATTTACCATTAGATCAAATGACAATTTATAAGAATGTGGGATTCAAGCTATTCTATTTTATGCATATATTTTTCATAGTTGTATTTTATGGAATCAAAGTTGTCAATAAAAGATAAATGAACAATTGTGATTACAACATTGAAAAGTTTCGCAGAAACAAAATAAATTATGTTAAGACTAAAAAAAACAGTTGACTGAAAAAAAATCTTTGCAGCTAATTTCTCTAATAAAGTCTGATATCCAAGATCAATATTTAACCAGTAGAAATATAAAAGAACAAAAGACATTCCCCACCAGAAAAAATGGTAAAAGGATATGAACAAGCATTTCTGAAAAAAGTTACCAAGAAAAAATATTTAAATCACTAATAGAGAAATGCAAATTAAATCTCTGAGATTCTGTCTCATACCCATTAGATTAGCTAAGATGACAAAAAGGAAAATAACAATTTGAGGAGGACCTGCGAGAGTTTATGGACACTAATGCATTGTTTTTAGTATTGTAAATTTGTACACAAATTTTGAAAAGTAATTTGGAGCTATCCTCAAAAAGTCACTAAACTGTATATAGCTTTGAACCCAGCAATACCTCTCCTAGGCAAATACGCTAAAGATGTCAAAGACAGAGGTAAAGGGCCTATATACAAACATATTTATAGCAGCACTTTTGTCATAGCAAAGAACTGGAAACAAAGTGGACGTCTATCCTTTGAGAAATGACTGAACTTCTGGCTTATATAATGGAATAGTATTGTTCCATGATAAATGAAGAAAGGAATGAATTCTGAGAAAATTGTATGAACTACTTGGTGCAAATTAAATTAAGCAGAACTAGGAGAAAATGTAAAAATTAATTAATTATAATTTAAAGTAAAAAAAAATATTATAATGACTTCAGACCTCTGATCAATGCAATGACCAACCATGACTCTGATAGACTGGTGATGAAGAATGCTTCTCACCCCTTCAGAGAAATATGATGAATTTAAAACACAGAATGTGATATACATTTTCAGCCAAGGGCAATGTATAATTTGTTCTGCTTAACTATTTTTTTAAAAGGGAAGCATTTTATTTGGGGACAGAACTGGAGGTGGGAAGATTGTAGGGAAGGTAGTGATGATGCATAAAAATAGAAAAGAAAAAAGGAGTATCATTGAACTTTTTAAAAAATGCACAAATGAGCAGAAGGAAGTTTAAAATGGGAAAAAGACAAGTAAGGTAATTCTAATGCTATCATGTTAAATATGATAGACATTTAAATATATACATAGTAAAGATCCATGGTTTCATGTACAATCCTCTTTTTCTATTCTTTTTATATTGGAATGTTAGTTTTTTGTTTAGATTAATAATTAAAATAACATTAAAATGAAAAAATAGAGTGCTTAGTTTGAATTTTACAAGTTCATAGTGGGGTCATGATATTGGTCTTTAGGTGCTTGAGGGCTACCATGAAAAAGAAGAATCAGGCTTGTTTAGTTTAGCTCTTAGAAGACAAAACCAAGACTAATAGATGGAAAATACAGAGCAGATTTCAGGTTAAGAAAACAAATTTATTACTATTAATCATAACTAATCTTGTCATAAAGCTTTAAAGTTTTGGGGCTGAGAGGTTAAATGATTTACCCAGGGTCTCACAGCTAGTAAAGAGCTGAGGCAGGATTTAAACTCAGGTTTTCTTGACCCCAAATCCAATGTTGTATCCAATGTGCAACCTACAAAGTGGAATGGATGCCTCTGAGGTAGTGAGTTCTACAAACTCTGTATGTCCTTAAGTGAAAGTGAACTGATAGGACTCACGATGGAGAATGCTATCTACATCCAGAGAAAGAACTATGAAGTATGAATGCAGATTGAGGCACACTTCATGCTAGCCTTTCCCCCCACACACACCTTTTTTTTCTTTTTCTCTCTTTTGTTTTTGTTTTTGGGTTGGTTTTTCATTTGGCCCTGTTTCTTCTTTCACATGATTCATTTCATTGATCACAGTTCTTCTTCATAAAAAAAAAATATCTCCTCTTACCAGGTGCAAATGATTCACCTGAAACTTGAATTATTAACACTCTTCACCAGTACAAATACAGCTACTCAAAGTCTGAATGGAAAAAAAAAAGAAAGTGAACTGACATTTGTCTGCAATATCATATATGGATTTCATATAGTAGTTGGACTTATGAGGCTTTGTGTTCCCACCTATTACTATGATTATGATAACTTTCACAAAAAGTGACCATCATCAGAGAGGGAAAATTAATTATTTGAAAACAGTTAAGACATTAAAAAATAATGTTCAAGTATCTTGTAGCAATTGAGAAGAAATGGTTGGTATAGTAATTCAAATGAGATAATATTTGTAAAGTGCTTAAAACAGAACCTTGAACATAGTAGGAGCTTATAAATTCTTATTCTGTTCCCTTCCCTCCCCCCAATTCCAAAGTCCTCATCTCCTCCTTGAACAGAGGTAAGAGGACATCAAGAAATTTAGGATGAGTTTCTATATTGCTTAAAATAAAAAATGTATTTTTCTTTAGTAAATAGCAGTGGTTTTCAAACTTTTGCTCACTCATCCCTACTGGTAAACTATTTTTGCTCATATACCCACATTGCAAATGCATATGTATTTTACTAATGATTACATACATGACAAAACCCAAAATAATTTTTAAAGATGACATAAAGATAAAATAATATTGAATCTGAGAGTCTGTAGGAAGCCACTGGAGTTAATTGAATAAGGAAGTGACATGGTCAGACCTACACTGCAGAAAATCACTTTAGCTGCTATGTAAAAGATGGATTGAAAAGGATAAAGACTTGGGACAGAGAGGTCAGTAAGGAGGAGGCTACTGAAATAGTCCAAATAAGCAATGATGGGCCCTTGAACTAGTGTGGTGGCTATGTGAGAAGCAGATGTGAGAGATGCCATGGAGAAATGAGAGAAAAGGAGAAGTCAAGGATAATGTCAAGGTTGAGAACCTAAAAGACTAGAAAGTTGATGGTGCTCTGGACTATAATAGGGAATTAGAGAAGAGGGCTGGATTTGGGGGGGAAATAATGGAATTTGTCTTGGGATGTTTTGAGTTTGATGCCTGTACATATTATTCAAAATGTCCAGTAGACCATTTTGACATGGGACAAGAATTTGGGAGAGACATTAGGTCTGGATATGTATATCTAGAAGTTGCATGCATAGAGATGATAATTAAATCCTTAGGAGCCAATGAACTCATTCAGTGAGATAGCATAAGGAAAGAAGAGAAGGTCAAAGAGAGAGCACTGGGGTGCCTCAAAATTAGATGTGATATGAATGATGAGCCATAAAGGGAGAATGAGAAGGATCTTTCAGTCATCCAGCCACCCAGCAACCCTAAAGATGAACAGAAGAGAACAATGTCAAGACAACCTAGAAAGGAGAGAGTCAATATCAAAGAGGAAAGGGTAGTCAAGTGTCAAACATGGCAGAGAGATCAGGAAGTATAAGAATTAAGAAAAGGCCATCAAACTTGGTAATTAAGAGGTCATAGGTAATTGAAGGGAACAATGTCAAATGAGTGAGGGGTCAAGGATAAGTAGATTGAAAACCAAGTAGACTAGAAGGATGATGGTTTCCTTAATGAAAGTAGAGAAAATCAGAAAAGGGGTGAGTTTGGGAGAAAAGATAGTGTAATCATAACCTATCCATGCCTGCACATTGTGTGCTACTAATTCTTTCCCACAGAAAAACTTAAAAAGGGGAGGGGGGAAGGGAGAGAAAGAGAGAGAGAGAGAGAGAGAGAGAGAGAGAGAGAGAGAGAGACGGAGAGCGGGAGGGAGAGAGAGAGAGAGAGGGAGAGAGAGAGGAAGACAGAGAGAGAGAGTGAGACAGAGAGAGGGAGAGAGAGAGAGAGGGAGAGGAGAACGGCCAAGCACTTAGCATTGTACAAAGCCTGGGGAATACAAATTACAAGCAAGCCAGATAGGTTTTGTCCTCAGAGGGGAATAGGGGGAAGTCAACATACAGAAGGAAGTCAGAAAATGGAGTGGAAGGAGGAAAAGACATGCACCTTGCCATTACAAGGTAATGATTTGCCCCAGAGCCTTGGTTCCAGGCAAGATAAAGCAAAAGGTTATGCATCAGATCTTTCCAAGCTAGAGGACCTAGGGACTGGGGTCCAAAATTCTTATGGGAAGGAGATAAGGATTATGGCAGAAGAGTAAGTGGTAAGGTGAAAAGATGACCTACAAGTGGTGTAGAATGCTTATTATTGGCAAGATAAAGGAAAGGCTCACCTATTATAACCAAGGGACTGATTCCTCTACCACCAGACACTGCTGGGGAGCATAGAACTAATTGGTGTGGTGCTGGGGGATAGTATATGTGAATCTTGGCTTGAGAGTATGGGTGGTTAGCTTGCCTTAGATTATACAGCCTTCCTACCTAGAGAAAGGCCCATGCCCTGCACAGCTAGGGAAGGTCAACTTTGGAAGGAAACAAGGTAGGGAATTATTAACAGGAGTGATATAGTTATGTTGGAGACAAGACCAAAATTTATTATGTTGGAGACAATGGGATGCAACCCACCTATAGGTTGATCGACCAGTCTCTAAAATCAAAGCAAAGTTATCTCCAGATCATGCCACAACTGCTTACTTGGATACCAATGGTCTATGGCTCAGATCCTTTACTAATTCACACTGACCTACTCTCTTGACCTACTTTAAAATTCATACAATTTTAAATCCATATTGCCAGTTGTCAGTTGTCAATTTTACATTAAAAATGAACCTTTGCTATTTTTCGTCAACCAACCTGTTCTGTCTGTGGGAAAGATTTAACAGTATTTACCTTCTCTTCTTGAGTACCACATATATTTTCATTTCAATTCATATTTATTAATCACCTATTATGTGTACAATCCTCTGAAAAGTGCTGGTTATCCAAAGATGATTGATCCAGTCTCTGCCCTCAAGGAGCTTGCTTTCTTCTGGGACAAAACTTTGGTATGACTGAAAGCTGGTCTTCAGCACCCTATTTATTACTTGAGAGGCAGAGTGAACAATAGAGGGTGCTGCATTTGGAGTCAAGATTCTAGTTAAAATCTCAGCTCTGCCACTTCTATCTGCATGACTCTGGCCAAATTACTTGACTTTTCTGAAGCTTGATTTCTCCATCTGTCAAATAATGATATTGAACTAAATGGCTTCCTTTCTGACTCTAACATCTATGTTCCTTTGGTCCTCTGGTCTTTTATGGTTCTCTAATCGTTCAATGCATGCTAGTCTCATTCTCTTACCTATGCTAGAATCCTACATTCTTTTGTTCTTGTTCAGTCATGTCTGATTCTTTGCAACCCCATTTGAGGTTTTCTTGGCAAAGATACCTTTGGTTGGTCATTTCCTTCTCCAGCCCATTTTATAGATGAGGACATTGAGGTAAACATGGTTGAATGACTCTCCCAGGGTCACACAGCTGTTACATGTCCGAGATGATATTTGAACTCAGAAAGACTATTCTTCCTAATTCCAGGCTTTGCACTCTATCCACTGTGCCATCTAGCTGCCACACATTCTACTAGATCCAAAAAAAAAATATTGTAGGTCAGAGCTTTAAGGGACCTTAGATATAATCTGAGAGAGGCAGCTCAGCATAATGGAGAGAGTGCTGGAATTGAAGTTTGGAAAACCTTTGTTCAAATCCTCTCTCATCCTTACTGTGTGAACACAAACAAATAATTTAATGTTCTCTCAGTCTTGGTTTCCTTGCTTATTAAATGGGGATATAAAATAAAAGCTTTTCGTAAGATAAGAATGAGATAATGCACACATAGTGCTTTGTAAATCTCAAAATACTACATAAATGTAAATTATTTGCTTTTAGTCATCTGGTCCCATAGAGCCCCTGCTGTACTACTCTCCTCTAGATAGATCCCTGACAAATCGGCTCCATCTTCTGCTTGAATATCACCAACATACTATTTCAAAAGCAGCTCGTTTCATTGAGGGATATCTTTAATTGTTCAATTTGATTTCTGCATATTAATCAGAAATTCCTCTGCAAGTGACTTTTCCCTCGTGAGGTAGGGGGTGCAAGCGTTATTGTCTTCATTTCGTGGATGAGAAAATGGGCAATCATTGAGGTTAAATGGCCACATCCCTAGCAGTATTAGGTTCAGCACTCCATGATGTCCATACGTTGTTTCTGTGACTGTTGGAATCAAACCAGTGATACTTATTATTGCCACATCCTAATGTGGTATAAACAGCAAATCAACATTTGCAACTGTGTCCATTGAGTTAAATATGTGCCACTGCGCCCAAGCATAATGGGCTAAGTTAGTGGAGAAGCATCAGTCCTAAGGGTGAATTTATTTCCTCTCACCAGTTTTTAGCACAGCCTTAACAATGCTTAAATGTAGGCTGTAGGGATGTATTAATATACTCTTATTGTAAAGATAAAAACTAAATTTGCATGGCAGCCACTGTTGCATATTGCATATTTCAGTCGAGTTATAAGTTTCATTAACAGCACAGGGAAGGTTTTTATGAGTGTCCATGAAAGAAAAAGGAATAAAATTTGTCTCCTCTTTAAAATTTTATAACTGGAGTTACACTGTACATTAAGTAGATCAGTTCCTAATGCTGCAAAAAGGAAGTGACAAAATGTTGACTTCTAGGGCCCAGATAAAACTAAAAATATTTGTATATTTGAAAGAACTCACATGTCTCAATGGTTCAAACTGGCCTGCTGGCTGCTTCCTACACATGACATTCTATTTCTCCTTGCTGGCCTTCATACAAGTAGTCCCAATATTTTCCTTCCTTCACTCTGCCTAATACAATCCCTGGTGTTTTTCATAGCTCAGCTCAAGGGCTACCATCTGGGTATGGCCTTTCTGGGTCCCCTTAGATATCAGGTTTTCCTCCCTTGTGAGATAATGTGATTGTCTATATTTTGTAGTGTGCATGATGAATTTTCCAACTTGAAAGTAGGGCCATGAAGGGAAATGACTATTTTTCTTTGGCTTTGTATTCCTAGCAACTAATATAGTGCTTTGCATACAGCAAGCACTTAATAAATGTTTTTTGAATTGGATCAGGTGTCTTCTGGAGGAATCTGCCAGATTATAGATGTTACTCAAACTATCTATGGTCACCTCAATCATATAATTAGAATGCTTATAGGTGAAATGTCACTAAGTCTTTGACCCTGAGAGACAAATGTTATATATTCAATTGGGACAAGAATTTCACTAAACACTCAGTTACTCCTTTTTTGAAGTAACCTTTAGTTGGTACCACTTATATAGTATCTATAACATATATGGAATATAGTTCAGGCCCTCACCTGTCACTTAAATTAATGTAATAATCACCTAACAGGTCTCCCTACCTCCAAAGTCTTTATCTTCAATCTATCTTCCACACAGACACCTAAGTATCTTCCTAACGTGTCTTAATGAGTTAGTAAACTATTCAAAAAAAAAAAACCTTTGGTAGCTTTTCATTGCCTACAGAATAAAATACATACTTTTAGTTTGTCTCAAGTGTACCTTTCTAGCTTGGGTGATCTCTCACTCTGACTGAAATAGGAGTAAGGACTCGAGATCTGCTGTGTGGTGTGCTGATGTCTTGAAGTAGTTGCCTGAAAGGCCCTTTTGGATGCCACCTAGACAGAGGAGTAGGAAGGGATGAAAGACTCTAAAGTGATGATTTGCCCAGAAATACTTAGCGTAAGGGGGGACAGCAAAGAGAGTGATCTCGCTTTCTCACAGGCTTCAAGCCTAAAGAGCTTAAGTCTACAGAGATGCCTAAAACAGAAGAGCCCTTCTGTCCAGAGGTGCAGGCCTGGGAGGGCTAAAGTTGCCAGATCAGAAGGTGAGCGAGGCTTCCCTAAATAGCTCCAAGAAGCTTGAGGAACCTTCCTCCATTTCCCCCCAGGGGCTGAGTCTTCTGAACCATTAACAAAGCAAAGCAATATCTACTTCAATGTCTTTGGAGCCTGAATACAACTGTCCCCACTCCCTACCTCAATATATTGCTTTTCCCCCATCTGCAATGAAATATGTAGGGCAGAGTTGTCGTCCATTAACTTATGAGCGGTTGAAACAGGTTTTATGGTATAGGTTTTTGTGATAGCTTCATTGGATAGGAATTGTCCAATTAAAAACCATATTAGAGTAGTGGCTAGAGCCCTGGACTTTGATTGAGGAAGATCTAGGTTCAAGTCCCATCTAAGGCATTTGCTAGCTGTATGACTTTGGGCAAATGACTCAACATCTCTGTGCCTCAGTTTCTTCATTTGTAAAATGATCAGTTAGACTCAATGGCTTCAAAAGTCCCTTCTAACTCTAAATTTATGATCCTTTCATATCTGGGGACTTACTTGGTCTGTGGGTAGAATCTTTTACTGTATAACAGCTCATTCCAAGCTTACATTTCCTTTCCCCCCGTGCTGAATTAAGTTGTGGTGTGAGAAGTCCAATGGGAGAGCAAAGGACCTCTATAATGCTTGCAAATTAGTTATTTGTGTGATAATTCCTTCTTACTAGATTCTGAATAGCTTGAAGGAAGGTTCTAGGCTATTTTTCAACTTTGCATCCTCAGGGCTTAATAATAACCCTCAATTCTATAGTACTTTAAGTTTATAAGCTGATTTTCTCAAAATAATACCAAGAGATAGATATCATGTGTTAATAAATTCATTTTACAGATGAGGAAACTGAGACTCAGAGATTAAATTAATTTCCCACAATTACATAATTAAGAGATATCAGAGATAGGACGCAAACTCAGGTCTATTGACCCACTCGTCCAGCTTCGTTTCTAAAAAAATTATTCTATCTTTATAGGTCTACTGCTATAGCCTCCCTATAAAGAATTAATAATTATAACTTCATTGTTTTGTCTTATCTCCCTTCCTATATCCTAAGAGGTAGTGTATTTGAGGAAAGAGTACTAGATCTACAGCTATGCAAGGTGTGGGTTCAAATCTTGTCTGTGATGCTAATTAGTTTTGTGATCCTTGGCAAGACACAACTTCCTGAGTCTCAGCTCCAAAATGGCAACAAAAATACCTATAGTACCTACCCCAGAGGTCTCTTGTGAGGCGCCAATGAAATCAGGCATGTAAAACAATTTGTTTTTTAAAGATGTGGTATGTGGTGAATGTGCCCTGGGCAAGAAGACATGGGTTGAAACACAGAATATCTTGGACACTTTAAAGGTTATGTGAACTTGGGCAAGTTAATTACGCTCCTTAAGACTCAGTTTCCTCATCTGTAAAATACACATAGTAATATCTGTATTTCCTATGTCATGAGATTGTTGGGCAGATCAAATGAGATATTATTCTATAAAAAAGTGTTTTGCTGAAGTGTTACATAAATGTCAGTTCTCATCATTATAAATTTTTTAAGAACATGGAAGCAGATTTGTTGTATCTTTCACAGTGCCTAGTAGATTGTATTACCTCATACCAAGTACTCATTAAATTGTCATTGAACTAATGAAGTAAGGAAGAAATGAATGAACTAACCATTATCATACTGAAATATAAACTAATTACCTGAGCCCAAGTTCCCTTAACACTGCATAGCCCATGCTTGTTGCCTCAATAATTGCTGGCTTCTAATCTTACCGGTTCTGACTTAACCAGTCTTACCTTACTTTCTCATTCTCTGGGGCATCTTCAGCCTTCCTAGTACTGGGGAAGCCTAGTCGCCATTTAGCATTTCTGAGTACTTAGCGATCCAGTCCCTGGTCAAGACTATACTTGTTAAGTTCTTCATAGTCCCTTCCTCTGAAGGACAATGAAGAAGATAACTTGTAAAACTATATGAAATTAAAGTGTAGGGTGTGTTTGGGGAAGACTAGCACCTCAGGTATGAGGGCTGCTGGGCCTTTTTCAGGGCTGCTTTCCACTTTTGGTGTCCACCTGATTCGTCCAACTCTCACCTGTGGATCCACGAAGCTGTAGCACGCACAGTGACCACACCTTGGTAAACTGTTACAGTAGACTAGCTAAACCAGGTTGAGGGTAACTGAGGGGTCTCTAACCTTTGGATGAGTTAGGACGTGTCTACTCCAAGCATGTGAAGAATTCCTCTGGTAGAATGGGTGAATGAGAACAATTGTTCCAAATGTCATGAAAGCATCTCAAACATGTGCTGTGGAGCACTTTGAGCTTAGTTAGATATCGAAGACACCAAGGTTATCCACTGCATTCTGGGCCATCATAGTTGTCTTGACTTTGTCTTGCTTTTACTGGACTCTGATGACTCTGGAAGGGAGACTGAGACCAAAGACTTAACTCAATTCCACCTCACTTGAATCCTGTTTATGCATTAATCAAAAGACATCATCCATATCATTTTACCTCTTTTTTAACCTACTTCAAAGTCCTGCAGTGACAAGCAAGTGATGAAGCGGCAGGCCTGGATACACTGAGAGCTATAATCACAACCCTGCATACAGCAGGCCCAGGCCATAGGGTTGTCTTCTCACTGTAAGTAGCAATGAGATAATGGCAGACTTCTGGGTGTCTGAGCAGCCTCTTAAGAACTGCGTTGCTCATTTCTTGGTGTGAGGAAAAAGCTAGAAAAGGTACGTTAAAAGTTGTCTGCTTGAGGGCAGCTAGGTGGCACGGTGAGTACAACACCAGCCCTGGAGTCAGAAGGACCTGAGTTCAAATCTAGCCTCAGACACTTGACATACTTACAGTAGCTGTGTGACCTTGGACAAGTCACTTATCCCCAATTGCCCTGCCTTCCACCCTCCAAAAAAAAAAAAGATTGTCTGCCTCACCCAACCCTGACCTGCTTGCTGCAGCAGAAGAGAATCCCATCCTGTGGTCAAAACACAAAAAAAAAATGCACAAAATCTTTTGCAAAGATGATTCTGCTCATTGTCAGTACATGCACACACTTATAACAACACAATATCTAATTGACTTGAAAGATGAACAGCTTATATTGCAAGAGAACTCAGCAGGTATCACATCCAAATAGTAGCCCTAAGTAAAACAAGATGGCAAATGAATGACAGCTCCCTAAAGTTGAAGCTGGATACACATTTTTCTGGAGTGGCTGCAGTAAAGGGGAGCACTATGAGGATGAGGTAGATTTTGCAATCAAAACTAATCTAGACAATATCCTTGTATGTCCACCAAACAACAGACTCATGGCAATGTGATTGCTACTTGCAGGAAAGCACCACACCACTACCATAAGTGAATATGCTCCTAGCACGATGAACTCTGTTGAAGTCAAAGAAGAATTTTATGAAGACCTGGAGAACCTCATCATCAATGTGCCAAAATAGGACAAACTTATGATTCTGGGTGACTTTAGTGCAAGAATAGGCACAGACGACCAGATATGCAAGGGAGTCCTGTGAAGGAATGGAGTTAGAAAAAGTTGTTTTTTCGTGCGACTGGGAAATAAGATATACAGGCAATGGGGCATAGAAATCTATCTTGCCCTACAAGAAAGTAAGGGAAAAGGGGGTGGGGGGCCAGTGGGATGACAGAAGGGAGGGCTGACTGGAGAATGGGGAATATATGCCATCTTGAAGTGGGGGGGAGGGCAGAAATGGGGAGAAAATTTGTAATACAAAATCTTGTGGAAATCAACACTGAAAACTAAAAATATTAAATAAATAATTAAAAAAAGATCTCTCTGAAGAATTTTGGAATTATTTGTGAGACATGGGAGAGACTGGCAAAGGACTATCCGATATGGTATGCCTGCATCAAAGAAGGTGCTGTGTTCTATGAGGGAAGCAGAATTGCTATAGCTCAAAAGAAACACAAGATGTACAAATTTAGAGCCATTTTCACTCCAAATTTTCACATGAACTCTTTGTACCCCACCTGTGGTAGAGCCTTCTGAGCTCATATTGGTCTGATCAGCCACAGTCAGACACAATATGCGAATTTGGTCCTCTTTGAGAACAAAGGTCAACCAAAGTCTATGATATATTACATATCAGTCAACAAGCACTTACTAAGACCTTGTTATATGCCAAGTATTGGGTAGGGTTTTGAAGATAGAAAGACAAAAAAAAATTAGTCCTTGCCCTCAAGAATCTTACATTCTAATAGAAAAGATAACAAGAAGATACGTAGTTGTATCTGCATGAAACACATGCAAAGCAGATGCAAAGCAACTTGAGTGTGGTGACAAATTGGTAGAGAGGAAGCAGGGGTGTACAGAGAGGACTAGAGCCATTTTTGTTAGTTTATGATCTACAGAATCAGTAGACATGGAGTCAGAAGACTTGAGTTAGGTCTTGTCTCTGCTATATACTACCCAGTAAACTCAGGCAAATCACTTAACGTTTCCGGACCTTGTCTGAAACACATGAGTTCAAATCTTCTTTTTTTCTTGTTTCCTCATCTATAAACTGAGGACAATAATAACAACCCCCTCTCAGGGTTGTTGTGAGGATCTAATGAGATAACAAGTGTAAAGCACTCAGCACAGTGCCTGGCACATAGTAAATGCTATATAAATGCCTCTTGTTACTATTACTACAACTATAAAATGGGAATAAAAACACTTGGAATTCCTACTGCCAGACATCTGAGAGAATCACTTATGATAATATACATAATATGCTTAATAACCCTATGGTGCCATATGTATATGCATCATGTATACATACATATATATATACACATGCACATATGTATGTATACATACATATGTGCATACATATATGTGTGTATAATGTTTTTGGTTATTATCACAGTTCATAGGATTTAGCACCAGAAGATCTTTATCTTTTCCATGCCTCACCCCTACCCCTTTCAAAGATTCAGAAAAGTTATTACTTCTGGGATAGGGAATTCAGTAGAACCACATCTTCAAACTTCCTACCTACAAGATATTTCCATTCTATGACCTACAGAAGAGTCATTTGAGCAGAAGCCCCTGAACCAGGAATTGAATCGTGGAAAGTCAGAATTGGAAAGGACCCTAGAAGTCATCTATCTAATCCATTAATTTTGTTGATGAGGAAATGGGTTCTGAGAAGTCAAGAGTAATGGCCAAGTCAAACAGCTACTTAGCAACAAAACTTCTGGAGCTGAAGAGGCAGAAACAACCTCGAAGACCATTCAGCTAAAATCAGATCTGCAAAGGAATCCTGTCTACAGTGTCTCTAACAAGTTGGCATCTGGCCTTTACTTGAAGACAGTTACCTCAAGAGGCAGTCCAGTCACCTTGTAGACAACTCTAATTATTTAGACTTGTTCCCTTTATATCTGCAACTAGGCACAGTGGATAAAGTTCTAGACCTGGAGTCAGAAAGATCTGAGTTCAAATCTAACCTCAGAAACTTACTAGTTATGCAACACTGGGCAAGTCCCCCTGCCTGCCTCATTTTTCCTCATCTATAAAACGGGAATTGTAACAGCACCTAACTCCCAGAGCTATTATGAAGATAACATGAGATAAGATTTGTAAAGCACTTTGTAAACCTTTAAAGCACTATATGAATGTAAGCTATTATTATTATGGGTAACAATAACGATGATGATGATGATGATGATGATGAAACCTAAATCTGCCTCTCTGCAACTTCTACTCACTTTTCCTAGTTCTGCCCTTTTTAATTGAGGAGAATAGTTTAACCTGCCATCTTCACGGCAGCCCTTTAAATACTTGAAGGTGGCTCTGCACCCATTTCTACAATACACAGACAATGCATAAGCTCAGGGATTAGGATAAAATCACTCCTCTCAGTTCCAATGATGATAAAGCAGCCCAGGCCTGGAAATGCCACTCAACATATCTTTCCTGGATGCCTGTCTAAGGTAGATATGTAACTCGTAGCTCACAAAGCCAATTGGAACTCTTTTATCTTTAGTCATGACCCCTTTGGGGTTTTCTTGAAAAAAAGTACTGGAGGGATTTGCCATTTCCTTCTCCAGCTCATTTTACAGATGAGGAAACTGAGGCAAATGGAGTGAAGTGACTTGCCAATGGTCACATAACTAATAAGTGTCTCAGACCTTATTTGAACTCAGGTCCCCTGACTCCAGGCCTGGAGCTCTATCTACTGCACCACCTAGTTGTCCTATCATTAATGAAAATTAATTACTTAATACCGTGTGCCTGTGTAAAAGGCAGGTGGAGGTGGTGAGAGTAGGAAGGAAGAAAGATCCTGGATTTTTTAGTTTTCATTGTCAAGATGGAGATTCCAACCTCACTTTAGGCTGCTGAAGCAAGAGAAAGACTCCTGAAAGAAGCCGGCATGTAGGGTGGCAATCTCTATGATGCCACTGCCCCTAGCTTGCTACCTATAATGGAGACATTAGGGGATTTCAACTTGGGTCCATCTCTCTCTCTCTCTCTCTCTCTCTCTCTCTCTCTCTCTCTCTCTCTCTCCTACTCTCTCTCCCCCCTTTCCCCCTCATTCTCTCCCCCCCTCTTGATCTGAGTTATCTTGTTCCCAATGGGAGAGTTCATTCACTCTGTATTGTCATGTATATTTTTCCCTATATGTACTTTCTCTGACTTTAGTTTTTTTATTAACTTGGACAAATGGATTTATTGCTATTTGCTATAGCAAATTCAAACTAGAATTTGATGGGAAGGGAGTCAAGTCTTGTCTATTAAGCTTGGGGATCTCCTTTGTCCAGTGATAAAGAGGGTTGTTTTTCAGTCCTGTCTGACTCTTGACCTCATTTGGAGTTTTCTTGGCAAAGATACTAGAGTGGTTTGCCATTTCCTCCCCCAGCTCATTTACAGATAAAGAAACTGAGGCAAACATGCTAAAGTGACTTCCCCAGGGTCACGCAGCTAGTAAATGTCTAAAGCCAGCTTTGAACTCAAGAAGATGAGTCTTCCTGACTCCAGGTCCAGTGGTCTATCCACTGAGCCACCTAGCTGCCTCAATAAAGAGTGTAGTTGGAACCTCAAAATTGCTTTCCCTTGACTAACAATATTTAGGGAGAAGATAGATCTAATCTAGCCTGGTATCCCTTCTATCTGAGGAGATCATAGTGGTCAGCCTCTGGTCTTAACCTCCTGCTTCTTCTCCTGTAAAGAATTAAGTATCCTTGGAGAAGAGTTAAAGGAGGAAGTACTCGAAATGTCTATTCTTGACTCCTTGCACATCATATTTAGATATACCCATCTAGATATAACTGATCTACATGGCCAAAACCAATTAAACACTCTCCCTATACACCCTACAGATAGCTAAATAGATGAATAGATATGTAGATAGAATATTTATTAAACACATATTTCAGAAACTATGATAATGGATGGATATACAAAAACAAGCAAGCAAGACTATCCCTGGCTTCAAAGAACTTACATTTTAGAATGGGCCTGCTCCATTGCCCTGCCTACCACTGGCACAGAAGCACTCAGAAGCACATAAAGTATCCCCTGGGATCCTTCATATCTCTAATAGCAGGGCCTCTAGGTAGAAAGATAACCAAGTAAAGTAGCACCTATGAGAATAGTATTTACATAGGTTCTCTTGATGCCATAATGGCCTCATAATGAGAAAAACCTCTGCCATTCTGAAAACTGCAGTGTGCCACTACTGTGCAACCAGCCTTATGACAGCCAAAGTCCACAACTGATGATCACCTTTTCTGATGATAACTAGGCTGCTGATCTGCTTTGACTGCTGGACTTTGGGTTATCTTTATAGATTAGCTCCATTCCCCAAATCCTTCCCTCTCCCACATTTTACCCCCTTGGAAGGAGGGTTTTTTGTTGTCCTCTCCCTCCCACTTAAAGAGGATGGGCTGTGTTTTTCTCACACAGAACAAAGCCCATGTTACAGGTTTTGAGTGGTCCTGTGATGTAATCACATCGCTCTTTAAACTGCCTTGTCAAAAATTCAGAGACTGTTGAATGCAAGCTCAAAATAAGACAAGGCTCCTAGCTCCACAGATCAGTCATTCACTGAGCTCTAGGTGCCCAGAGAGAATTGTATGTAACAGGAAAATAGCATGTAATTGTGCGAACAATTCACTCTATTAGTTTCCCTGGGATTAAGCCTGTACTGTCTATAGTAGCTTTGACAGCAAAAGAAGAAGAAAAGAATTGTGTGTGCAATTTTCATAACTTATTCCATAATGAAATGGAATGTGAATTGAATTCTGTGATAAGCCAAAGAAAATGCTCAAAATGAATGAGAGTTCAAGTTGATTTATTTTTAATTAATTTCAGGGATGGAGAAAGGAGCCAGATTGACAAGCTGGAAGCCCTTGATACTAAATTTATCTGAGGTGTCAGGGCAACACCTGGAACAGCAGCAAGCCAGAAAGGGAAGTCAGATTCTGTTTCTAGCAGTGCAGAAGTAGAACTGCTTCTTCCATGAGAAGACTTACAATAGGACAAGACAGGACAGTGCGGAGATTTGTTTACACAAGCTTCACTGGGTTAAATATAGCTTCAAACAGGGCTGGATTTCTTTTGGACAGTCTGTCAAAGTTGAGTTGCCTTCAACTGAAAAAATATCAAATGAGATAATATTTGTAAAAAGCACTTAGGACAGTGCCTGGCAGATAACTACTTATTAAATATTTATTTCCTTCCTACTTCTCCCTCCCTTAGTTTAAAGGGTGCTAGACCAAAAGCCAGAGAACTTTATTTCAAATCCCAGCTCTGCCATTGATGCTGCTTTCTGACCTTGAACAATTTATTTAGCCTCTCTTGGCCTCCATTTTCCTCATCCATGAAATGAGAGGTTTGGACTAGATAATCACAAGTTTCGCTTTTAACTCGAAAGATCTCTGAATTTGTAGAATAATGAGGTGATTAAGTATCTTGCCATCATCATCACCATCATCATCATAACCATTATAACAATAATAATAACTCAAGAAATTTAAGAACAAGATTTTTATTAGCTGTGGACATTCTGAATACGCACAATCTCCAAACAATGTGGGATAAAATATCTCAAGATATAGAGACTTAGAAGAAATCAAAACCATATAGGAACAGGAAGAAGTATGCCTCCCCATCATTCTGTGTTATTGGAGTTATCTCAAAGATGCTTTCAGTGACCCCATTTAAAAAATGAGCTTAAGCGCAAACATTTTTTGCCCAGTTGAAAAAAAGCAGTCATCTTATCCAATTACAAAATAATTCACTGAATTTTGTACATAAAAGAATAGTAATAGTTAAGCCTAGGTTCATTTCTATCTAAAACTCACCAAACAAAAGATAAGGTGAAAATAATAACAGCTTGACTTAGACAGCATGTTTATATTTTGCAAAGCACTTCACATGCCTTATCTCATTTGATCCTCACAATAACTCTCTGAAGTAGGTACTATGACCCCGATTTTACAGATGAAGAAACTGAGACTTATAGGGGTTAAGTGACTAAGAATTATACAGTTAGTAAGTATGGTATCCAATGCAAAATTCAGACCCAAGTCTTCTTGACTCTAGGTATAGCATTTTGTCTAGAGCAGCATGGTGTCCATAATGTGATGTCTTTCTGTCATGTAATCCTTTGAACCTTCCCAGCTAGACCTCCAGTTCCCTCCTGGGAACTCTGCTGATTGGTGAAAGCTTACTACATCTAGCTTGACCTATTAACCAACCACAGCATCATCCTGCCACACCTGAGCACACACCTTTCTCCACTGCCACATTTCTACCTCTTGCTCTTGGAATAGAAATCAAATCGTGTGATGGCGAATGCCCTGTGACTTCAACCTCTTTGTGCAATCACTTCACCATTTCCTGGCCACTATTGCCCTGTAAGTGTTAACTTCCCTTAAATTCAATTCCATGACGACCATGAAGGCAGAGATGGTCTCTCTTGGATTTATATCCCTAGCACCTAATACAGTGGCTGGCACATAGTAAGGAATTAATAAATACTTTTCATTCATTCATTCAAACACAGATGAAAATGAGGAAGAGCCTATTCCCAGCAAAGAAATACATTATTTAAAAGACCCAAAGGCACCCTCTTTTACTCTTTTTAAGAAGGGAAGCAAATAGTAAACATTATCTAATTTCAATGACAAAATGTGAAAAAACACAGTAGAAACCAAGTGGACAAAGAAACTCATTGAAGGATCAGTCCTATACAAAAAGCAAGCATCTCCTCACAGGTGAGGCCCAAGGCCTGGCTTCCTTTCCTTGAATGGGGATGAGAAATTATGCCTATGCAGACTCATATGTCAGCTTAAAGCCAAAATGGAGATAGGAAAATACCAGATGGATGAAATATATGCCTAGAATAAGATAGAAAATCTTAATATAGAGAATTAAGATTCTATTGGGGGATGAGTAAAAAGAACAGAAATTTTGTTTTGTTTTATTTTTGAGGTACTTACAGTGTAATGAGAAAAGCTGTGAGGAGTGACCTCTATCATTCCTTACATGCCATCTGCCGTTAAGAAAACAAGGAGCCACTCCATGAAATTAATGTTTGGTAAAAGTAGGCTCTTAAGCAAAAAGTCATACTTCCATGCACATACATTCATTCCCCCTCTCCCCCCTCCCAGACTCCTCACACCCAGCACAGGCTTCCTTGCTTTCACTGGAGGTCATAAAGTTCAGCACTATGACTTAATTTTATAACAGGGCTGGTTGGTTTTATGAAGAGTTTCATTTACAGTTATGTTAAAATAAAGTCAATCAAATATGCCTAAGAACACAAGAGCTCTGCTGGAGTCAGAAAGATACCCTTTCCTTTCCCCCAAGTATGCTCTCACTTTCCATATTACATGGTAACTGAGCTAATGACCTGATCTGCAGTCCCGAGTAGAAAATCCCTCTTGTTTCCTTCAGGGTCAAGTGTCTACTCCTCTCCCACCCCCACCCCCCAGGGTGAGTTTATGATTATGGACTAGACTGTGAATTGTGGAGACCAAAGAAGGGACCTTGGAGTTAGGAAGACTAAGGTCCAAGCCCTACCTCAGATACAGTCTCTGCTACCCTGGGCAATCCAGATACCCCAGGCAGCTCTATAAAATTAAATCCTAGAACAATGGCTGATCCACCTAGGTTGAGTGAGGGCTTTCCCTATACCAATTATATCCCAGACCCTGGTAAATACCCCTTGGGGGAAAATTGACTTAGGAAAGACTATGCAGGAGAGCACATTCTCTTTATTATTGTTTTGGGATGGGGGTCAAGTACATGCTTCCTCCCCATTTCCCACTAGCTTTTAGACTTCTTTGGAACTCTCCATTATGCTTTCCCCCTTTCCCTTTTCAGTTTCCATTTGTGTGTTGTCTTCCCCTGTTAGATTGTAAGTTCCTTGAGGGTAGGTACTTTCTTTGTTTTTATTCATTTTTGTTTCCCCAGTGGTTAACACAGTGCCTGGCACAAAATAGGAGCTTTTTAAAATGTTTATTTGATTGACTGTCTGAGGAACATGGCTTTAGTAAGTACAAAATGATTTACCATGCAGCCTATAGGACATGGAGAGGACCTGAAACTCTTGAGAGCCTTGCTTATGGAGTCAAACTCAGATTGAATCAAACGAAAAAGCCTTGAACTATAGGCATTGGAAGGATTGTTCCTCTGTTGTCCAAAGACCACCCTAGCTGAGTGCATCACTGTAACCATAATGAAATACCATCTAATAAAGAATGGAGGGGCTGTAGCCATCTTGAAGAAATCAAAGATCTTTTAAAGTATTTAGGATAGACTATAGAGAAATAAGTCATTACCCGCCCTGCAACCCCCCACCCCGCCTACAGCAGCCATTTTTTTTAAAAGCGGTGCTGAGTAGGTACGCACACACACACACACACACACACACACACACACACACACGCGCGCGCGCGCACCTGGAATGACAGACACTGTGTCAAAAGGAACTGCTCCCATTTGGCTAGAAGCTAAGACTCACATTTGGAATACATGGAGATGGCCTGGGTAAGCAACATAATTCCTCAAACTCATCAGTCATGTTTGGGTGTTTTTCCTCCCTGCACTACCACATAGTAAAAACTGCCAAGAGGGCTTTGATTGGCTCTTTTCTTCACTACCTTTCTTCTTTACCTCTGAGCTTTCTGGTTGTCTGTACCATCCAGATACATTCCAAAGTAAGTTCATCCTAGCCTCAGATACTCATTAACATTGGACAGAAATGCTATTGTATCAATTAACCCTTCATAAACTATTCTTAAAGAATCTGGGTTTCCTGAAGAACAGTGAGTAATAATAGGAATGATAAAAATCATCATTTTATTTTAGATAGATTGAAATTGAATTCAAGACCCATATTATTCTTTAACATTTAATCCACAATGGGGGAAGATTGACTTCAAGATTTTTGTAATGTCACTCAGACACAAGACTCTTAAACACAGCTTGCTACCAACCATTATTTATGCTCCTTTTTCTGAGCAGAACCTAATAACTGCTAATTAAGTCTTTTGTAGTCTGACTCTGAACTAATTAGGGTTAATTGAGCCTGCTTGTGCATTAGCTACTCCAGCTCTTGTCCTGATAATCAAGGTTTTGGAGCACATTGCATATTTAGTCACTCAGTTGGGCTAGACTTCTCCTTCCCAGTGGGCATGATACTAGAGCCCTGGGCACTGTGAAAAAGACCAGCAGAAGCTTGCCCCCTTGATTGCTTTACTAACTTATTTCATCTACTATGTATGTCTATATTTTAACTATCCGAGGGAAATGACAGTGGAATGAGTCCCAGCAGGATGGGTCAGCCCTCGGGTAGGCTTCATATGGTTTTAACTTTGATTTGTTACCATTAAGAGAACCCACTAAAGGAATTTCTTTTTTTTCCAAGAACAAAGGCAGTCTCTTTCTGGAATCTGCCATAAGCCTATAAATTAGGCCTTCTTGGAAACTCTATTCCTTAGTTAAGCATCATGGTGATTGTTCTTTTCATTTACTATACATACACACATGTATATATGTATATATATATATGTGTGTGTGTGTGTGTGTGTGTCTGTGAGTATATACATACATTTATATATATATATGAAATATATCAGACACAATTCTTTATTGCATTATTGCATTATCTTCCCCATTAGAATGTGAACTCCTTGAAGGCAGAGATCATGATTTTGTCTTTCTTTGTATCTGCAGTCCTTAGCACAGAGCCTGGTCCATAAGGAATGTTTGTGACCAGCTTCATGTCTCACCCCACGTAACCTTTATTAAAACTCAGATTCCTAGAGGAAAAGGTGTGTGCTCTTTTTGCTTTGTATCTTCCATGAGAAATTTAATCCCTTATGTGTAGTAGATTCTTGATACAGAATATTCAATTCAAATTTAATTAAATTGAATTGGGATGGTCACAATGAGAATGGAGAGTAAGAAATCAATAATTCATATAAAAGTATGAGAAAGAAGAAGAAGAGGTGGAGGAAAGGGTGAGACAGAGACACAGAAAAATAGGGGGAGGAGAGAGAAAAAGAGGGACAGAGAGACGGAAAGAGGTAGGGATGACTCATGGAAGCAAGGTAAATTAATTGAAGGCAGTTACGTGGCTTAGGGAACAGAGCGCAGGACCTGGAGTCAGGAAGATTCATCTTCCTAAATTCAAAGCTGACCAGTGTGACCCTGGGCAAGTCACTTACCCCTGTTTGCCTCAGTTCCTCATCTATAAAATGAGCTAGAGAAGGAAATGGCGAACCACTCCGATAACTTTGCCAAGAAAATCTCAAAAGGTGTCACAAAGAGTCAGAAATGACCGAAAAATGAATGACAACAAAGTAATTAAACACTGGGACTTTCTCTTACATTAATGTACCTACTTAGATTAGACCAACTCAGGGTTCCAATAATCACAGGCTTTTAGAGCTGGAAGGAATATTAAGGAACATCTAGTCCAATTTCCTAATTTTAGAGATGAGAAAACTGAGACTCAAAAAGAGAATATGATTTGCTCAAGGCTGCATGATAATAAGTAGCTTGTGCCAGACTATTATAAAATCATAGGATTTAGAGCTAGGGATGCACACACACACACAACTTCCTTAGAAATAATATAACCCAATACCTCATTTTAGAGATGAGAAATGGAAGATTCCAAAAGGGTTGTGTGTTACCTACCCAAAGTCAGATGGATTCTGATAAGAGAGCTCAGATTTGCATCCAGGTTCTCTGCTGCCGCTTTTACACTACTGCAATTCCAGATAAGAAGCGGGATCAGAACCCAGGTCAGATGCTGACCTAATTCAGGTGGGTTACCTGATGAGTGAGGACCCCAATCTGATCTTATCTGTTGCTAGGGATGATTACCACCAGCAGGAGGCTCCTTTACCCTCATAATTATGACCAAGTTAGTTACAGAGGAGTGAATTCCAAACTTTCAGTGTTTCAACTAATGTGTACTGAGCATACTGTAGCAGTCCATTAAGCAGCAGGATACCTATGAATATTCATTTTCTTGTCTTTTTGTTATTTACATGTTTGATTCAGACAATTCTTTGCTACAAATGTTTTAGTTTATGCCAAATGATATTAAATTTAATTCAACAAATATTCAGTAAACGCTAACCATATGCCAGGCACTGTGATAGGTGGTAGAAATGCAGAAACAAAAACAAAACAGTCTTTGCCCTCAAGGAACTTGTATTCTTTTGGGGGAGAAATAGAATGTACATAGGTTTAAGTCAATAAAAATATAAACAAAGTAAATACAAATAATTTTGTAACTCAAACTGAGAGGAAGGGTGGGGAAAGGCTATACTTAGGAGAGAGCTCTTCAACTGAGTTTTAAGTAATAGACTCCAAGAAGCACAGTTAGGGATTGAGAGGATTCTAACCAAGGGGTGGGGGTGGGGAGAGGTAATCTAAACAATGGCATAGGGGCAGGAGATGCAATGGCATAGGGGCAGGAGATGCAATGTCATGTACAGCAAGTATGACAATTTGTTTGGAATACAGAATGGTGTGGGGGGCAGTGGTGGTGCTGGGGAAATGTAATACGAAATTAATATGGAAAAATAGATTAGAGTGAGACTGTGAAGGACTTTAAATATCAAACAAAGGATGTTGTATTTGGTCCTAGAGGAAAAACACAGTCACTGAAGCCTCCCAGTCAGGGTACATATCTTTCTTCTATTCTTCTAACAACAATAGCCTTCTCTCTTCCCAACTCCTAGATATACCAAGGGGAAGGATGAAGAGTGGAGGCTGGAAACAGAAATACTGGAAGGCTTCCAAGATCGCATTCATGAACTGGGGCCTCAGGGCCAATTAGGAAAGGGAAACCCACCAGTGAGAGTCAGAGCTCATGAAGTGCCAGTGACAGTGAGGAAGGCTGAATAATGGAGACCATAGGATCATTGGATTTGATCATTGGAAGGGAACAGATAATTGCAGAATCACAGAATGTCAGCATTGGAAAGGATCTCAATGATTAAGTAGTTCAAATCACAACTGAAAAGAAAATTCCCTCTATAGCACATCTACTAGGTGAGCACCTAGCCGTTGCTTAAAGACCAACAATGGGAGCTCACTACTACCTCCTGAAGCAGCCCATTATACTGTTAAATAGCTCTATTTCTTAGGGAACTTTTTCCCTATATCAAGCCTAAATTTACCTCTTAGTAGCTTCCACTCACTGCTCCTAAATCTGGCTCTTGGCAGCAAACAAAATAAGTCTAATCCCTTTTCCCATATAACAACCTTTCAAGTTATTGGAATATTTTTAGTTCTCTTAAGGCAATCTAGACTCAAGTGGTTAATACCATAAGCGTTAATAGGGTTTGAAATGGAGAGAGGCCTTAGAGATCATCTAGCCTGGCACAGAACCTGGCATATAGCAGAAATTTAGTAAATGCTTATCAATGGAGTAATTGAACAGTCTCATTTTACTACAAATCAAGCTCAAATCAGCATTATCTGATCTGATCTCCTCTCCTCCCCTCCCCTGCCCTTCCATCCTCTCCTCTCCTCTTCTCCTGAGATTCAGAGTGGTAGTCTCACAGGTAGGAAATAGCAGAGCTAGGATTCAACCTCTTGTTTCCCAGATCTAATATTTCATGTTCTTTTCACTCTGCCATGCTTTCTCTCCCGCAAAATAATCACGAGGGGATAAATTCAGGGGTGTGCTGGAGGCAGCCTGAATCAGCTCCCACGAACCAATTATTAAATTTTTAATGTAAGCATTTACTTCTGGATATCCGAAAATGCTGATTTGAGCTTGATTTATAGTTTTGTTGATTGTTTAAAGTGATGGAGAAAATGTTAATGTTAACAATGCAGATTAAGCTTAAAAGCATGTCATGTGTTCCCCGCAAGAACACCAAATGTTAAACATTTACCAATATAACCTTGGATAAAATCAAGAAACACATAGAGCTGTCAAATATACAGTTTAAGGAGGGCACAAAGAACTATTTTTATTACAAGAGATCATCAATAATGAACCAGCGACAACTGAAAAATCAAGTAGAATCAACAATAGTACAAAGCTAAAGCAAGTATTGGTAAAAGCCAATAACTGGCAGGGCGGACCAAGTTCAAGGAGGGTTCTGCCAATGTCACACCCATGGGATAGCATGTTCATGTAGTCTTTCAAGCCACTGTGGACCAGACTAGCCCTGACCTCGAGATCTCCCAAATGAGCTCAATATGATGTATGTAATGGGGCCTTACCTGAGCATACCCAGATGGTAACCTCCTTTGATAAGTTGTATAACTAGATCAGATTGTGTCTTTAAAGCTGGCCAGACTGAGATAGTCGCTCTTTTTCCTGACTTCTCTTCCTTGCTCTCTCTTTCCTGTTGCATCCAGAGGGTGAAGATCACAGTTTAACTACACCCTGGGTATATGTGAACTGAACCAGAGAAAGTGGAAGGAGTTCCTTTCCCATTCCCTGTCTCTCTGTGTCTTTGTCTCTCTCTCTCTGTGTCTCTGTCTTTCTCTCTGTCTCTGTCTCTATCTCTCTTATCTCTCTGTCTCTCTCTCTTAGCTCAGCTCCAAGAAATGGGCCTGGGAGGGAGGGGGTGTTTCTGTTCAGCGATTGTTTCTATCTCAGTTCCAGGTGCTGATGGCAGTGATCCCCACTGGACCTAGGACTTTGAGCCATGTCCACTTTGGAGTGAGTATTATAGGCAGGATGATGAAGCCAGCCAGCCAGGAACGGACTCCTTGAGAAGCCAGGATGCCTAACCACCCAGGGCTTGGGATTAGGAACTGTATTATATGGGATCTGAGCTAAACTATGAACCTAGTCCCCTTCCCCTCCCCAGAGACTAAGGTGGTATAAGAGGGGACAGAGATTACACCCCATCTGTTGGGAGGTAAACTTGACTGTACCTTTTAAAATACATATTCCTTTGTAAAAGCTAATCTGACTGTTAGTGGCTAAATAGAACTGGAGTATAGGAGACTGCACTTGGAGGAGCTCCATTGATAGGGGATGGAGCCATTGGCAAAGATCCGACATATCCCCATTCCTTTTAAAGGGTACCAGTGAACTCTGCCAGAAAGGTGAAATCTAACACACCTAGACATCAGGCCATGGGAGCCAGGGTTGTCTGTGTTATATACACTGTAAATTAATAGGGCAGCTAGGTGGCACAATATATACAGTGCCAGGCCTGGAATCAGGAAGATCTGAGTTAAAATCTGGCCTCAGACACTAGGTATGTGACCCTGGGCAAGTCACTTAACCCAATTTGCCTCAGTTCCTCATTTCTGAAATAATCTGGAGAAGGAAAAGGCAAACCCTTTCAGTATCTTTGCCAAGAAAACCTCAATGCAGTCGTGAAGAGTTGTACATAACTGAAAATGACTGAAGAAGAACATTTGAGAGTACACATGGTAGTGGATCGAGTGCTGTTCTTGAAGTCAGAAAGAAGTGGGTTCAATTCTTGTTTCTGGAATACATCCGTGATGTGGGCAACCTCTCAGGGCCCTCAAACTACTCTTTAAAACAAGTTAGAGCTGGTGATTGGTAGAGGGAGCTTCCATACTTAGAGTTCCCTACACTGAAATAATCACAGGTTGGGAGGAAAAACAGAGAGAAAGAAAGAGTCTAAATATAGAGTTTATATAGCTCTATGTGTATATAGCCCCATAAATAAGTAATGGAGATATTTTCAGTGATATTTTCCACTGGATCTAACAACCAAGGAATAAAATTAACACTTAATATATTCCTGTTGGGCTCAGAAACTTTTTATCAATGGCTTCCAAATGAAGATTTTCTCCCTATGTTTTTAAATTAAAAATATCTGCAACTGTAGGGAATGCCTTGAAATAATATCTAATTACTGCTGTAAATAGAAGAAATGGCAGAATCCCTAAGGGTGAACAGGAAACTGCAGCTTAAAGCATGGACACTGCTATTAAGATTTATGAACACACTAATCAGTTTGATTTCAAAGATTTATTCCGTAATGGGCATTGCATGGTCTCTAAAAAACCAGCTAACATGGCCGAGAACAAATTAAATGCATTTCTATTCTATGCATTATTCCAGATAATGGAGTGAGCATACACATCCAGGGCTTTGTAGTCCTTTTTTTTTAACTTTTCCCTGAATTCTGGTTCTATATAGGCTTCAGGTAAATGGGATTAGCATCCCTGGGAGGCCACATGGTGTAGTGGGAAGAACACTGTCCTTGAACTTAGGAGACCTACATTCCAATTCAATCTGTCATACTTACCAACAGTATGACTTTGCATTGTAAGTCAATTAATTGCTCCATGCCTCAGTTTCCTCATGTGTAAACTGGTAATAATACTGCTCTCCCTATCTCACAGGAGGAAAATGCTTAGTCAACCTTAAATACTTCATCTGCTCGGTGACTGCATTAGTGAGGATATCGCCTCTAATGTTAGAATTCTCAACACATCCAGGGCTGCTTAACTTGTGTGCCTCTCATGCTCATCTCTCATTTAACTTCTCCCTGCAACTCCTCAAAATTATTGGGTTGGGAGACTTTCTCACTTTTACTTGTCATTGCAAGAATGCCATTGAAACACATAGGCTGTCTTTCAGTTATCCTTTGCCATCACCACATGACCAGCCCATATTCTTTCTTTCAATCATATATAACAGAGTTTAAGGAAAGACAAGCACAACATATGGCTTATACAGTATGTGTAGAGTTGGGCTGCAAGCTAGTTGACAACTATGTCAAGATCATCTTTTACTCTGTTCTTTTTTTTGTAGTATCTATTTCTTGTGTGTGTGTGTGTGTGTGTGTGTGCACGCGCGCGCGCATGTATTTGTGTGTGCTGTGACCTGTTTTCATCCTCCATGCATCTCTCCGCTGCCCTCTGAGCAACACTCATTTGTTATTCCAGAGAGTACAGTAGGCCATGACTAGCAGACAGACAAGAGTAACTTTGAGAAATGTGGGCTTTTTTTTTCAGGGAGAAGTCTGGGGTCACTAAGGGAGTTTCATAACTTCTAAAAGACAATCCAACCAACTCTTCTCTCCCCTATTTCATCCTGGGCCTGGGACCATCCGTAGAAGTCTATCTCCCATGCCTCTTTGTGATATAGAGGCGGCCCTGGGTCACTGGGCTTCAGGCTCTGGAAGATTGGACAAAACTAGAAAGACTTCTGATCTAAAGTAATTAGCAATTATTAGATAATTAATGTGTACAAGACTCTGTGCAACATGTTAGATATCCAAAGATATAAACAAAACAATTCCTGCCCTCAAGGAGTTTATATTCTGTTGAGTAATGGGTCAGGCAAACAGATTATTTGATACATGATGATTTGTGAAAAAGAAAAGAACTTTAATAACAAGAGGAATGGGAAAGGCTAGAGCTGAGCCTTGAAGGGAAATAGGCTTTCTAAAATGAGAAGGTGTAAGAAGAGAACATTCTAGGAAAGGGAGGTCACGGTGAGTGAAGATGAAATACTGAGTTTCAGAAATAACAAGTAGTCTAGTTTGACTGAAATGTACCATGTGTGAAGGTGAGTAACGTACAATAAGCCTAGGAAGCTGGGTGACAGCTAGATCATAAAGGGATTTAAACATCAAATGAGGAGATGTTTAGCCTAAGTCTTGGTGACAAACTGTCTACTGTAGAAGAATCAAACAAGTTAAGTAGATAAAGGCTTAACACCTGCATGTTGATCAGTGGATAATCCCTTGTTTGTTCATGGGAACTAATGCAATAGGAAGAAAAAAATACAGAATGACTTTTAATCCTTCATAGCCCTCTTCCATTTCCACATGGGAAATATGACTATCATGTAGTAGTTTTGTTTTGTTTAAGTGAAGGGTATTCCTAAAGAAGTTAACGTCAACTAAGTGGTACAGTACACAGAGTGTGGACTTGGAGTCAGGAAAGTCTATGTTCACATCCAGCCTCAGACACTTACTATCTCTGTGAACCTGGGCAAATAACAACCTTTCTCAGCCTCAACTTTCTCATATGTGAAATGGGGATGATAATTGCACCAACCTTCCAACTTTATTGTCATAAGGATAAAATCAGATCATCGTACTGTGCTTTGTAAACCTTAAAATGCTATATAAATTTTAGTTATTATTATTACATACTACAATATTCAAAAGAGCTCTCTTTGTGTTATCAAATGATTAAAATAGAGTAGGTGCCCAAAGATTAGAGAATGGCTAAACAAATTTGCATCATTATGAATGATGAATATGAAGAATTCAGAGGATGGAAAGACTTATATGAACTGAGGCAGACTGAAATAATCAGAACCAGAAAAAAAAAACAATATAAACCATTACAACAATGATGTGTACAGCAAGCAGGAAAAGCCGAACTTGAACATTGTGTAACCATAATGACCAAGCTTGACCCTGGAAAAGAGTTGAAAAATTATATCTCCATCCTCCTTTGCAGAGATGGAGTATGGCTATGGAATACTGCACATATCGCATATACTATTAATGCATTGGTTGCTTTTACTGACCTTTTTCCCCCCTCTTTCTTTTTAGACCTTTTTTTTAAATGAAGGTTATTTTTATAGGTGAAAGAGGAGGAAGAATATATATTTGGAAATGAAATTGATGTAAAAATAAAGTATATCACTAAAATAAAATTCTGTAAAGGGAGTAGAGAGTATCATGAACCAACTAGAAGGAAGAAGGTTATAAGTGAGTCAAACTACCACCACAACTACTACCACCACTATTTTCCCTTGGACAGCAGCTGTGATAGCCCAGGACTTAAATTCTAAGAGCCCCAGGAAATTTTAGACCCTTCTCTCCTGCAACCCCTGGCCAAATTACCAGTGCTCTTGTCAACTCAGTCCTCATGTCATAATACAGTGGAGCAACTTTTGTGTAGACGTGGCCTGGTAGGTGCTTCACCAGAGCCCCTATCAGATCCCCACCACACATACACTATCATGATAAATCTGTTATTAAGGGAAACTGAGGCACAAATGTTTAAGAATAATCTCTTTATTGGTAAGACTAGCAATTACCAATAACAGAAGTGAAAGTCTCCTCAGTGACCAGAGACACACCTTACAATTAGAGCATCTTTTTATACAGACTTGTTATGTAACTCCTTTACATAATATCAATTGATGCCAACTAAACTAGAATTGTTTAAACTAGAATTGACTGGTCCCTAATTATACTGATTTGCAAAAAAGGGGTCTTTCAGGTCCCATGGTAACAGGGACACAGAGTTAGTCAACATCGTTGGAAAGTCCCCAATCCCACATTCCCCTGTACTACAGATACCCTGTCATCATGACCAAGGTGAATCATCCTTTATTCATCTTCTTTATCTCCTTCAAGTGGCATGTTTGCTTAGAGTGGACCTGTATTGAATCCCATCAAGTATCATACTACCAAGGCCCATACAAGAGAATTCTAAATCTAAGCCTTTCCAAATGGATTACAATGGTTATTGATGGCATCAATAAAATGTTTAACTATTAATCAAAAATCAATTTCACCATACACATACTTCTCAGAATCCATAGCTACTGAAGATAGAGAAAACAAATGTAATGTACATTCTTTTTTAAGGTACTGACTGCTCTTCATATGGAGCGGTCTGTTGCTAAGTTAACTGTGCTCAAAATTTTAATGAAATAGTTACTGAAAGTTACTCTGATTCAGTTCTGGAAAAATTGTTCATTTTAAAAATTACAAACTATAGAATGTTAGAATGATATAGACAGCAGAATTGTATTTTTGTTTTCTTATTATAGAATATGTATATATGTGAACATTAACATGTTATAGACAAAAGATAATTTGGTTATTAACCATAAGTTGAGATGGTGATATTCTAAGAGAAGACCCAGAGTCTCAACTCAGAATAATAAGATGGGAAAGACAGAAAACAAGATAGACAGAAAGAGAGAGACAGAGACAGATAAAGTAAAAAAGGTAGAGACAGACACAAACACAGAGGGAAAGAAAAAGACTAAGAGACAGAGAGGTGAAAAGAGATTTCACAACTGAATCAGCTAAGTTAAAAGCTAGAAGTAATGTGTATTAAAATTGTTGCTGAAGAGCAGATCTATTTGAGCAGAGGAACAATACCTCCTAATTCCTTTTCTCAGATTACCTTCCACTTACAGTATGTACACCTTGTATTTACATAGTTATTTTCATGTTGTCTTTCCCACTGGAATGTGATCTCCTTGAGAGCAAGGATCATGATTTTATCTTTCCCCTCCTCCTCTCCTGGTCTCCAGTACGTAACACAATGCCTGGCACATTCTGTATGCTTAATAAATGCTTGACTGTCCGCCTGAGTGGAAGTGGAGAATATGAGAAGTCACTCCTTGGAATTATTAGTTTGGCTAAAATGCTGTGCCCAGTGAGATGTCAAACACAGCTGGATCAATTGAAGTTAGCAGCTGAAGAATCTGTTCAACACAGAAGCTATATTTATCAAGGAATGTAGTGTTCCTCAGAAAGAAAAAAGACAACAATTTTTTTAGTCCCAAAGTTGTGAGTCAGCCAAAAACACATGAGTATGTCTCACTCATGTTTTCCTTGGCAGGTTTCTGCAAATGTGTGCCCACTGCTCCCCCATCCCTACCCCAATAGAAATTGACATTACTGTGTGACTCAGATATATGTGTGAATTGTGATGTATTTTGTTATTTATGGTTTTGATTTAATGCATGAATACCTGCGATGTTAATGTCATTTTTTTCTTATAACTAAATAAAGTTATGACTAAGAGTTAAAAAAAGTCATCATTATGAGTACGTGGCTTGTATGAATGTAAACACATTGTTAGAGGTTGGGTAGGTCAAGAGATTTTATTCTTCCTTAACAGAGTTACCCTTAGGACTCTAAGAGAATTTGAGTATAACATTGTGATGATGATCCTTCTCTGAGTACTTAGAACAGCAAATGTGAGAGTACATTGAAAAGAAAGAGCCAACCCAGAGGTGAGTCAGTTCCCACATACTCAAGTAAAAGGTTTGAGATGTTACGGTATGGGTAACCACCCCACACACTCATTAACAGAAAGTTCTGGTCAGGAAAACCCTTAGCATGCAATTTGTTCAGCATCAGAAACAAATGTGGTTTTATCAATGGAAATTTCATTAAAGAAAATGCATTACCATCTGCATTGTACTGTGCTTTAAGGAACACTGGACCCTTCTATTCAACTTGCTGCTGAAGCCTCCTGTATACACTGTCCCTATTAGAATTGTTGTTTGTTCTTTGTTTTCAAAGAAGATCAATGACATCCTAGGGTGATGTCTCGACTTGTGAGTGAATTAGGTTTAAGTGAGACAGAGTTGTACAAAGGTGTCAGCCACATGCTCTTCCAAGGCCACTGGAGTCCAGTGGCAAGACAAAAGTCCAGATGACTGCAGATGGCCCAAGATGGAGATTTTGGCCTCTTCAACAACTGATCAAGCTCTGAGTACCCTACAGGTCCTGCTTCAGGTGCCTTCATGGCCATTGGAACAAATTGTTCTCATATGTCCATTCTGCCTGGAGAAGTATTTACATACTTAGGGTAGATACCCCACCTACCTCCCCAATGGGTTTGAGGCCAGTTGGTTACTTTCAACCTGGTGTACCCCATCTACTGAATCTGTTGAGAGTTGAGATGGGCACCAAAGATGGATAAGCGCCCTGAAAAGGGCTTAGCAAGCCCTCACACCAGAAGTACTAGTCCTCTCTGAACTCTACATATATCTCCTATTAGAATACAAAGTCCTTGACAGCAGGAAAGTTTTGGTTTGTTTGTTTGGGTTTTTGCTTTTGTATGTATATCCTTACCACTTAACAAGTGTGTTGTACCTCATATGCCCTTAATAAGTGATTTTTATTCGTTCAATTATTAATTCAATCACATAAATATTGGTACTCTCAATGGGATAGCCTTGTCCAATGAACAACAATTAGATGTTCTACATCTCTTTTCTTCTCGTACCTCTCACGCTAATCCCTCCTCTTACCTTCTCAGCTGAGGACCCCACCATGCCTAATCAAGAAAACTGCCACCATTCTCAGTGAGCTGGCTCTTCTTCCCTTCTCCTGTTCTCATAAAACCTTGGCAACATCTCTCACTAGCTCTGCGCTTACCCAAGGTTCTGATGGAAAAAAGTGGCCTTTTTCTTTACCAAGGCCTGTCCTTCATATAGTCTTTATTTCTCTCCTTTAAAAATATTATTTATTTTTAACATTTGTCTTTTCAAAATTTTGAGTTCCAAATTCTCTCCCTCTAGCACTTCCCCATCCATTGAGAAGGGAAGAAATATACCAATTGTACCTGTGAAATAATGTAAAACATATTTCCATATTAGTCAAATTGCAAAAGGAAAGAAAGAAAAAAGAAAGGAAAGAAGAAAGGAACAAAGAAAGAGAAAGAAAGAAGGAAAGAAAGGAAGGAAAGAAGGAAGGAAGAAAGGAAGAAAGAAAGAAAGGAAGGAGGGAGGGAGGGAAGGAAGGAGGGAGGGAAGGAAGGAAGAAAAAAAAGGAAGGAAGGGAAAGAAAGAAAGCAAAGGAGGAAGGAAGGAAGGAAGGAAGGAAGGAAGGGAGGAGGGAGGGAAGAAGGAGGGAGAGAAGGAAGGAAGGAAGGAAAGAGGGAGGGAAGGAAAGAGGGAGGGAAGAAAAGAAGGAAGGAAGGAGAGAAGGAAGGAAGAGAGAAAGAAAGAAAGAAAGAAAGAAAGAAAGAAAGAAAGAAAGAAAGAAAGAAAGAAAGAAAGAAAAAGAAAGAAAGGAAGGAAGGAAGGAAGAAAGAAAAAGAAAGGAAGAAAGAAAGAAAGAAAGAAAGAATGGAAGAAAGGGAGAAAGAAAGAAAGAAAGAAAGAAAGAAAGAAAGAAAGAAAGAAAGAAAGAAAGAAAGAAAAATGGAAAGGAAGGAAGGGAAAGGAAGGAAAGGAATGGGAAGGAAGAAAAATACAAAAATTTGAAAAGTATGCTTCAATTTGTATACAGGGTTAATCAGTTCTCAATTTGCGTGTCATTAGCATTTTGTCAGCTTTAGTCTTTATGAATTGCTTTGGATCATTGTCTTGACCAGAGTAGCTAAATCTTTCACAGTTGATCATCTTTATGATATTACTGTTACTGTGCACAGTGTTCTCCTAGTTCTGCTTACTCTAGGTCTGGTCACTTCACTTCGCATGAGTTAATGTGTCTTCCCAGGTTTTTCTAAAATCATCCTGCTCATCATTTCTTATAATGCAATAGTATTACATCAAAATCATATACCACAACTTGTTCAGCCATTCTCCAAATGATGGGCGTCCCCTCAGGTTCCAATACTTTGCCACTACAGAAAGAGCTGCTATAAACAGTTTTATACAAATAGGCCCTTTTCCCTTTATTTTGATCTCTTTGAGATAGAGACCTAGCATAGTGGTATTGCTGGGTCAAAGGTTATGCACAGTTTTATAACCCTTTAGGGATTGTTCCAAGATGCTCTCCAGAATGGTTGGATCAGTTCACAACTCCACCAACAGTGCATTAGTGTTCCAATTTTCCAACATCCACACTCAGTACTTCTCATTCAGCTTTTCTATCATATTAGTCAATCTGATAGGTATGAGGTAGAATTTCAAAGTTGTTTTAGTTTACATTTCTCTAATAACAATGTTTTAGAGCACTTTTAAAAAATATGACTACAAATAGCTTTGATTGCTTCACCTGAAAACTGCCTCTTCTTATCTTTTGACCATTTATCAATTGGGGAATGAATATAATTTTTAAAAATTTGGCTTGGTTTCCCATATATTTGAGAAATGAGAACTTTATTTCAGAAACTTGCTCTAAGTTCCATCACCCACTCACCCAGTTTCCTGCTTTGCTTTTAATCTTGGTTCCATTAATTTTCTTTGTGTAAAATGTTTTTAATTTCATGTGATCAAACTTATCCATTTTTACTTCCTGTGATCCTCTTTATCTCCCTAAAATCTTCCCTTCTGTTTTGCTCATTTTCAATCTTTCCTTATCTGTTGGTTCCTTCCTTGCTTCCTATAAACATATTGGAGATTTCCTAAAGCTTTAAAAGTAAAATATATAAAATATTATATGTATATATATACATATATATGTATATGTGTATATATATATATATATATATATATATATATATATATATATAAATCCTCGCTAGACCCCATCAACATTTATCCTTTTTCAGCCAAACTTTTCGTTAAAGCAAAATGATAAACGCAGTCTTAAGCAATGAAAGAGGCCAAAGACTCAAAGTCTTTCAAAATTCCTCAAGCCTGCAATTGATTCAGGTTCTAGAAGAATGTTAGCCAGTATTAAACCTGAAAAGAATGGTCACACAAAATTAGTGACTCAGTATGGATTAATTGCCTCTGAATCAGCCGACTATATATTTACCATAAAATGGTTAGAGAAAACGTAAAAATTTAGAGCAAATGAGAAGAAAATTTATAAAGATGAGAAGATGCTAATTGTGACTACCATACCTCCATCCCATCCATTCACATGGGCAATTCACTCTGAAAGATGGGAAATGGATAGAAGCAAATGCATTGACTTCAGTAGTAAACTACTTTAGCCAGCAAAAACTTGATCTTTTTGCAAAATGAGAACATGTAGCCAAGGGTGATATCAACCTAGAATATAAGGTCATTTGTAAAACATTATCAGAGGATAGTGGAAGATTATATCCCAAATTGTCTCACAAAACTGTTAAAAGCAAGGGGAAAAAGTATGCAAAATACTGGTAAGAGAAATGGGCCAGTTAACTCATCCTAAGAACATTTATAGATGACACTAGGCAGAGGACAGCATATCATTGTGAAATGGAACAGATCTGCCACAATCCCTACAGTTATAACTCTCATCTATAACAACGGAAACCACATATTCTTACTCTATCTTATCTTTAGCAATATCACTACTGTTTTTTGTATATATATATATATATATATTTAAGTATTGACAATGGGTCATTTGGCTTAAAAAACTCCATTCCATACAGTTTGGAAATACCTGACTCAGGGCTATGGCCTGACTCTTCTAGACTGAAAGACCTGCCACATGAGGACTAGAGAATACATGTACATATAGTGGTGAGGGGTAGAAGTGGGGATGTAAGCTTGAATACAGATTGTTGGCAGGACTAACCCAACAGTGACTTCAACCCTACCAAGCTCAATAAACAGAAAGTTAAGTGTCAGGATTTCACATGTGAAACATTTCTCTTCTGTGCAATCAACTGTGAAACCTTGAGGGACTAACTGAGTTTATTTATTTAGATACCAAGTGATGAATTTATTTGGCCATAGCAAATCATTAAATATCTACTAAGTCATGGAGGGCATGTTCACAGATTATTTAAATGTAGTTATAGCAGGACATGACACCCCAAACCAAATACCAACTCCTCGTAAACCAGAAATGATTCTGGATATTACCAATTCAATTCAATTTAGCAATTATATGCTACTCTTTGTATAAGATGAAGAAATGTTTGGCATGATTCATGTCCACCAGAAGCTTACGATCTTTTTGGTTAGGGGAGACTCATGACAAATTCATCATGATTATTCAGATCTGCTTAAATCCATAATTCTTTCCTAGAATTCTATAGCAGAGACAGAGGTCCTCATTCTATTTCACAGAGGGAAAACGAGGGGCAAAGTGAAGCTTATTTGCAGGCAAGATAGAATTGAAGCTCATAAGGCTGTGAATTAAGCCTGTCACATGAAACTTCTGAGATGAATTCCCTCTCTTCATTTCTAGAAAGCAGAACCAATTTCTTCTTCATGAGCAGTTTTCCTTACTCCTTCTCCTAAAGTAGAGGAGCAAGATTAATCCTCACCTCCCCATTAATGTTTGGCTACCATTTTTGTTATTTGATTTAAAAAAAGCATACGAAGTAACACACAGTATTGTCCTTCAGAATCTGGGGTCAGAGCCAGACATGTGCTTGAGTCATCTCAAACCTGCTCCCAGAAGCTGTTGTTAAATTTTCAATATGAGTGTTTCCCTACCTCAGGAATAAGGAAACAGTATAAATCAGAGCTTAATTTATCATTTTTTGATTGTCTAGACTTAAGAAAGTGATGGAAAACATTTATAATAATTGAATTGTGTGCATTTTATTTTTTCGGAAAGCTGGTTGTTGAATATCTATCAGCACTTCTCTGGCATCAAATTTTAATTTCACACTGGACAGAAAGTAACTTCTAATAGCTTTTGTTTTCTGTTTTATCTGAACAGGATTTATATGTAAGAGCTGGGATAGAAAGGTGGCTCACTAAATGCATGAATGGAGGCATTTGTTTTTTGCCTATAGTTGATCTTCACATAAATTCAAAAGAGTAAAGTTAATGGGAAAATACAGAGGTGAGAGATTGTAGACAGAATATTGTATGCATTGTTGGATGAGGTCACTGTATCCAATGTTTTTGCTTGACTGATTTTCTTTATGACAAGAGGTATAACTGTGGAAGGTCAGAGAATTGCAATGACTATGATATAAATACAGAAAGCAACATTCTTGCTTTTTTCTTTATATGATCAGTTTTATTCATGGCTGTGTGCACATGAAAGAGTTTTGTGGTCATAAATGCCTTCTTATGTTCAGTATCTATACAGATGGGGGACATCTCCAGTTGTGCTGATCTATATCTTACCACTAGATCCAGATAGCCCTGGAGGGGAAAGTGAGGCTGGTGACTTTGCACAGATCTCCCTCACTTAAATCCAATTAACTTGCAAGTTATGGCATCACCTTCCTGAATCATGGTCCTCTTAGAGAATGAAGGACAAACAACAGCACCTGTACACATATATTCTCTCTCTCTTTCTCTCTCTCTCTCTCTCTCTCTCTCTCTCTCTCTCTCCATATATATATATACATATATACATATATGTAAAGTATGTGTATGTGTGCACATGCGCATACGCACAGCAGTGTCCTTGTATGTCAACAGATCATAAGAAAGCTAACATCCTGAAAAGAGCCAAAAATGGTCTATGATTCTAAACTTTGATCCTATAGCAAAAGTTAAGAATAAAATAAACATGGTCGCTTAACATTTAATATGGTTGCTGCTGTTCAGGGTTTCTTCCTTCTGGTAAAATGCGTGTGTGTGTGTGTGTGTGTGTGTGTGTGTGTGTGTGTGTGTGTGATTATAAGATAGTATTATCTGTGGTGACGCAGAATCAGACAAAACCTCATATTTCTTTCAACCAAAAACCTGGAAAAAAATTGCACAAGTTTCTTACTTGACACATACAGAAACACTGATTTCTGTGACGAACAAAATAACAAATGAATGAATAAGTAAATGAATGAAAGCACATTTGTTGAGCATTTACTATGTTCCAAGTACTGTGCTCTGCACTAAGGATACTAATGGAAAAGTGACCCAGTCTCTGCTCTCAATGAATTACATTCGAATATGGAGAGACATCCCCTAGAGGAGGGTCATGCTACAGGGCAGATGCCTAAACCCAGAACACAGAGGACTTTACCGGAACCACCTTGAACTGGCTTAGAAAAGGCCATTGTCAGTTTTCAATAGGAGCACTTGCACATCACAAATTAGTAGAGGCTACAGATCAGGGCTTGATCGATTGATATTTTAAAATCGTCTAGACTTCAGAAAATGTTGGAGAAAATGTTAATAATGCAGAGTAATCGTGTACTGACGCCATGGATCCATTTTATTCTTGAAGGCTGGTTGTTAAACATTTACTGCCCACTACTACCTTAGGGTGACATGTCAGGGTGGATAACAAGGCCCAGTGGTCCAAATGGTTCAGTAGTAAGGTTGATAATAAAGTCCAGGATAATAAAGTGAGAGAGAGGAGGGGGTGTGGGTAGATGAGTTAGCACTTTTCAAGGCATTGAATTCATAGTCCTGAATTCAAATTAATAAAACATTCATCAAACTTTATGACTTTATGTACCCTACATACAATGGCAAAGGACAGTGTTAATTACTAGAGCGGGAGGAATACAAAATTTGGATGAGAAAAAATTCACGTCCCAGTAAAGGTTACAGTTTTGTATAGGGGACAATACATATATAAATAACCACAATACATACACACACACACACACACACACACACACACACACATGTGCGTGTGCACGGGCATGTTTCAACAATCTGGCTAGCAGCTGTTGTGGGGATGAAAGACCAACACAAACCCAACAACAAGAATGCTACCAGCACGCTGCAAAAGCACAGAAAGATACATCTTCTTGAGTTTAAATCTGTCTTACAACACCAAGGAATTGTCTGAATCTGGGCAAGGCATTTATTCCTGTTTGCCTCAGGTTCCTCATCTGAAAAATGAGCTGGAGAAGGAAATGACAAACCACTCTAGTATCTTTACCAAGAAAACCCCAAATGGCATCATGAAGAGGCAGACACCACTGAAAAAGAAACACACGCACACACATATATAGGTGCACACACATATATAGGTACACACACAAAATGTATCAGAGAGTTGTTGGAGTTCCTCTTCAAGATTAATATAACTGTCTTAGGTCATGAGATCATAGATTTAAATCTGCAAGCACCATCAAAGGCCATCTACTCCAGCCTCTTTATTTTACAGTTGAGGAAACTGAAGCACAGAGAGTAATTTGATCAAGGTCCCAAAAGTAGTTGGTAGCAGAGATAAATTTTGAACCAAGGTCTTTCGGCTCTAAATATGGTGTTCATTCCATTTTACTGCATTATTTCTTGGTACTACATATATATATATATATATATATATATATATATATATATATATATATATATATATATATGTATGTATATATGTATGTGTGTGTGTATTAACAATGGTAGCTGCTGATCACATTTATGCAATGTTTTAATATTTGGAAAACCTCTTGTGTATTATGTAGCATCCTCTTTTAATGATGAAAAAATTGAGACTCTGAGAACGTAAAAGGCTTAAATGGCATATAACAATTAATTAATGGAAGATGCAGGTAGAAAAATCACATATCCTGACTCCAAATTCAGTGATCTTATCAGAAACCAAGAGTAGTCCCAAAGGCATGAAAAGAAATTTTTTGCAGCAGGGACAGGTGAGAAGACCACCCAGCAGATCTGGGAGGGCATGCAGGGGTAAGCAGGGTAGATTGACACTGCAGATTACCACAGTCCACCAGCTTGGCCTTTCCTATTTTAACAAAGTTTTCTTGTTTACTTGGTGCCAGGTTTTGTTGTTTTTATGCTACTGAAGAACTACAAGTGTTGAGGTCTGTATCCTCAAATTTTAGCACCCTCAGACAATGAGCCCACCACCCCACCCCGATTATGATCCTTTATAGGCTTATGAGAATTGATGAGAAAAGAAAATAGGATGCTTTTGGTACTAAAGAGGCATAATAACCAGCCAGAAAGTTGGGAAGAAGATGATAGAGGGCTTCCTAGGGAGGCCTTTCCATTGAATTCAATTTAAGAAATATTTATTAAGCGCCTACTGTGCGCAAGGTCCTAGAGTAGGCAGAATTAAAAAAAAAAAAAACATTACCATGCATTGGGTAGCAGCCAGAAGTCTGTCAGCACTAGTAAAGTTTTATGCTTCAACAGAACTAGAAAAAGGTTATACAAACAGTAACCCGAACGGAATAAAAATGCCTTCAGATTTATAGAAGCAAATTGTTTGCTATGTAAATGAAGCTTTGGAATATATATGGTTTATGGAAATTAATGTCTTGTATATTACCCAGCTACCAGATTAAAATTGGAGCCACACTGATTAGGTAATGTCACAAATCAATTCCCATGGAGAGAAATAATAATAATGCATCAAAGTACAAATACGCAGATTAAACACATTGATGTATAAGAAAAGAGAAAGAAGTGGGGAAAAGAGTTTATTTTTCCAACCGCTTCTTCTGAATGCTGGTCATGCTCGGGTTTATCTCTATATTCCCCCAAACAATGGGCAGAAAGTAAACAGCCACCTGGTTATGACACTTCCTATTTCACAAAACATACTGGAAGAAAAAAGAGAAAGAGTGAGTGAGCGAGAGAAATCTGGCTCCTTTCCTGCAAGTTAAATATCAAATCATGTGAAGCTTGCATTGCTGAATGTGGCAATACTTCCATGGCTCCAATCAATGGAACATTTAGACAGAAGGAAGGTGAGCAGAATTTATTACCTGTCTGCAAGTTAATTCCATTCTTCCTTTTCCTCTAGTCCTAGCAGGTTGGGCATGGAGTAAGGGTTATTCTGAAGGCTCCACAAAAAGCTTCAGGAGTCATAAATATTTAATATCTTTGAGTCAGATAAATTAACATAGCCAGCTTACTATCATGGAAAGTGACATTGCTGATGTCTACAGACATTTCTTCCAAGATAAGCCTTAGCCTTTGGTCATAAAATGGATGGTTGATAAAAATCAGTTCATTCAAACCCTTGCCAACTCCATATAAAACCTCAAACCCTTTCAGGTAGCAGAAAGGGCTGGTGGAGTGAGGATCAGTATCAAGTGTGGGGAAAGAGCATAGAGAGGGATATTGTCAAACAGGATATGTTTTCATTCTTTTCTTTTCATTTTAACATGTCACTGGCTTCCTTGGGTATGTATGTTCTGGAACAGAAGCTGAACTAAGATTGTTTTCAGAAATAGAAACTTAAGAATCATTTCTTTGTCCCTAGGGAATGCTTCCTGTGTGGTTGAGTGTGACAACATTTCAAATCTTCCTATTAATGTACTATTTAGTGCACACCTAACTGGTGTGTTCCTAGGACTGATGGCGAGGGCCTCTGCCACATCCCAACCATGATGTCCCACTCCACCTACTTAAAATTCTACTATATGGGAGTGATTCCTTTAGGTCTTTCTAATACTGCTGGGCTATCCTCTCAGTTAATCACATAGGTAGGGCACTTCAAATGCCCTAAAGGAAAATACTTCAGATCCCTGGATCTATAGAACTTGGAGGGGGAAGGAAGCTAAGAGATTGGAAGTGTAATCTCTTCATTTTCAGCTAAAGAAATATAAACCCCAAGAGGGAAAATGGTTTGACCATGACTAAAAACGGCAGCTAGAAAAGCCAGGGCTCAAATTTAGGTCTTTTCATTACAGATATAAAAATGTTCTTATCCTATATTCTCCTGCTTATTTATTTGTTTTTGTCTGTTATTGGGGTGAGCCTACAAAGATCTAATTTAATCTTTAGGCTAAATAGAATCTTAGCTTTTGATGGGACATTGGAGGAAATCTAATCCAAACTTAAGACGAGAAGACTGCCTCTTGATGGAGGAACCCCCTTCTATACCATGCTATAAGTGGCCAATCTGAATCTACACTACCTTATTCAAATCCCTTTCCATTTTTCTATATGTCTCTATTTACTAAGGAGTTCATTCCTACATTAACCTGAAACCTACCATGCTGTAAATTATATCAGTGGTCCTACTTCTGCTCTCTGGATGCTAGGAGAAAACAAAAATAATCCTTTTATAAGTATTTATAGGAGAAATCCTTGGATCATATTTCCTGACTCACTCCATGGCTTTTCTTCTTCATGCTAATTATCCATAGTTCCTTAAAGCTAAACTCATGTAACTTTGTTTTGAGTCCCCTCACCTATGAAGTTACTGGCCTCTTCCCCCGTTGCTATACCAACAAGCAGAAGGGCTCACCAAAACTTTTATTATGAGATAAAAGGCAACCAGTTCTCATCAGTGTTCTATTATCCCTATTCTTTCCAAGCCCCCACTAGGAGGGAATTGTAGGTCACATCTATATACTTCCACAACAGTCTTTCTCCAGTGTCTTGTGATGTGGAGGTGACCCTAGGTTTTGTTGATGGTAGAACTCAAGCTTTGGCAGATCCCAAAAAGTAGAAAAGTAAGATGAGCCCACAGGGTGATAAATGTCTTTTTTACATAGTCTCCAAAGGATGGTAATATGTATGAGGGATCAGGAAAGGGAGTCCTCATGCCAACAAAATTACAGGCCTGAAGTATTGAATCAACAAGTTGCTTACCTTATTGGTCCCAACCCTACAATATCTGGCACAACTCACCAGGTATCTTAGAAATATGTATTAGCCATTGTGGCACTTATGTCCCAGAAGGATTAAGTTGTCATAAGGGATTAAAATGGAAATGTCCTGAATGCGCTCTTATTGTCTCACTTTGAAAAAGCTTCTGCCTTTGAAGTAAAGAGGCCTGGACTAGAAACCCAATTCTATCATGTGTTAGTTGTATGGCTGGTATAGCTGCCCCTCTGGGCTCACTCTCTTAAGTGAGCTAACTCCAACTCACGTTGGTGAGCCAGGATCCCATGAATTGTTAACTTCTTTTGTTTTATTAATTGATTCTGCAATTTCATCTGAGATGAATGAAAAGTCTCAAAAGACAGCTTCTGGTTAATTAATAATCAATTTATTAATTAAGCTAGCAAATAATCACTAAATTGATGGTCAGTCACATCTCTCAGTAACCAGAGACAAAAGATCATGGAGATCATTGAATGCTTAAATACCTTTGGAAAAGTGGGTGTGCCTGAGAGGTGGAGATCAACCCTTATTATTGAACAATCAATGAGGGGATGGATTTTCAAATGAGGAGGTGGGCTGAGAGCCTTTAGTTCCTCCTGCAGCTTGATAATGAGATTCAGCTGCCTCCAGCTACATGGACAAAAGAATCCGTCTTGTCAATTAAAAAATAAAGAATTTATCTTCTCCCAGATGCTGAACAATGGTGGGGTTTCAAGGGCCTCAGCCTAATTCTTCTGAGGGCTCAGGATTTACCTAGATTAGATTCTATTTACACTTTAATCAGAAATAAGCTTTCCCAGTAGGGTGGGGTACTGCCCAAGCATGAGAATGTTGCGGGGGGGGGGGGGGGGGGGGGGGGGGGGGGGGGGGGGGGGGGGGGGAAGGGCATCAGGCCAATCTCATCATCAGTCCTGTCCTTCTGAGGCTGACTGACCTATAGGTCTTTGAATCAGGACGTAAAAAAAAAGAAGAAAAAAAGAGAAAAAACAAAAAACCTTGGCTCCCGATATTAATAATTGGCTATTAATAATCATTTCTCTCAGATTGAACAGCCATTTTTACCTGGTAAAACATAGAGGACCATATTAGTTACATTAATTGGAAGTAAGTATGTTATGGGACTGTTAGACAGATAACACCAGCACACAGAATGGCTGCTAGCACAGATTCACTCTTGATCTGCTCAGACAGCAAAGACAGTTTTGAAAGGGTTAATAATTTTACTTTTTTCTAGTCTAGTTTTCTCACTTAGCACAAGAGTTGCTGATAATAAGTACAATGTCCTACAGCATTCCCTAATCATCCTTCTCTCAGGGGCCACCGAGAATGGGGGACAACTATCCTTACGTCTCAATGGGGTCAATCGAGACAGGTACAACTTGTGCATTGCACCCTACAAGGTTCCCCTAAATCCCCTCTAGCCTCATGGGGGACAGTTGAGGCACACACAGATTCTTCCCTCCCAAGCCTTGATGGGGACCAGTCAAGGCACACAGCATTCCAGCTTATGCATTCAACCTTAAAGGTTCCTCCTAAGCCTTAATAGGGGCCAGTCAAGGTACACAAGTATTCAACCATAAATGTTCCCCAACTCACTGACTCATTCCCACCTGTTTCGTAGGGCAACAGACAAACAAGGCATATTGCCAGCAATAGCCTCATAAGTTTACATCACCTCATCCCTGTATCTCACTGTGCAATCACAGTGGATGTTTACAATTTAAGCACACATATTTATATTATTTATCATTTTATAATGCTGTGCAACAGTGGTGGAGATATTTGAACCATGAACCTGGGAAACAGATTGTTATGACCATGGATCCTGCAAAACTGAATTCTAAAAAATAATAACAAAAATCTACTTTACACACACTAAAATTCACATTACTGACAGGGACACTCCTCTTATACTAGGTCGATTACTTAATTGGTGACCCTCAGTTGATAATTGGTAAAATACAGGTAAGGATAACACTGTCAACCTAGAGTTATAAGGAAAAGACTTAATAAGACATGAAAAGCAATAAGGATGGCTGGATAAGAAAATTATTGTGACCATCATTGTTGTGTTATTGATAGAGAACTTCCAGTTAGAGCCATGCTAAAAAAAATTCCACATGTAATTTAGACAAATTTTGAAAATCTTTTACCTTTTTGTTAGACGAAGGCATGGGGAGTTTTGAGCCTTCAATACAATGCATATGACTTAACACAATAAAATAAATTTCTATATGTCACAGGAAACACACACACACATATATACGCATACCTATGTGCTTGTATACACATATGTGTATATACATGTGCGTGTGTTTATACATATGTATACCTGCATATACCCGTTTATTAATAGCATGGTGAATTAAGAGCTCAAGTAGATCACAAATTTCTGGATTAAAGTCTTTTCTCTGTTGTCATATATTGGCTGTGCCATAAGTCAGGTCTCCCAGGCCATGCCTCAAGACTTTTAAAGAGAAGATGGTGGTAGAGGAAGTTTCTCACTGGGTACTTTCTTCATTGAGGAAATCAGAGATCACTTGTTTCCTCTTCCTTCCCAAAAGTAATCACACGCAAACACAGACAGCTGTAACAATGTCCATTTGTGTTCAACAATTTTATTAATTACCTACTATGTGGCAGGTACTCTGGAAGGCACTCGGAATTGAAAGCCAAAAATCCCTGCCCTCATGTAGTATCCAGTTCAAATCATTAAATTAAACATTAAATAAGGGGGTAGCCCTAACTGTTCTGATTATGTCTAATTATCATTTTAATGAAGCTGCTAAATACTGCATGGTAAAACTTTTATAAATGAAGCCAGACAAATAAACTTGTCCTGGATGTAATGCTGACTTCCTATGTGGCTATGGTGAAGTCATTCCAAGCTGCACATCCCTAGTTTCCTCACTTGTAATAACATTATGAGAGAATCCGTATTGCTTCAGTGTCTCCCAGTGTGGAACACAAGGTCTTACACACAGAAAGTGCTTCCGAAATACTTTTTGAAGTGAATTGAGCAATCACAAAGCATTTCCAAAATGTCTATTTGCATGAATCACCAGGCTAATGTTACAGACATTAGTTCTACCCTCTTGGATTTCACTAGCCAATACAAATGCAGATAAACACAACAATAAGGGAACCTAGAATAAAGATATTGAATGAATACACAAATATGATGCAAAATCATTTATGCTATATTAATCAGAATCAGAATCACCATAATAAGCATTTATTAAAAACCTACCCATGTGCATGTTCTCAATTCTATTGGAGAGAGTGGGGTGGAAGAAAAAGTAGCTAATTCCTTTAGAAACTTATGAACTAGCTTCATAAAGGAGAAGGGGAGAAGAAGAAAAGAGAGAGGGTGGGAAATTAACCCTCATTGTCATTGGTATAGAGAATTCTTAGAAACTCTCTGTCAATGAAAATCTTCACTGTATAGTTTTAGAAAACTTGTGTTGCCCAGGGAACTGAGAAATGAACTTGCCACATGTGAAATTCAATTCAACAGACATCGATTGCCTACTATGTGGAACCAAATAGTTGTAAATTCTCTATACCAAATGATATCACAGCTCACAATGGTTGCCTAGTACATAGTAGGTGTTTAATAAATGTTTGTTCACTTTATACTCACCCTGCTCCTACTGGAATTTATATAGGATTTTCAAATTTCTGAAGAGCTTTATATCCTTTATATTGTTTAAGAATCACAACTATTCCCATGAGGTAGGTATTAAAGATGTTATCCTCATTTTACAGATTGTATAACTGAATAACTGTATAACTCACAGATATCAAATAATTTGGTCGTATTCAGTTAGCTAGCGTTAGAGAAGGCATATGGACCCAGAATTTTCAGATCCAAAGCCTAATAATCCACTAAACCATTAATATGATTAATATTAAGTTAATGTTAGCATTAATAGTAAGGTAACATTATCACATATATTAGTGATTTATTATTGATATTTTCATTATTGTCTATCACTAAAATTAAAAATATAACCAACATCACCAGGTCAACTAGTACCATGATTACTCTTATCATCATCATTATTATTACTCATATTAAAACTCTAGGATCATCGCAAAATCTAATGGCTTTTTCTCAGGCTTAATTTCTCTTGAGCACTTGGCAGAATTGACATTGGTGACCACCTTCTCTTCTTTGATATACTCCGCTCCCTAGGTTTGCAGTGGAATGGAAAGGAATAAATATTTATAAAGCACCTACTATGTGCCAAGGATTGTGCTAAATGCTTCATAAATCTTATCTCATTTGATCTCATCAGGAGATTTTCATGGCCCTGCTCTCTCCTGGTTATCCTATATATCTCATTGTTCTTTCTCAGCCTTCTTCACTGGACTTTCATTCACATTATTCTCCCTGACAGTACGAATCTCCTAAGACTCTGTTATGAACCTTCTTTTGTTCTCTAAATACTTTCTATCTCATTGATCTAATTAGCTTCTACAGGTTCCATCATGATCTCTAACACACATGTGTGTGTGGTATATATGTACATGTGTGCACATGTATATATCTATATCTATGTGTTTGTGTATGTGTGTGTTTGTATTTACATTTTCTGTATGCATATAACAGGCCTAGTCTCTCTCATGATCTCCAGTCCCACATTACCAGCTACCTACTAGGCATTTTGAACTGGATATCCTATAAGAATCTCAAACTCAACATATCCAAAACAGAACTTGCAATCTTTTCCCCAGACTAATTCCCTTTTTCTCAACTTCTACATTACTGTCTAGGGTGCTGTTTCAACAATCCAGCTAACGGCTGCAGTGGGGGTGTAAAACCAATAACAACCAGCTCACAGAACGCTGCAAGCCCAGGTTTTTTTGATCTGCTTTACTAAGGAAAGCAACGTTAAGGGGTTAACAATCTTACTTTAATCCAGCATATAAATATCGTTCACTCAGTTCAGGGGAAAAAAACCAGCACCCTGAACTTCAGAGCAAACACAAACAAATTACAAACATCAATAGACAGACCTTGTCTGATTCAAATCCCAATTCATAGTTGCCAGAGTTTAACCAAGTCCAAACATCCAGGCAAGCTGGAGAGCTATTAACTACAGTTGCCTGGAGTCTCCACATCAGCACACCACCAAAAGTGAGAGCCCTAAGCAAATAGCTCTGTCTTCCCTTTTTATGCACTCAAACGAGGGACCAGAACTTAAGCTCTTACTATCGGCTCTGGAGTTTGCACCTCCCCCTAGGACTTTGAGGGCTTCATGCCCACATTGACTTAGCACCTAATAGCTAGGGGTTTGGGGCTTATTTGGGAGCGAAGATATAATCAGACCTCCCTTCATTGGCCCCACCTGGAGCCCCACCTTAGTTACCAATTCACACCCACATAGGCTTAGCACCTAATAGATAGGGGTTTGGGCCTGAGGCTTAGCACCTAGTAAGACTCAATCAAAGATGCTTAATTAATCATTTTAAAACAGTAAGAAAGTCCCAACTTAATTGATATTACAGGTGTACCATTTACCCAGGTCATGAACTTTAGTGACATCCTTTACTATTTTTTCTCACTCATAAAACATATGCAACCAGTTGACAAACTTGCCATTTCTACTTTTCTGACATCTCTATTTTGTCTTCTCTTCCCTCATATAGCTATCACCTTTGTCTAATCACTCATCACCTTTCACTTGAATTATTACAATAGCTTTCTAATTAGTATCCTTGCCTCAAGCCTTTCTCCATTCTAGTCCTTCCATACAACTGCCAAATATTTCCAAAGCAAAGGTCTAATTATCTAAACCCCTAGCCCCCACTCAATAAACCCTAGTGGCTCCCTATTACATCTAAGAATAAACATAAAGCCTGCTGTTTGGTGTCTGAAGCCCTTCACCACGTGGTCCTTATTCTTCCAGTCTTCTTATTCATTATTCCCCTCCTCTTACTGTGGTCCATTCATGTTGACCTACTCACTTTTCTTCACATATAACACTTCCTTTCTTATCTCCACACCACTGACTACCTATCTGCTATGTCTGGAATGCCCTCCTTCATATCTACCTCTTAGAACATATGTGGCTTCCTTCAAGACTAAGATTAAATCTACCCTTATAAAGAGGCCTTTCCCAATTTCGCCAAGTACTGGAGCCTAAGGTTACCTTCTATCTTCTACTATGTACGTATCTCTGTGTATCTACTTATTTACATGTCATCTTCCCCCATTAAGATGTATGCTCCTGGAGGGAAAGCACTGTTATTTGTTTGTTTGTTTGTTTTTACAGGGGAGGAAACCGAAACCCAGAAAGGTTTTGACTTTATTAAAGTAAGGGATAAAACCATAATTTAAACCTTTGACTGTTTGATAGGCCTCAGTTTTCTCACCTGAAAATTTTCTCCAGAAATATGACCTCTCTGGAATTGAAGACCTGAGCTGCAGATCATAAATAATCATGGTACCCACATGGAAGGCACTGGATACTTTAGGGGAGAGTGGGGGAGGGGAGGTGGGAGGTTTTGATACTTCTGAAACTATTCATAGGTCTTAAATCCCAGGAGGCACCATTTGCTTCAGTTACTTATGACATTAAGTGGAAGAAAAACGGAACTGTGTTCTACAAAAAAGAAATTTAATTACAGCTTCAACAGCAACAAATGTCTAGTTTTAAAAAAAAGTCAAGCAATTACTTTAATTGCTTTTCTAGCCACATTTTACAAACTTTTGTATTAGTGCTTTGCAGGCATTTACATTAGAAATGAGTACATTTGCTGATAGCTTCTGGCCCCAGATATGCATTTGTTTACTGACCCAACAATGTTATGCAAAAACCAACCTACTTATTAATTCGTATGTTTCTGTAAACATCTGGAAAGCTCTATAAAAGGTCCAATTTAGAGCCTTGTAGAATCCCTATGTGTCTGTATTCATAATTTTCTCACCCCTTTAAGATGGTACAGTTTTGGAGACACCATTGACCAATGGAGAAAATTCTTCTGTTTTGTGTGGTGCCATGTTCTATAATTAATCCTAACAGATGCCTAGATAGTGGTTTAAAAAGTTCGAGACACGTAATTCCCGGGTAATTACTCATTTTATTTATAATGATAGCATTTTAGTAAAAGGAGGTCTGCAACACTTTTGAATGCCAAAGACAATCATGGCAGCAGGCTCACAGTTTATATGCCCTTGGAAGATCGGTATTTCCTATGGTGGCAATCAACTCTGGTTGGTTAGCAGTTAATGAGAGAATGAATATTACAATGAGAGGCTGAGCCTGTTCTAAAACTTTGATTATGTCATTTACTTACAAATTACCTCCAGCCTTAGGCAATCTATTCAAAAAAATTATCCCCTACCCAAGCTTGAGCTTGGGAGAAATTATATCAGTAAGATAAGATTCATGACCTTGAGGATGACCATGAACACATCTGAATGGTTCAGAATTTCAAAGTATAAGAAATTCTCTAGGTAGAAAGCAGAGGAAGTATAACATTTATTTAAACACAAGCGAATCCAATCCCAGAACTGGTAATTCCAATTCCATATAGTAGCAATACTATTTCAAAGCCAGTAAGCCCACCTCAACGTAGCAACAAGGAAATTATAACACAGTATTATAGCAAGGAGCCAAGTCATCCAGTCACCTTCCCCCCTGCTAGGGCTGTCCTGTAAACAATCACTCACAAATCCTAACTCTTCCTCTCAGCACTCTCTTCTGCAACTCTGTAGACTCTGAGTTCCTGCTCCTTCTCCTTGGGCTGAATTCTGATTCCTGTAGTCCTCACTGCCTCAATGTCCTCTTGATGTCTGCTTCTGAATCCTGCTGCTCTCAGTTCTGCTGCTCTCAGTTCTGGTCTCTCGTTTTATACAGTCCTAGCCATCATCTAAATAACTAGAACTCAGTTCACATACCACTGACTCTGGTTTTTAGCAACTCTCATTAGGGTCCTGAGGGCTTCATGCCTACATCCTGAGGCCTGGGGCCTCACACCTAGTTAGTGAAAGGGCGTGGACATGCCTCTAATCAGGCCTCCCTTTGTTGGCCCCACCTGAGGCATATTCAATGGTCAGGAAAGATCTTTCACTTACTGATTGACCTTACAGAGACTCACCTTAGATGAGAAGTCTCAACTAGTTGGGTAGAACTACAATACCCCAGAATGAGGAGAATGTGAATCCTGGCTTCCATTAACCCTGTTCTTAATAGATTAGACAAGGAAATGGGGGGGGGGGGCAACAACAACAACAAAAACATTTGGATCTCCCTAATTTTAATAATTGGTCATTAATATGAGGGAGAAATAATTATTTCTCTCCGTGGTCAATTGGATCCAATGGGAACTTAGTCAATTGTGCAAAATGATGGGACAGAAATACCTTTGTCTTTAGACAGACACTCTGAATCTAACCTGGTTAAAGAAGAAATATGCCTTTAGCTTCTCCACTGACCTCTCCTCTTGCACGTCATTATAGCATGATGGAGATTCATTTTTCTCTAAGATTATGCCAAAGAAGCACAAGGTCTTCACCTCCTACCGAGGTGGAAAGACTTCAAATATTGGCATGGCCATGGAACAGGTGTCCATTGTGTGATGGTACCTAGCTAGTTGGGACAAGTTTCATCATAAGAAGGCTGGTTATTGGGCTTCAGTTAGAGCAACTTACAGACACTAAATGGCAAGATTGTTGGGCAGCTTGGTATAGTGAAGGGTGGGAGGGGAAGCACTGGACTTACAGTTAGGAAGGCCTGGGTTCAAATCCCACCTCAGACATTTGCTAGCAGCAAGTTGCAACCTATCTGTGCTTCAGATTCTTCATCTACAAAAGGAGGGGGCTGAGCTTGAGGGCTTCTAGTGTCTACTCCAATTCTAAACCAATAAGCAGTATCAGCAGAAAAATGCTCACATCCAGGATAATTCAAAGTTTTGAAGTATCCCACTGATCAAGCTTCCTTTTTCAGTGCCATGCACTTAATGAACACTCGAATCCTAAGGGAGGCATTCTAGCCCAGTTGTGGAATGAGCGTTAGGCTGATTCAGGGGACGTGAGTTCCAGTCCTGATTCAACCCCTAACAAATTGTTTGGTTTCAGGCGAGTCATTCACCCTCTCTGTGTTTTCAGTTTGCCAGCTGTTAAATGGGGATAGTGAGTTTTATCACTCTTGCTGGGCTGATTCAGTCATCTTCCAAAAGGAACAGAAATCTATCTTGTAATATTCAGTCAATTGTTTCAATATTCTGATAATTAGAAGGAACTAAATAGTTACTAGGGCATAGGATGGTGTCTGGTGACTAGAGTTAAGAACAGTGTCAAATGCTGCTTTGCATTTTTACATCAAACTAACCTCTCTGAGGCTGTTTTCTCAACTGTAAAATTGGAAGGAAAAAAAAAAAAGCCTATAGTAGCCATGTCTCAGGGTTGAAATAAGCCTCAAATGAGTTAAGATGAAAACTATTTGCAAACTTGACTATGTAAAGGTCAGTTACTGTAACCTTATGTGTTAGCTAGTACAGGACAGGGCCAATCTTTCCTTGAGGGTAGCAAGCAGAATAATAATCTGTATTTTTTGGATTGGTTGTGCATTAGAAAGCAGTCGTTTCCTGAAATATGTGATTGTCACTGTGAGATTTTCCCAGCTATCTGGGTAGAGGGAGTTCAACTAGGACCATCCCTAGGCACTGCTAATAAGTAGGCTGAATCATACTGAACCTGTACCCGGTGACTTCATGTGGCCTCCCCATACATGGAAAACTGGTCTAAGAAAAGAATATTTTAGTTGTTACTTTTCACAGCATATATATATATATATATATATATATATATATATACACACACACACACATATGTATATGTATGTGTATATGTGTGTATATACACACACATATGTATGTATATACACATACACATATACGTATATACATATGTACATGAATGCATATATACATGTGTGTGTATTAGTGTATATAAACATGCATATGTGTATATATGTGTGTGTATGCATACACACATATACATATGTGTGTACATATACATATATGTATATATACTGTAAAACAAACAAAACTTTATAACTACAGATTTATAACTATAGGATAAAAGGTTCTCTCCTCTTCTAAGGGAATTTTAGGCACTGTGTAGCAGTGTGATTTTTTTTTTCTAAAAGGAGCCTTCCCAGGATCCCTCAGGAATTATACTACAGAAATGAAAACCTACTCTGTCTATGTCTAAGGTTGTATGTGAATTTGCCTATATTTTGTCAGGTCCAGACCTGAACACAGGTCATAAGATTATAGGATTTGGTACATCTAGCCCAAAGCTATCGTTTTAAATGTGAGGAAACTGAGTCCCTGCATGATGAAGTAACTGGCCCAAGGTTGCATTGCCAGTAAGTTGAAGATCTGGGATTAGAACCTAGGTCTTCTGATTCCAAGTTCTTTCTTCCTTCTATGCCAGAAGGAACCTGGTCCTCTGTGAGCCTAAACTAATCAGGGTTTTACATGCAACAAATTTCATTCAAAGCTAATTTAATGAGGTTAAGATACTTAAGAATAGATCTATCTTGCCGCTATGGTTTAAGTCCCCAGTTTTGTTTGCACCATGAAAACGCAAATTTCTAAACCAAAGGAAAACATCGTGGTCTCTGAAGGATGGTCAGGTCAAGTCCTTTCTCACAGAACTGTGTATATCTAAACAATCCGAGTATCAGAAACTTCAAAAGCGCAAAAGGTCCACATATCCTTTGGGGAATTTTTACTACTTTTGGCTCTTGTGCCTGCATTCAGAAAACATGGGGAAATGTCTGCAAGGTATTGTTTGGTATATAGGGACTAAGTCCCTGCTTGCCAGCAGGTAAAATAAGGAAATTTGACTGGAAGATATCTAAAGTGTCTTCCATCTCTGTGACTCTATGATCACTTCTGGGATCTATTCTGGGAATTACAGAAGAAAATTATATGGAAAAAAGATGAAAACAAAGTTGAAACCTTTGAATGAGTAACCATTAGACCCAGGGGTCCTCAATGGAAATCCCACAACTCCACATATGAGACTTTTTCTAAGTGTTTTTTGTTGTCACCTGATCTCTACCTACTTTGTCTAGTAGCATTGCCCACCATTTCAACATGGTGCATTGGAGAGAGAATTGAATTACAACTAAAGGAGCTGGGTTTATATCCTGGCTCTGCTCCATACTATTTATGTGACATAGGGAAAATCAGTGAGTCAGTCAACAAATATTTATTAAGTGCCTTCTATCCCGCAAGCACTGGGCTAAGCACTAGAAGTCATTTCACTTGTTATGGATATAGTTTCCTTCTCTGCAAATCAATGGAGAGACTAGATGGTCTTTAAGGTCCTTTTCAGCTCTTAATCTATGATCTTATGGTATCTTTTACCTCTAAATAGTTCTCTGACTAGAAGAATGATTTGAACTGGAAAGGGCAGCACAAATATGGTTGATATGGATGGGCTATTTAAGATAAGGAGAAAAATATGAGAGCACCTAGCTGCCCTCAATCTGTAAGTATTTATTTGGTTCCTACTGTGTGCCAGGAAATGTGCTAATTGTCAGAAGAAAAAAAAAACAAAGGCAAAAAAAGAGAAATAACCTATATGCTCCAGGACATTCAATTTACAAAGCCCCAGCTATGAAACAACATACTATGAAGGGTAGAAGGGTACGGCAATATACTTCTATATTGCTCTACTCAAACTCTTCAGGATTCTCAATTATAGGTTGTCTAGGTTGAAGTTAGTTTGAATCATGCTTCTAGAGTCACTACTCGTCACAACCTTGGGCAAATCATTTAATTTCTCTGAGTCTCAGTTTCCTCATCTGTAAAATTGGCAAGAGATACTAGGAGACCTCTTATATTCTTTTAAATTATAAATCTATTATAAAAACAGCTGAACTGGACCAAGTATATATAATGGAAATCCATGATGGAGGCAACAAGTGTTTTGAATGTGTTTAGGGAATGAATCTCAAGATTTATGAAAAAAAGAACCTATTGAGTAATTGGGAGAACATTTCTGACAGCATTTTCACTGGAAAAAAAAGCAATTGAAGAATATTAATAACTACTGGTCCATATGCCTTCTTTCTCAATTCAATGAAGTTTTTATGAGAATGTTTGACACATGAATTTAGAGCAGCCTTGATGAAAATATGAGAAGTTATCAGGGAATCTGACTGCAAAATACAGAGAATATAAGATCATACTCTATTTAGTGTTTCTTGATTAATTTTTTTTAAAAGAAAGCTCATAGCCAGTACAGTACAAACAGGGCTTTAACCTGGCATTCTGACATCTGTGGGAGGGGTGTAGTTTCCTCCCCCCAGCGACCACAACACTGGCACCTCATCTGAAGTCTTCTGATGGGAATAGATGAAAGTGAATATTGCCACCATTCCTAGGGCCTTTTCTAGGACCATACTGACAATGACAACTTTTGTGGGGTCAATGACCAGGACTCTAAGAAGGATAAAGCTCTCTCGTCCAACAAACCTGCACCTGAGGCGAGGCTGTACTTTAAGCTGAAATGCCACCCTCACCCAAATGATTTATAGCAAGCACAGTTTCAACTATTAATGGCTTTGTGAAAACAAAAATAAACAAATGAAAATTTGACTTAATAGAGTGCAATGCAGCCCTGAAAGGCTTTCCTTCCACAAGATACCTGCAGTTCTTATATTAACATCATACAAGATGCCTTGATCAAACAGCAGAGATTACTTTGTTTGATGATCTCATAACTCTCAATATCAGGGTAGGCATAATGTAGAACAAAGGGCATTATGCTTGCAGAAGGTGTTTGCCATGATCATGGAGGATGGACAGTGGATAGGTCAAATAGAAGAGTAATTCTTGCTTACTTATGAATGGTGAGGTAGATCCTCCCAATGCTCCTTTATGCAGATCACATTTTGCTGATTTCATCAATCTCTTAGATTAGTACAAACCCTCAAAAGAATTCAGTCTAATAAGCCATGCAAGAAAAACCAAAGAGAAAAAGAATATTGTTCAGCTGACGACATGATGTTGATTGGACAATGCTCACTGAGTCAATTCATTGGTACAGGTAACTCTGACAGATGCTGAAGATGGACAATGGGACGGGCTCAGAACTAAAAAGTAGGAAGAAAGGGGGTTAGATAGCATTTAAGAAATTGTGCTGAAACTTCGATGATCCCAAGCAACTTTCTGAAACAACAAAAACGGCATCTTTCTTAACATAAATGTTATCTGGTAATGTTATAAGGTTGTGATTCATGCGCTATACCTATAAAGAAGTGAAATTTTCTGTGACTCAAAGGGAAATAGAGAAAATTGTAGAAATGAAGAAGCTACACTATATTATCCATGAAAGCATTCTTGACAAAACTAGTATGTAATAGGCATCACACCCCACTTCCCCCCCACCAAAAAATGGGTAATCCATAAAAGAGTTTTGCCAGTCATATACTGAGATTAACCAACAACAGATATGCAGTCTGATTTGTGTGCTGGTACCACATAATGTTACGAAGACCCAGAGGAAGGTCTTAAGCCTATTGGGCACAGACTTCATAAAGGATTTATGGGAGAAGATAGACAAGAGTTTCACACAATGAAAAAGAAAAAAAAGTGTGGATGAATTGCAATCTCCAGTACTGGAGAGAGGATTAGACAGACACAGACAGAGAAAGGGATAGAGACAGATACAGACATCAAGACAGAAACAAAGTGATATGGAGGTGGAGATAGAGGTGGAGATAGAGTTGGAGATGAAGATGGGGAGGGAGAGAGAGAGAGAGGAAGAGAGAGAGAGAGAGAGAGAGAGAGAGAGAGAGAGAGAGAGAGAGAGAGAGAGAGAGATGGAAATAGAGAAGGAAATAGACATAGAGAGATAGAAATGGAGATAGAGGCACAGATAGATACAGAGTGGATGTGAAAATAAAGAAATAGACAGATACAGAGATAAACACAGAGATACACAAAGAGACAGAGATATCAAGGGAGAGGAGAATAGAGAGAGGAAAGAAGGGTTAGGGGTAAAGGGACATCAGCCCAGGCACTGATAGAAGGAGTGACCTGAAACACACAGGCAGACATTACAAGATTATACTTGTAACACTAAAAAGTAAATAACACTCTCTGGCAACTGATGAATAGAAAGGATGAATATTGTTACTAAACTAAACATTTCTCTAACCAGGGCTGTAAGCATAATAATTGGACATTGCCACATTCAGAAGATCTTTGAATCCCTTCTAGAAATCCAACCTACCGTTCCCCATATAACCATTCCTATCTAGTACACCAATAAATACAAAAATCCCTGCAAATGGCCTTGCCACTGACTCTAATAACAAAATGCCAACTTTTTTCTGATAGCCTCAGCTAAGAATATTCCTGCACAGCCCTTTATTCTGGCTTATGCCATGCAGAGAACCAAGGGGAAGGGAGGAGGGAGGAGGGAAGGAGAAACCTATCCACACCCAGACTAAAGACATGCTGTCTGCCTATCAGAAGATGCAGTGTATTGACTCTTTCATGTAGAAAGTTGTTCCTGTCTTGTCTTGTGGTGGGTCGTGGAACACCAACTGCCCCTCCCCCTCTGCTATCCAAAGGCGGGGGAGGGGAGGAGAGATGAGTTTATTAAGTGCCACATACTAGCTCTCAGAAGTGTGTTGCAGCCAATCAATATGCCAGAAAGCTCTGTAAAATAGGCAATAGCCATCACAGCATGTCCAATTTCTCTGCTTTTTCACTTTAACATCTGTTAAAGGTCAGTGACTATATTTATCACAGCCAAATGTACATGGATATTGGAAGGATATCTTTGTGAGCACATTGTTTTGAAACAGGGGGTGGAAAAAATCCTCCTGCCTTCTGAAATGCCCATTGCTCTAAAGCACATTATATTTTTATAAAGTACCTTTCATCAGAGGAGTTTCAAAGTGCTTAAGCAACTTTAATTAAGTCACTCCAGTATCTCTCAAAGGTAGATCAATATGACTCCTAATACTTTTTGTCCCTCCACAGGTTGGGGGCAATGAAACCCAGGCCCCTTTACTGGCATTTGAGTACTCCTTACTTGAAATCTGGAAGATTCTTCCTTCATAGATTTCAGTGTGATGGAGATGGAAATTTTCCCTTAAGTCATCTCATATTTTTGCTTCTATCACTGTTTTTTGGGCTAAAAATCAGAGAATTTCTGTCCCCAGATAAGATTGTAAGAAATATAATCTTGGGCAAACAACATTTAACAAAAAGAAAGAAACAAAACATAACAAAAAAAGGAAAAGCAGGCTTACCTCTATTAGGCATGAAAAGATAATAAAGGCTTTTTCAGACTGAAAAAAAAGAATAGTCCTACTGCATGCCCTAAATACCTGAACAACTCTAAATTCTTGAGAAAATTCCTCAGCTCAAAGGTGTCACCAAATGAACTGAAGAATTTTCCTCTATGCATCTGTGGTGAGAGATGCAGGGGGCTTCGCTTTTCTCTTTGTTCCCTTTGTGGGATAATTGGGTTTCTGTGTCTCTTCTGATTGAAGAGCAACATCCTTGTCTATCCGAAATGTCTAATTGTCCATCAGGGAGAGACTCGGCTTCTGCTACAGCCACCGGATGCCAGGTTAGTGTCAGCATGACGGGACTGTGGGGAAAGGCTACCATGCCCTCTCAGAGGTGGCACCATAGGGACTCAGGAATACATCATCAAGAAGGGGGAAAAAAGCCAGTTAACGACTCCCATTTCTCCACCTGGGGGCTTGTGTTGTGGGAAACAAATTGCTATAATAATAGCTCCACTTCTGCCACCTTCCCAGGTTCACCTTGGAAACGGATTTAGGCTCTGGAAATGGAAGCTTTTTCGTCTGCTGTTTTTCTCTGCAACATGAAAGCCTGAATGCTTGCCCCTCTCCTTTAAAGGTTTCTGGAAATGTTGACTCCTACATGATTTCTGGTTTGGGGAAACCCTGAATTTAAGCATTTCTCCTATCCAGTATTTCTCCTGCCGTTTGGCCCATGTCTAAGTAACCTTTGTGCTACAAAATTCACTGAATGCTTCATTCATCTGCCATCTCTTCTCTTAACTCTGGATTTTTCCACCTTTACCCCAGCTTCCTTCTTACCCTAGAGATAACTCTACCCCTGTGACTGGTGTCTCCTTTCATCCTACTGTTTCAGAACCTCCATTTGGGGAAGTACCCAGGCCCACCATGACTCACTTTTCTCCAGGTTCTGTTCCTTAATCCCCAGACTTTTCCACTCTGCTCCTTTTTAAGTGTGGTCTTTCTGACACATAGTGAGTGCTTTATAAATGCCTCATCGATATACGTGGAAAGTAATGATCAGCATATGAACTTAATTCTAAGGAAAGAGGCAGGTATTTGTCATGGAACATTGGAGATTTAAAGCAGTACACCCATCACAAAACAACTTTAATGTTTCAACTGCCCACTCTCATTACTGCTCTCAAGAGTAGCTATCCTGCAGGGTATCAAGACCGTTTACCTTAAATAAAAAGAATATTATTAGTCCATACACTCCTTGAAAAGAAACACCAGGAAGCCCTCCCTCCCACCCTTGCATCGTTCCTTCCTCACTCCCTGGCCTTGTACCTGGGCTGTCCCAGAACCCATTGGGGAAGTCCAGGTGGTCACCGCCTTTTGACTTTCTACCTTCCTTCCCCCAGCAGAACCCATTTGGGACAGCAACTTGGTGGAAAGACCCCAGGGAGGGGAGCCCCTTCTCCCTTGCTGTATTCCTCACCAGGCCAGGATGAGGAGCTAGCAACTCTGTTACTTTGGGTTACATTGGGCAGAAGGGTTGAACACACTGCCTTCCACGTTCCTGAGTATGAGAATTGACATGAGATTGACATGTAACTGGAAAATATTTAATAAAATAAATACAAATACAATAGGCCATAGATGAAAATGTTAATACGTGGTTTTCTAACCAATATGTTGCCAGCATGAATCCTTTTATGAGGTTTAGTAGCCCTGGGTTCAACTTGAGTTTGATACCACTGATGAGGAGGCTGAACAGGACTTACACTCTGCCCTGTTACTGATTTCTACAGTTCTCCAGGTCTTACCATCTACCCACTGGCACTGCCATCTGACCTACTTATGTAATTTATGGGCATTTCTATCCAGCCTCCTCCACCCCCCAAGCCCCTGCCCCACCCCACTATACCTTTATGATATGTAAACCTTTTCATCCAGTCTGAAACTAAACTTTCTTTTATATGTTGTCTCTCCTAATTAGAGTTTGAATTCCTTGAGAGCAGGGCCTTCCTCAGTTTTTCTATTTGCATCTCTAGAGCTTAGCACATTGTGTGGCCCATAATAAGTGCTTAATAAATATTTATTCATGTAATCACTAGTCACCCTTAAATGCTGAGTACAGTGACTTATATATACTAGAAGCTTGGCTAATATTTCCTGGGTAAATGACTGAATAAAAATGACTACATAAAAATTATAAATATTCGACAAGATTAAACAATTCCCAAGAATCTTTTCTCTCTGTTCTCATTCATCCTTCCTTTGAATTCAAATCAATTAAAAAAAACTCATTCATTAAGCACCTATTGTGTACAAAACATTGTACTAAGCACTGAAGGAGATATAAAATTTGGATAAGAAACAGCTCTAATCCTACAGCAGCTCAGGGTCTACTAGACAGATATGATATATACATAGACAATCTTTAGAACTCCAATCTAATTGTGCAAATCATTTAATCTTGCTGTATAATCTTAAACAAATCATTTAACTTTTCTAGGCCTCACTTTCTTTATCTTTAAAAATGGGTTAGACTAGATGACCTCTAAAGGGACATTCCAGCCTGAAATCCATGATCTTCTGAACTGTAGTATAAAAGAAAGTGACCAGGCCAATCTTTTCATCTCCTCACCTTCCACCTTCTAAAATAAAATAAAAAAAATAAATGTTTATTCACATGTAAGACAACAGGGTTGGTTTTTAAAAATTATTTATTTATTTATTTGCTTTTGGTTTTCAACATTTACTTTTATAACATTTTGAGTTCTAAATGTTTTCCCTCTCTCCCCTCCCCACTACCCAAGACTGCATGCAATCTGATATAGGCTATATATGTACAATCCTAGTAAACATATTTCCACATTAGTCATGTTGTGAAAGAAGAATCAGAACAAAAGAGGAAAACCAGGAGAAAGAAAAAAACACGAGAGAGAGAGAGAGAAAGAGAGAGAGAGAGAGAGGGAGAGAGAGAGAGAGAGAGAGAGAGAGAGAGAGAGAGAGAGAGAGAAACAGTATGCTTCCACCTGTATTCAGACTCCATAGTTGTTTCTCTGGATGTGAATAGCATTTTCCATCATAAATCTTTTGGAATTATCTTAGGTCTTTGCACTGCTGAGAAGAGCTAAGTCTATCAAAGCTGGTCATTGCACAATGTCGCCGTTACTGTGTACAGTGTTCTTCTGGTTCTGCTCATTTCACTCAGCTTCAGTTCATGTAAGTCTTTCTGAAATCCAACTGCTCATCAGTGAACAGGTTTTTTAAAGATAACATTGGAGGGGGGACTTTTAGGAGGCAATAAGTTACTCATCACTGGGAGTCTGGAATGGAAAGAGACTGGATGTCTACTTCTTGGAGGTGTAGAGAAAATTCCTTCTCAGATTGAACTGGATAACCTCTGAGGTCTATTCCAATTTGGGAATTCTGTGATTCAGTGACATTGGTAATTACTACAGTTCTATGCCCTATGTTTATTTTCTCTTTCCATAACTTAGAGGTGGAAGCCATGTAGAAAAAGTTCTCATTCTGTAAGGTGACTCCTAATACTCAGCATCAGAATCCTCAAAATTAAGATCATTGGAGCAATCATCAGAATAATCAGAATAAGCGACAGTGCAGACCTTGAGGGAACAACTCAATGAAGGGTGTCCATATCTATGGCATCCCTACCACTTTGCAGAAAGCATCTGCTTGAGCTCCTGGGTGGCTTCCCAAAAGGAAATTGGCTATGCCCACCATTTCATTTCATTAAGGCCACTAAGGAGTCATCAAATACAGGCAAACTTCAAACATAATCAAGCCTGGCCAGATTCATACCAGTGACCCTGAGTTGGAAGGCACTAGATACTTCAACTGTCCCTCCTCCCTCCCCACTTTGATTGTAAGGTTCCCTGCCTATGGATTATTTAAGCCCTGCAGCTGTTGCATTAAAAATGCTTTAGCTGCTGTGAAAATAATTTTGCTCTTACCCCCTTCACAAAATAATTATCAGTTATAGCATAGAGAGGTTTTAATTTTTTTAAGTAAAAATACAGTTCTCAAAAAAAGGCACATGAATGTAGAATTAATGACTGTATCTGCTTCAAATCACCAAGGGACTTCACTTTATTTCTGTGTCACAGCAGAAAGTGCTTCATCAGGAGGAATTCATGTGGAGAGCCAACCATGTCCTACTTATTTTCTATTTAATATGCTTGAGACGTTTAATTATTTTGTGATTAATTCATTTACCATTAAACTGGCCAAGGACTTTAACATGTTCAGCATTGCCCAACTTACAAGTATCATAAATCCCTGAGACCAACAGGAAGGGTTTGCCACCCTGGAAATGCGCACAGTGCTCTGTTAAATCTGGGGCTCTCTCAAACATGCCCCTAGAGAAATAGGGTTGGTCTAAGCTCCTTTGTCAGAAATAAAGTAATACAGCCTTGGCTGAATCTGAATTAGAATTACAATGTCACATGGCAGCTGAGGGGTGAAGTCAGGGAATTGTTTGCAGAGGTACAAACAAATATATAACAATCCCACCCACCTCCAACCACCCCCATACACACACACTTGCAATGAAGGGACCATCTTTCCCACCCCCCCACCCCCAGCAAAGAATGGCAGTAGAGAGTGAAGGCTCTGGACCACCCACTAGGCCTTGGCTGATCTCTCTCCAGATTGCTGGTCGTGAAAGTGGAGGCAATTTTTCTTTCAGTACTAAATCTAAGTGAACCTATAGGGTTGTAGTCAGCCTACGTCCACAGACAACTATGATAGCCCTCCCTTACCCTTAAATGTCTTGCTTACCTAAATGATGCCTAGGTTGTAAAATAGGGAGAAACACTCATCCTGGAAGCAAAGGTATCCACTCCCTTCTGGGTAGCACTACAGATGAATTCTCTTGAGTCCTCTATGATATAATAATAAATAATACTCCCCACACTGCATAAGGATCATAGAAAAGTGAAAGAGACCTTGAAGATTGCCTAGTTAGTCTAACTCCCTCATTATATTAATGGCCCCATTTGCTGAGTTTCAGAGATTAGAAATGATATGTCAAAGTTCATACAGACACTTAATAGCAGAGCTGCAATTCGAATTCAGTTCCTCTAATACCAAAACCAGTTCTCTTTCTACTCTACAATTGTGCCTTATCAGATTCTACCCATCCCCTTTTATGCTCTCATGCCCCATAGTACTGTGTTCTTTCTATTTCAGTGATATGGTATCCCTGCAGTGCTGAGCTATCAGTGATAAGCTAGAATACATCTAACAGAGGGAGATCAGCATGGCAAAGAGATAAAAAAAATGGCATGTGATGATTGCTTAAACTAACTAGACATATTAAGAAGACATAATACGGTGGAAAGAGTGATTAATTTTGTATCAGAGGACCTAGATTCAAATGCTATACTACCTACTAGAATTATGATTTTAAACATATTACTTATCTTCTGTGAGCCTTAGTTTAGTTATCTCTGAAATGAAAGGGTTGGACAAGATGGCCACTAACATCCTTTTCAACTCAGAATCAATGACTCCATAATCCTTTGACAAAATTATTCAAAGTCATGTGCTGAACAATTGTGGAAAGAAGCCTTAAACTATTCTTTTTCCTTGACCCCAGGCAGATAAAAAAGAACAATGGAAGTAATAGAGAAATGGATTTTGAATCAACCTAAGGGAAAATTTCCTAAAAATGCTAACTTCAAAAGTAGGTGAGCTACCTCAGTATATAACAAATTTTCTATCACCATTGATCTTCAGGTAGAGATTGGATGACCACTTGGGGTGTTGTAGAAGCAATTCATGCTTAATTTAATTTGATTCAACAAATATATATTAGGCCCATACTATGTGTACGGCCCTACATGGAATTTTGGAGATAAGGTAAGGTCTATTTAAGTTACTTCTCTTTTACTTATGAAAGAGTTTGGTGTTGAAAGGGGCAGAAAATTACTTCGGTGTGAAGAAAAAAATAATTGAATCAACTGTGAATAGATATAAGATATTGCATTTTCATAGGTAATAGTTTAGTGACTGAAATAGGTAGGAAAAGAATTTTAGTTTAATAAAAAATGGTAAAAAAATATTTGATGTGTAAATAAAAACAATTTCTAGGTAGGCTATTAGAAGTTTGGTTGGTAAGAGATAGAAAATGAACTGTGACATAAATATATATCCTTATATCATTTTGCAAATTTTTCATGTATAAATACTTCAATGGTTTTGAAGAGTGGAGATAGAAATTTTTTATTTATTAACAAATTTTGAAAATTCAAGTATAAAGAAACCAATTTCAGAGGCACAGCCTAAAAGCATAAATCTTTGAAGACTATGTGATAGTTTCAAATGCAGAACATTGTTGTACCTTGGCTCATCATTGGTGGATACACCCCCCACCAAAGGTTAACTCTAGCCCTCTGAGAGAGATTGAGTAAAACCACTTGGTGGTCATCCTTCACCCTTCCATGGGAACCTAGACCTTTTAGTATGAGGTCAGATTGGAGAATGAATCTATCCAGAGTGTGAGTCTGCCATGGATCAACATCAAGCATCCAAAGGATATTTGCTGAAGATAATTCTTTACAGTATCTGAAGGTCTGGAGATGAGGGATGCTGTGAAACTTCCAGTCTTCATTAGATCAAGTAGTGGAGGGTGGTAATTGAGTAAAATAGGTGCAATAAAAGCACCTACTCACAGAGCTGTCCAGAAGAACAAATGACTTAATATATTTAAAGGGTTTCTAATTAGACCTCAGTCTCTATATGAATGCTTGCTATTATTATAAGAAATCTTTAGATGGGAAAAAATTAAGATGAGAAGGAGAGAAAAAATAATTGAATGTTCTGTCTCCTGAAAGAGATGATCAAGGGTCAAATACTTGAGGGACTATCCAAATAGCCCTAGAAAAAAGAAAGTCCCAGGAAGTATACCTGATGGCTTCTGAGATCCCTTCCTCCTCTGATATTCTGTTCTTCTGAATGTAAATTGACATGAGGGCAGTATTTTGTGGGATTTTGTGTTCTGCTCTGGTCAGCAGAGGTAAAAAGAACTACCTCTGTGGATGCAGAGACCTTGGTTGTTTCTTTAGGCTGACAGTCAAGAATAAGTGCTAATTGCTTAGCCTGACATTCAATGCCCTCAACAATCTTGACTCATTTATCTTTTTCACTACTTCTCTGTCTAATCACACTTCTCCTACTTGGAGGGAAAGATTCAACGTAGACTCAGGTCCAGCTACCTCTTAGTAGCTCCCTTAGTAGCTCATAGGAAGGACAGTTAACTTCTATGAACTTGACTTTCTTCATATATAAACTTGGGGAAACAAAGCTTTCACTCCCTATCTCACTAGATTCTTAAAACGAGAATCACTTTGTAAACTATAAAGGACTACCTAAGTGTGAGCTACTATTTATTATTCCAAATTTCCTACCAGATGAGGATTTTTTTTTCCTATAGCAACACAACACTTGTTCAAATGCCAGAAGTTCAGGCTTTCCACAGGCTTTCCTTCAGGAACTACAATATCCACACTAAAGAGATCAGTGATCTTTTGAGGCATTTAAATATTTTTATCATGTGGCCCCTAGAGAAATTTCCCTAGTTTTCTTGTTTCTATGAATTGCTCTGGGGCAATGATTTAACACAGAAGCCTAGTGGAGAAAATTCTGAGTTTCTGCCAACCTAGAGAAGTTACTACTTCTCCTATGGGGTCCTGATGATTCCTTTGTGATAGGTATGTGCCCAGAGCGATGCCACAAGGTCTTCTCCTTCAGAATCCTGGTTCTGAAGTAAGCAGCATTAGGACCCATGAGATGAGCAGCTAGGGCTGATCCAGGTCATGCAGAACAAACACTATGTCATGAACAATACTAACCTGAAGCAACTAAAGCCTATTTGTTGCTAACAACCCTATTCGGGACCCAGAGGAACCTGAAGCTTTGACCCATTTTTCATTATGTTTTCCTGAAGAGGACAAGGTGAATGCCACCCCACCCTCTGCATAGTTGTTTCCAGTCTTGGGTATACCTGCTTTAGAACCCATTTTCCCATCTACGGCAAAGATCCTGAAGGACAGGGATGACAAACAACTGTGAACCACATTAAATCCAATTAGGAAATATTTAACAAAATAAATAAAAAATACAACAGAACACAGATAATGTTAATACATGATTTTGAAGTCAACATGCATTTGGTAGAAATCCTTATGTATGATTTAGCGGCCTCATTTCTGTTTGAGTTTGACACAAATGATATGGGTGATTAGACATTACAAAAAGAGCCAGTTAAGAATAACCATCTTCACACAGGTAGAGGAGTGTTTGTTTTTTTTTTTTCTTTGCATGTTGTTCTGAACAATAAATAACCTTGATCACATACCCCATGCCTAAATCTATCGGTATTGAGGGAAGAAACAAATTACCCCAAAGTGATAAAGGAAGATAATAAAGCCAGACATAACTATAGCAAATTACCATATTTTAATATGTGAATAGGAAGAGATTGAAATCTGTTTCTGATTTGCACAAAGAGTTTCCAAAGAAGAAATAAAAACATGAAAGATTATTCCAAATCACTAATAATAAGAAAAAAATAAATCAAAACAACTTAGGTTTCACATTATACTAAGCAATTTGGCAAAAAAAAAATGACAAAAGATTAAAATAGCATTGGAGGGGCTGTAGAAACATAGTTACATAAGTACCCAGTTGGTAGAATTGTGAAATAGCATAAACATTCTAAAAAAGAAACTTCAATTTATATTGGGAAAGGAGGGAGGAGTAAATTGTCCATACAATTTGAACCAGAGATCTCAGGTACGTTCCCCAAGGAGGCTGAAAATTAGTAAGGAAGGTATCATCGATAAAATATTCCAAATGCTCATAGCAGCACTTTTTTTATTTTATAAATTTTTTTATTTAGTTTTCAGCATTGATTTTCACAAGAGTTCGAATTACAAATTTTCTCCCCATTTCTACCCTCCCCCCCACTCCAAGATGATGTATATTCTGGTTGCCCTGTTCCCCAGTCAGCCCTGCCTTCTGTCACCCCACTCCGCTCCCATCCCCTTTTCCCTTCCTTTCTTGTAGGGCAAGATAAATTTCTACACCCCATTGCCAGTGTATCTTATTTTCTAGTTGCATGCAAAAACTTTTTTTTTTTGTTTTTGAACATCTGTTTTTAAAACTTTGAGTTCCAAATTCTCTCCCCTCTTCCCTTCCCACCCACTCTCCTTAAGAAGTCAAGCAATTCAACAGGGGCCTCATGCGTATCATTATGTATAACCCTTCCACAATACTCATGTTGTGAAAGACTCACTATATCTTGCTCCTTCCTAACCTATCCCCCTTTATTGAATTTTCTCCCTTGACTCTGTCCCCTTTCGAAAGTGTTTGTTTTTGATTGCCTCCACCCCCATCTGCCCTCCCTTCTATCATCCCCCCTTTTTTATCTTCTTTCTCCTTTTTTTCTGTGGGGTAGGCTACCCAAATGAGTATGTATGGTATTCCCTCCTCAGGTCAAATTTGATGAGAGCAAGATTCACTCCTTCCCCTTCACCTGCCTTCTCTTCTCCTCCTACAGAACTGCTTTTTCTTGCCACTTTTATGCGAGATAATTTACCCCATTCTATCGCTCCCTACCTCCCTCTCTCAATATATTCCTCTCTCATCCTTAATTTGATTTTATTTCTTTTAGATATCTTCCCTTCATCTTCAACTCACCCTGTGCCTGCTCTCTCTCTCTCTCTCTCTCTCTCTCTCTCTCTCTCTCTCTCTCTCTCTCTGTGTGTGTGTGTGTGTGTGTGTGTGTGTATATATATATATATATATGTATATGCATATTCCCTTCAGCTACCCTAATATTGAGGTCTCATGAATCATACACATCATCTTTTCACGTAGGAATGTAAACAAAACAGTTCAACTTTAGTAAGTCCCTTGTGATTTCTTTTTCTTGTTTTTTTTTCTTGATTACCTTTTCATGCTTCTCTTGATTCTTGTGTTTGAAAGTCAAATTTTCTATTCAGCTCTAGTCTTTTCACTGAGAAAGCTTGAAAGTGTTCTATTTTATTAAAAATCCATATTTTGCCTTGGAGCATGATACTCAGTGTTACTGGGTAGGTGATTCTTGGTTTTAATCCTAGCTCCATTGACCTCCAGAATATCATATTCCAAGCCCTTCGATCTCTTAATGTAGAAGCTGCCAGATCTTGGGTTATTCCGATTGTATTTCCACAGTACTCAAATTGTTTCTTTCTGGCTGCTTGCAGTATTTTCTCCTTGATCTGGGAGCTCTGGAATTTGGCAACAATATTCCTAGGAGATTTCTCTTTGGGATCTATTTGAGGAGGCGATCGATGGATTCTTTCAATTTCTATTTTGCCCTGTGGCTCTAGAATATCAGGGCAGTTCTCCTTGATAATTTCTTGAAAGATGGTATCTAGGCTCTTTTTTTGATCATGGCTTTCCGGTAGTCTAATAATTTTTAAATTATCTCTCCTGGATCTATTTTCCAGGTCAGTGGTTTTTCCAATGAGATATTTCACATTGTCTTCCATTTTTTTCATTCCTTTGGTTCTGTTTTATAATATCCTGATTTCTCATAAAGTCACTAGCTTCTACTTGCTCCAATCTAATTTTTAAAGTAGTATTTTCTTCAGTGGTCTTTTGGACCTCCTTTTCCATGTGGCTAATTCTGCCTTTCAAGGCATTCTTCCCATTGGCTTTTTGGAGCTCTTTTGCCATTTGAGTTAGTCTGTTTTTTAAGGTGTTGTTTTCTTCAGTGTATTTTTCAGTATTTTTTGGGTCCCCTTTAGCAAGTCGTTGACTTGTTTTTCATGGTTTTCTCGCATCCTTCTCATTTCACTTCCCAATTTTTCCTCTACTTCTCTAACTTGCTTTTCCCAATCCTTTTTGAGCTCTTCCATGGCCTGGGACCAGTTCATGTTTTTCTTGGAGGCTTTTGTTGTAGGCTCTATGACTTTGTTGTCTTCTTTAGGCTGTATGTTTGGTCTTCTTTGTCACCAAAGAAAGAATGCAAAGTCTGAGACTGAATCTGGGTGCGTTTTCGCTGCCTGGCCATATTCCCAACCAACTAACTTGACCCTTGAGTTTTTCAGTGGGGTATGACTGCTTGTAGACTAACGAGTTCTATGTTCCAAGTTTGGGGGGGAGATGCCAGCTCTGTCACACCAGCACTCTTCCTCCCCCAAGAACCCCCAACCCGGACTGGACTTAGATCTTCAGCAAGCTCTTCACTTCTGCTCTGATCCGCCACTTAATTCCTCCCACCAGGTTGTATTATGAAGGCAGAATTTATGATTTCAAAGAGAATCTCATATATGTCTGAAAGGTTCAGAACCACAGGATATAAGGAATTCTCTAGGTAGAAGGCAGAAGAACTAAAGCATGTATTTAAACTCCGCAGTAACAGTCCCACAAACCAGCGTCCCCATTTTGATATTTTGATCAAAAGCTTCTAGGCCCAATAAGTCCGCCTCACAAGAGTAACCAGGAGGCCACAGAGAAGCATGGTGGTATAAAGCAAAATCATGTACATGCCTCCCCTCTATGGTAAGAAGATTACCCACTGGTCACAAGTCCTTGCTCAGCAGTCCTTGCTCTGCTCGTGGGTCAGCCCTGGTACCGGCAGCTCCTGCGTCAGCTTCGGCTGTAGGTGTCTGTGGCTCCAACCGGAAAAGGAAAGGGAGCTCTTCAAGCTGTCCTCTCCCCTCTTATAGAGTTTTTGACATCATCAAGCACCACCTGAATGACCAGAGCCTATTGGTTCTTGAGTTGGCCCCTTCCCCTAGGTTAACACTCAATAGGGCATGGGTCTGGAGTCAACACCTCCCCTCAGCCAGCCCCATGACTCTTCACACAGGACGTTCTCTGTTCCCAGGCATGGTCACTGGGCTTCCTGCCCCAGAAGAGAAGCCCCAGCACCCAGCAAGGCTCAATGAGGTAAGCTGAGTCACTCAAAGAAAATAAAGGCCATTCTGGCCACACAGGTGGTCCTGGGGCCGGAAGCAACTGCAGTTGTAGTTCTGTAGCTGCCCCACCTCCTCTGCCCCTGAGGCAGTGGCCAAACCATGAACTCTTTTATAAACTCTGTCCCCAGCAGCTTTTCCCACTAACCTTCTCTGTTGTCTTTGGTATTTGTGGGTTGAGAAGTCTGGTAACTCCTGCAGCTCACTGATTCAGGGCGCTAGGGCCTGCTCTGCCCAGCTCCTGGTCTGGTTGGTCCACCCCGCCCATGCTGGGCTCTGCTCGCTCCGCTTTGCTCCGCTCCCAGCTCCATGCGGGCTAGACCTCACCCAGAGTCCATCCAGGCTGTCCTGGGCTGGAGCCCTGCTTCCCTCTGCTGTTTTGTGGGTTCTGCAGTTCTAGAATTGGTTCAGAGCCATTTTTTATAGGTTTTTGTAGGGGCTCAGCAGGGAGCTCACGCTAGTCCCTGCTTTCCAGCCACCATCTTCAGCACTTTTTATTGTAGCAAACTATTGGAAACAAAGTAGTTGCCTATAAATAGGGGACTAGATAAGAACGTTGTTGCATATGAATGCAGAATAACAGCATTGTTAAGAAATAGTGAATTGAAGAATTCAGAGAAGCATGGGAAGATTTATGAGACTAGGTTAAGAGCGAAATATACAGAACCAGGAAAACAATACATACCATAAACATAATCATTCAGTCAGTCAATCAATGAACATTCATTAAGTGCTTATTATGTGCCACGAACTGTGCTGTGTTGAGGATAGAAAAAAAGGCAAAATCTTGCCCTAACATAATGCTTTACCTCTTAAAAATAAAAATAAAGACCTAATTCTATATACATCACATGTACCATACAAAAAAGGTATCCAAAGTTTCAATTGCTACCAAAGGGTTCTAGAGTAAAACATGTTACAGAAATCCCCTCGCTGTAAACAAAAGATTACAAGGTACAAAACCCAATTACACACAAGCCACCGGGTCCTTTTCGACAACAATTGTGATACAAGTTTCTCCCATAGCAAGCTGAACGCTCATGTGCCTGTATAAAAATGCATATCAATAGACTTTTTCAAATTTATTTTTCATTATAAAGCAAATTAATACTTTCTATAATAAAAAAAATCACAGGGCGGCACACCTAAGAAAAAATAAAGTCACTGGGAGATGGATGGGAGGAGATTCTGAAGGGAGCTGGATGAGAAAAAGATCGGGGGAAAACTAATGGGCTCAGAGCCCATCCCCCGACCCAAAGCATACCAAAGACCAAGGGACTCCCTGAGCCATTCTGGGCAGCAATGGAGTGTTTTTGGTGATCTGCAAGTGAGGTACATATCATAAATTTACTCTCCACCTCTTTCCACAGAGGACCCTCCAAAAGAAGGTCATTTTCTTAAAATACACTTTTTTTTGTCATTGTAAATTTACATCACTCATTAAATAAGTGGTACTCTGTGAAAAGAGGATGATTTACAAAAATTATTAAAACATTCTGCCCTCAAAGAGCTTACAATCTAATGGAAGAGACAACATGCAAATAAATATATACAAAGCAAGCTTTATATAAGATAAATAGGAAATAGTTAAAAGAGGGGAAATACTGAACTTAAGAGGGACTAGAGAAGGCTTTAGCTATAACAACCTATATGGAACTAAAAATAAGAAATTGAAAACTGGGTAATTATATTAACCAAACGAAGACCAAGAAGAGTAAAGAAAATACATCTCCACCTTTTCCCACTGGAAAAATGGATACATTACTCACTTGGGCCATTGCCTGTACTATCTGGCTTGTTTGACATACTGGCTAGTTTTGCTAAACTTCTTTTTTTCCCAATCTTATTATAAGAGGTACTTGAATGCATAGGGGTTAAGGAGGGATATATAAAAACAAAAGGTATTAATCAAAATTAAATAAAATTATCATTAAAAAGGCCCTTCAGAGTTGCTTGTAAAAGCCACCAGAGTTGGGGAGCGCTTGTGGTGTTAGCAGGGCCAAATAACCTATAGTGGTTACAAACCAGATAAGAGATCTGTAACCCACAGATACTCTCACCACAAATAAAGAGAAATTCAATACAGTAACCACCAGTGGTTAATTCAGATTGTATTAGCTGATGTTAATTCAGACCCCTTGACTGGATTTTTAGCAATGATACAATAGAACAATCCATACAATATGAGGGAAATGGAGGTATTTACTGCCATAGATGAATTGTCACATATGGAAATTGGAGTTGGGGTTACTACTGTGTCACTGTCACATTTATGATAACTGGAAACTCCATTCCAGCCAAACTTCATAACTCACTATAACCAAACATAACTTTATATGTGTGTATACACACACACATACATACATATATTGCATGTATGTATTTTTTTTACCCTTATGGTTTTATCGTGGAGTCCCCTCTTCTCTGTGTGCCTTTCCAAATCTTAGTCTTCTTAGTCTGTTGCTCAAATCCCATTTATCCAGTAAAGTCTCCCCTGACTACAAAAGCCTAAAGCAATCTCTCCTTTTGCTGACTTCCTTTTCAGCAGGTCCTTTCTGTGTTGTTCACAAAATAATCGATTATCCCTCCTACCTCATCCCAGAAACCACCTTAGAGAGATCTACATGGTCAATCCTTTCATTTTACAGATCAGGAAAACTGAGGCCCAGAGAGGGTAATTGATGCACTCAGGGTCTCATAGTGATTTAGTGATAGAATAGCGTTAGACCCCAGTTCTCCTGAGTCCTCTTTCAATGTTCTAAGACATTATTACCTCTGCTTTAATTCACTGAGCTGTCCTAGTGTATTGACTTGAATTCATTTGTTGATTTTTCTAGAGTAATTCCCCCAAACACCCTGGGTAGGGACAGTACTTTAAGGTCTGCTTAAATCACATAGAAAGAAATGGAGGAAAAACTCCCTGCATATATGGCTTCCATTCCAGTCTAGTTTGATTTCAAGAGGTTTCCTACCAATTAATGTCGGGTATAATTATACTGGTCTGTACCAGCCTTGTCTAAATTTCCATACTTTCGGATTTGGGGTTTTAAAACTTCCTCGAATTATTGCATTTTTCTATTGTGAATGAAAATGCGTTTGTGTTTTGAACAATCTACCCACATTCGTTTATTGCATGCCTACTACGTGACAGGTGCTGCATTAAGAGCTTGGAATAAAAAAAAAGCAAAACTGAAGTTCTACTGGGCGAAAATAAGTACAGAGACAAGAGAATATTGTACAAATATATGCAAAATAAAGACAAGGTCACTGAAGGGGACAGTAGAAATTAGGAAGAGTCAGAAAATGTTACATGTTAGAAAAGATACTTGGACTGATCTTTGATAATAGCTGGAGATTCTAATAGGTAAAGATAGTACAATTGATAGACCTACTATCCTCATCTGTCTCTTCTTCCACCTATAGAATTTCTTCATACTATTTTTCTTCTAAATCTGCTTCAGTCAAAGGGCAGCTAGGTGGAAAAGAGGATAAAACACAGACCCTGGAGTTAGAGAGACTTGAGTTCAAATTTAGCTTCAGACACTTGCTAGCTGTGTGACCCTGGGCAAGTCACTTAACCCCTATTGTCTCCAATAAATAAATCTGCTTCAAACTTTTTTTTCCATTGCAATTGTTATTTTTCAAATATGTTTCCTCCAAAAGTAAATGCAGATTTGCATTCACTGAGCTCTAAATTCTATTAATCTTTGAGAAGTTTTAAAAAAATTTAATGTAAAAGGAAACTCTTATGATACAATTATGCCAAGAGGCAGCTAAGTGGCTCAGTGGATAGAGCACTGACCCTGGAGTCAGGAAGGCCTGAGTTCAAATCTAGTTTCAGATACTTATGAGTTATGTGACTCAGGGCAAGTCACTTAACCTTAAAGTGTACCTCAATCCACTGAAGAAGGAAATGGCAAATCACTCTGGTATCTTTGCCAAGAAAACATCATGGATAGTATGGTCCATGGGGTCATGAAGAGTTAGATATGACTGAACAACAACATGGTCCTAGCTCCTATCACATACTGCTATTTCATTGATATGGATATTGTTCCACCAATGTAGGTCACAACTTCTCATGAATTTCTGTAGGCAAAATAAATATAATCACCTAGGTGATTAAACTACTGGTTAATGATCTGGACTTACCTAGGCTGGTCTTTGGAAAACTAATATAGTATCCATTGTTAGGTCTGAATTTAAGCCTTTCCTTTTGGGGAGGGCCTCCTAGAAATTCAATCCCACTGGCACCACTTCATGCTACCATGAACCGTCAGAATAAGTCTTCCATATGCGTAAAGAAGAACTAAATGGTCAGACACATAGCCTAGGCCTAGATGAAAGTATGACACAAAGATAGGCTCATTACCATGACAACTGTTGGGGACTTCACAAGCAAAGATCCTTCTTTTCATGGAACATGTTGGGTTCTTCATGGTAAAAATGTTATAAAGATGCTAAGACCAATATTGTCAAAGACTTAGTGCATTTTGTGGCCCATATGGCCCATTAACTGAATAGTGATTCACAGAGTGAAATATAATTAAGAAACATTTAACAAAATAAATAAAATATAGAACACAGATAATGTTAATATGTAGTTTTCTAAGTCAATATGTGGATGCAAGAATCCTTACACATAGTTTAGAGGTACTTTTCTTCCATTTTATTATTTCTTTATTTTTAACATTCTTTTTAAATTTCGAATCCTAAATTCTCCCCCTCCCACTCTTCCCCCACCACTGAGAAGGCAAGCAAAATGATATCAATGAATTATACATGTGGAAACATGCAAAATATATTTCTGTATTAAATATATCACAAAAATAAAAATAAATAGAGAAAATTATATTTTGTTTGCACTCAGAGTTCATCAGTTCCCTTTTTGGAGGTACACAGCATTTTTTTTCATAATGAATCCTTTGGAATTGTCTGGGATCATTTTATTGACCAGAGTAACCAAGTCTTTCACAATTGACCATCATTTTATTTCTGTTATTGTGCACAATGATCTCAGTTTGCTTCACTTCGCATCAGTTTATATAGGTCTTGCCATCTTTTTCTGAACCCATCTCCTTCATCATTTTTATAGCACTCCTATTGTTCAGCCAGTCCTCAGCTGATGAGCATCACCTCAGTTTCCAATTATCTGCTACCACAAAAAGAGCTGCTATAAATATTTTAGTACATGCAGGTTGTTTTCCTTTTTTATTTGTTCGCTTTGGGATACAGACCGAGAAGTGGTATTGCTGGGTCAAAGGGTATGTTCAGTTTTATAGTTATATATATATATATATATATATATATATATATATATACATATATATATATATATATATATATATAAAATTGTTATATATATATATAAAATTGTTCTCCAGAATGGACTAGTTCATAACTCCACCAAAAAGATTAGGAGTGTGACTATTTTTTCCTCATCTCCTGCAGCATTTGTCATTTCTGATAGCTATGAGGTGGTACTTCAGATTTGTTGTAATTTGCATTTCTCTTATGAATAGTGATTTGGAGCATTTTTTCATATACCTGTAGATTGCTTTGATTTCCTCTTCTGAAAACATCTATCCATATCATTTGACCATTTATCGATTGGGGAATGGCTCTTATTTTTATAAACTTGATTCAGTTCTCTATATACTTGAGAAATGAGGCCCTTATGAGAGAAATTTGCTGCAAAATATTTTGATATTGCTTCATTGTCTATGGTACCTCAGCATAAATTTCTTGCATCATTATCCTTTCCTAAATTTTCCTCTACCATTCTTATTTCTTTCTTTAACTCTTCCGAGGTTCCTTGTTGGGCTCATGTCCAATTAGCTTTGTTTGTAGCTGTTTTCAATCACTGTCTTCTCCTGACTGTGTCTTGGTCTGCCATGCCACCATGTTAGCTTTTTGTGATTAAGTTCTTTTGTTGTTTTTTTTTATTTTCCAGCTTATTTTTTGACTGAACTTTTTACAAGTTGGGCTCTGCACATCAGGGGTTGGGGAGGCATGGTCCCAAGCTTCAGGTGTTTTGTGCTGCTGTTTTCAGATCTAGTTTTGGGGGTCTGCAAGTTTTCAGGGCTTCCAAGTTGGTGTGATGCAGAGATGGGTGTGGTCTCTGCTCTCCTGGTCTGTGCTCTGGTCTTTACCCAGAAAGGGCCCCTGCTCCCCTGTAGCCACAAGCCCTAGTGTTCCTCTTTGCCTTGGGATTATATATGACCAGGGCTCCTGCTCCCTTGTGAACAATCACAAGTGCTCCTTTCTACCCTGAAAATGCAGCTCAGAACTGCTTATGGGCAACAGAGTTGTAAGTTGCACTCAGAGTCCTCTATAATCTCTTTTTTGACCAGTAGTCTGACCCCCCTTATTTCTGAAGATGTTGCTGCTATTGCTGCTGCTGCTGCTGCTGCTGTTACAGCCACCTCCGAGGCCCACATCTGGTACTGTTGCTGCACTCCCAGTAGGCCCCTACCCAATTGACACAGACCTCTCCTGCCAACCTCTTAAGCTCTTAGACTTGAAAAATGTCTCAGACTGACCTTTTGCTGGATCTGCTCCAAAATTTTATTTACAGAGTTGGTTTAAAGTTGTTTAGAGAGGAATGTTGGAAGACTTCAGCTGGATTGTTGCCTGTATTCTGCCACCTTGGCTCCACCTCCCATGGACTTTTTCCTATTTGAGTTTGACACCACTGGTATATTAAGTAGGGAATTGAATGGAACCTTCCTGAGACACAGTGTCTTGCCCTAAGATAATCACTCTGACCTCTGCAAGCCTCAATTTCTTTACCTGAAAAATAAGAATATTGGACACCATGATCTTTAAAGCTCCCCACAGCTCTAAATCTATAATCCATGGGGGTCCTCATTCCAACACCACCAACACAAATCACAATTTATCCGTGCCCTAAGCAATGATCTTCTTGAATTTCTATAGCCAAAAATATCAATCATCCTTTGGCAATCTGCTTCTCAGCACTTAGCTATGCTGGTCCTCAGGAATAGACACCAAGTCCAACTCTAGCCCCATACTCAAAGACTTTCCAACTAAGTAGCAAGTGCTGGAGTCTATGATCCCAGAAACCTGCAGGCACCTTCTTGCAAGGATGACGTATCAGAGGCAGCTGTTCATGGGGCATTACAAGATAATTGAGTTCTCCATTTAGGAGAGGAAGGAAGCAAAAAAAACCAGCTTCTGTCAGTATAAACTTGACCTGGTAATAAAGAGAGTGGATGCATATTAACAGCAGGCTCATCCTCAGACCTACGGTGGGGTGTAGAAATTCCTTCTGAGCCTCAGCCCAACTTTAGAGTGCTAATTTTATTTGCTTTTGGTCCTGACAAATCAAATCAATGAGTACAAACACTTTACTATGTCCAAGCATTGTGTTATGCATTGGGGATATAAACAAGCAAAAATACAGTCCTTCTAGTCAATGTTTACATTCTCATAGGAGAAAGTAGCACATAAAAAGGAATGCAAACGGTGGGGAAGGAGGAGAAGGGAGGACATGGTGGTGACCAGAGAGTTAGAAGAAGAGTCAAAGTCAGAAGAGCCTGACCTGGGCCCTACCTCATAGTGGAGGTCTGAGAGGAATTTACCAATGAACAAGGGGTTGTTCAGGGGCCGTGGGATGTTCCAGGGTGAGAAGGCCACGAGTCCTTAAGGAGCCTTCTCTTATCAAATGAGGTAGCATGTGTAAAGCACTTTACAGACCTTCAACGGCCATGTAAATGCGCACTGTCATTATTCTTATTGTCCGTGTGACCCCACCAGTACACAGAAATCCTATGATCATAGATTTAGAGCTGTGAAGTCCATTTGAGAAATCTAGTTCAATGCTCTTCTTCCATTCTTCTGATGAGGAAATTTAGGATTAGAGACAATGAGCAATTTGCCCAAAGTCACATAATAAGTTGTAATGAAGATGACGAACATTTACAGTTGGGTAGAGCAGGAAAGTATTCTTACTACTGTAAGGATTCACTGATAGGAAATGTCAGTAGACTCCCTGGGATAGAAGGAATGTTCAAATGCTCATCTCACTATTCCCTTCCTTGAGATAGGGATAAACTTAAATTTTGTCAGGCAGACATCTAGTCTATTCTTACATCTACAAAGAAGTAAATGAACTCTTTTTTTGGGGGGGGGAGGAGGCAATTGGGGTTAAGTGATTTGGCCAGGGTCACACAGCTAGGAAGTGTCAAGTGTCTGAGGTCCCATTTGAACTCAAGTCCTCCTGATTCTAGGGCAGGGGCTTTATCCACTGAGCCACCTAGCTGCCCTTTTATGAACTCTTTTGAAGCAGTTAGATAAAGAGCTTATTTACAGGGTAACTTTTTTTTAGAAAGAACCTATTTGCTAAGAGTAACATGATGCATTTTCAGTGGTTTCTATGCAAGACCAAATAATGAATTTTGGAAAGTATTCCAGGCTTGAAATCAGAGGACTTAAGTATACAGCCTGATTCCCCTACTGACTAACTGGGTGATACTGACAGAGACTAACTTACCAAGACTTAGTTTCCTCTCCTGTCACATGGTGATTATTAGAGTTCGTACTTCCTTCCTTGTAGCCATACTTGTTAAGTAGGTGATCAATAGATATTTGTTGAATAAAATGATGTTCAGGTAACAATAATAGCCTTTTGAACCATGAATTTAAAATTTTAGATTTAGCTTTTTAAGTTCTTTAGTTTTTTTAGGGTAATAAGTTATTTATTGCCTTTCCTTGTTCAATTCATTTGCATTTTAGCTGTAATTTGACTTTTGTTCTACCTCCTTCACTCTGAATCACTTCATACAAGTCTCCCTGTTTCTGTTCATCATTCCAAATGACAAAATGATATAACCATATCCCATATTTTGTCTAATAATTTTCCAATTGTCTATATATTTCACATCTAGCTTTTTTTAAAATAATCGCAATGTGGTTAGGGGCAGTCAGATGGCACAGAATGACACACCTGGAGTCAAGAAGACCTGAGTTCCAATTCAGTCTCAGATATTCTTTAGCTGTGTGACACTCTGCCTGTTTCCTCCTCTATAAAATGAGAATAATAATACTTCACAAAGTTATTGTAAGCATCAAATGACATATGCAATGTAAAGTGCTTGGCACATAGTGCTATATAAATGTTAGCTATTATTGTAAGGCTTTAAAATAATAATTCACAACCTTGTTTGATTTATTACAGTCTATTCTTGTTTAATTGACACGAATTCCATAGTTTCACTGCCTTTCACAGAAAGAAAATCATAACAGTTCTTATTTCTATAACATTTTGTAGTTTTCAAAGCACTTTGATCACAACAATGCTGTGAGGTAAGCTGTCCAAGAATTATGTATTGTTATCCCCATTTTATAGATTGGATAGATACACTACAATAGATTACAGAAAAACCAGAGAAGTATTTTCTAGAATTGGATGTCATGGAGGAGTTTTACTCTACACGGTGGAGAGAGTACTCATCCCACTAGGCTTGCAGATCCATCAAATACCTGAAATATGCTGCTTGTTATACTGTGGGGGTTCTAATTCTCTAAGAGCTAGACTAGTGGTTTCTCATTTTGTTGACATCCGTCGACGTACATATACTTCACGTTGAGCCATGGAGCGCAGTGATACCAGATTCTTTTTCTCCGTGATTAGGACCTTACTTTAGTAGTGGTGCTGACTGGATTGTAGGAGAGGAATTCAGAATAGGGTGTAGGGGAATCAATAACTCTTTTAAGATCTAAACACACAACCAAAACAGAGCCAAGAGATTTGAAGTCAAAGGATGTAGTTTTCTAATCTTAGCTTTACTGTTAGTAACTAGTGTGACCTTACACAAGTCAATTCCCCTTTCTTTGGCCTCCTTATTTGCAAATAAGAAGAGGGTTAGATTATATTAGTGATTCTCAAACTTTTTGGTCTCAGAACTCCTTTACACAGTTAAAAGAGCTTTTGGTTATGTGAGTTTTATCTCTTAATAACTACTGTGTTAGACATTAAAACGTCTTAGTATTACTAAGAAAATAGTTTTGACCTTGTAGATCCCCTAAAAGGGCCTTGGGGACCCTTGGGCCGGGGGCCTTATACATTTTGAAAATCATTGGATTAGGTGGGCTCTAAACTCTCTCTCTCTCTCTCTCTCTCTCTCCTCTCTCTCTTTCATTTATAAATCCCATGACCCCAAGTATCTTTGACATTCATCAGAGAGGAGAAGGGTAAATAGGAGATTGGGGAAAGGAATGGGGCAAGAAGGAAAGAGAAGCTAAAGAGGAACAACAAATAATCATTTGATGTAGGTAAGATAATACCTATTTGTGGATGAAGAAAATGAACCTCAAAAAGATAGGCCACAACCGGTAAGTAGCAGAGTCTGAATTATAAGGCAGGTCTACTGCCTCCAAATCCAGGGCTCTCTCCACAAAATTACAAAAACAATGGTAGTTTCTTCTGTGTGTCATGTGGATTGATTTACTTTGTAGTTTTTGCTTTTCAAAATCCTTGTACTTTGAGTTATAAAAATCCCCAAACCTGCCCCTATCCATATCCACCAACTAGTCAAGTTCTTAATGGGAATGAACACAAGTCGGACAGTCAAAAATATTTCTATTCAATTCCCTGGTCCCATGTATGTATTGACATCAGGGAGTCAGCAATCGTATATTCCATCATAAACATAAACAAGCATCAGGCACCAAGGCCCCATGTTATTAGGGACAATCTAAGGAAAGAAAAGGAATAAGATGGTCCCTACTAGACATAGCTGATCATAGTTCTTCCTAGCCAAGCCCAGACTCTTCTGGGAACGATTAGTTGAGGTACTTTTATGCCATAATGTTAGGTAAGTAAATCTGAAGAGATTATTTAGGGGAGAAAACTCTGGGCCAATAACTCTTAAACAGATCATAGACAATGCTCATTCCTCTATTGGTGCCTGTTCTTAGGCTGATGCAACCCTCTGACCCTTCCCTCACTCTGTCAATCCGTAGGTGACCCATTCTCCAAAGTGCAGCTTAAAATCCACTTCATCTTTGAATCATTTCAAAATTTAGGTCAGGGGAATGAACACTAGTAAGAAAATTTGGAAAACTGGCTTTTAGCTCCTGCTCTAGTACCAACCTCTCTACATGGCCTTGGTGGGGTCACTTTTCCTTTCTAGGCTTCAGGGTTTTTTGTTTGTCTGGTTTTTCTATAAAAATCTAGACGAGCTAGATGAGCTCTGGGGTTACTTCCAATTCTAACGTTCATTTTAATGAATTTAATTTTTCCCTTAAACTCACACTGAATTTTCTCCCTGGTTTTGCCAGTGATTTGAAGAGGCAGCCTAAATCTGGAAGAATTTGGCATATGTGATTGTGGTTAGGTTGGGAAATCTGTGTTCAAATATCAACCTCAGCATTTATTAGGTCAGCACTTGTAGGCTCTGTGACCACATTGATCCTTAGATTCATAAACTGTAAAATGGGCTAATAGTAGATATTTTGTAGGATTGCTATGCGGAAACTGCTTTGTACATTTCAAACCATTGTGAAAATGTGAGTTATTATTGTTCTTAATCACTTTCTCCTACAGTAGCAAATGTTTTCCAGTCATTCCAATGCCCTACCTCCCCACTTAGTCTATAAACACTTTAACATAAGAGGACTATCTTTCTCCTTTATTTGTTATTCTCTGTATATTGGCTAGAACCATGCTTGGGAACACATTAAGAACTTAATAAATGCTTAATTAAACTGCTGTTTCATATGAAAAGCAAATTGTTTTTTACAGTGGAGAGAAAAGAAAACTTAGAATTCATTTACTTGGTGCTAACCCTGGCTCATTCCTTCAAGTGAAACAAATGTTTGGCTGGGAAGATTTGAAACCCATCCGGCATGTGTTGGCCTGAGGATACTCTTGGCATCTGGGAACCACTCCCAGAGTCTTAGCCCCATGGTAGCAGAAGGTGGAAGTGGTTGAGCTCAAGCGATACCTGCTCCTTCTCAGCCATGAGGATCAGAGTGTGTATATAGGGGATGAGGGGAGGGAGTGAGAGGAATGGGGGAGCAAAGAGCATTAACATTTCATACTGAGAAATGAGAGATTCTGGCATCTCTGGGAGAAAATGATGTGGCCTTTCTGAGCCCTCAGGAGATGCTGCCAAATGTCTTTCCCCTTGAAACAGAAACTGTGCTCAAGTCTAGATAATTACTACTGAGCTGTGCCAACCCTAGAAATCCTTCTCTGTAGAGCAGCCCCACAGGGGGTTGAAATTTACATTTATAATCATTTGCCTTCAAAGAAGCTTGTTCCCTGGGCCAGGCTTCGCACACATAACCTTGGGGATGAGATCTGGCTGAAACCTCAGTCTGGTTCTGCCCATATCTACCCAAGAAAATTGATGTGACATAAAGGCAGCTTTCCCTCGTCCCCTTCCTTTTCTTCTTTAATTAAACACAGAATTTTGGAGGGGAAATATAGAAAGTCTATGAGTGGGATGGTGAAGCCCTCTCATGGAATCTGGATCTCAGCCTTTCTGTGAGTTGAGTGGAATGAATGGGGGTAGGGATTTTTCAGTGTGGCTCAGGGCTTCTGATTGACAGCTAAGCCTAAGTCTCGAGTTACTAAGAAATCACCTGCCCTATAGGAATCCGGAACTTAGAGAAGCTGGACCCACTTCTTCCCCACTACCACCTCAGCACAAGCCTCGCCAAATAAGGATATAAGTGTTCTTAAGAATTGTGATTGGCTCAATGAGCGTTTCCTTGTCCCTTGTACCTGGGGTTAGGTTTCTCACCAGATTGTGAGCTTGAACTCCACCAATGAGAGTAAAAGGCCAGTGGCGGTGTGGGGGATTTGTATACGTTAGGGCATAAAGCTCAAGTTCTGCCTTCTGGGCCCCGCCTCTCCCTATCGATTTCCTATCGGTTCAGACACTCCCCTTTCCTGAAAATTACTTTCTACTTTCTACTTGAGTAGCCTCTGAGTTTAATTTTGGGTTTAGTTGTTTGTCCCACACATCTAGAACACCTTAAATATCAAAAGGGAGGATACTTTTGCAGTAGAATAATAGATTTTGAGTAGAAGGACCTTAGAGGTCATTGAGACCAATCCTCTAATTTTACAGAAAAACAAACAGGATCAGAAAGTTAAAGTGACTTCTTCAGGGTCATCTGGCTAGTAAGTGCTTAAGATAGGATTTGAAATCAAGCATTCTGGACTCCAAGTCCAGTGTTCTGTCCAAATGTCCCTATGTATTTGAAATCCCAGAAATGAGCAGAATGTTTTTCATCAAATCTCAAGTGGTCATTTTCCAACTCAAGAGATAGATGGTTCTGAAATACATCTAACCACTTACTTATATTTAAAATGAATTAAAATTAATGGCGTATTAAATATTTGCCCAACCATAAGAAAAAGGTGGGAGAACATGTACCTTAAAAAGGTTTCTCAAAAAGGACAAATTATATCATGCACTGGTCTAAATATAGTTTGTACTTCATAAAATCTGACTTTTAGGAAATGTAAATGCTGGCAGCAGAGTGTAGTGGTAAGAAATCTAGATTGGGAGTCAAAGGACCATGTTTCAAATCCTACGTCTGTTTGACCTGGAGCAAGTTACTGAACATTTCTGGATCCCAAATTCCTGATTTAAGAGAGTTGAAATAAATGCTTTCTATACTTCCTTCTGAAAATCTATAGCCCTTTGAGTAAGGATTATAAATTATTTATTCTTAAGTATGTACCCACATATATACATGTAAATATAAAATATTGACACTATATAATTCCTATGCAAAGAGATCTCATTTATGAGGGGTCAATATGGGAAATCACATGTGCTAGCTTTTCACAGAGATAGAAATATCGCTATTGGTGTGTCCATAGATAATAACTATGCAAGAGTAATTGAGAATAAATCGCTCTTTGAATGTTTTGGGTTTATGGAACTGCGAATCACTAATATGCTATATATTAAAGTCTTAAGCTTTGGTTTCTTTATGTTTGAAAAATAATTAATAGCATAATCTCTGACATGTAAAGGACCTCAGAAGTGACTTAATGAAACCCGTTCCTGACCAGGAACCCCATTTGTAACACCCTTGATTGATCATCTAGGCTCCATCAGAAGAACTTCGGTGATGGGGAAACTGGTTCTTAATAAGGCAACCCATTTCACATTAGGCAGCTTTGATTCTTAGGCCATTTTTCCTTACAGGAGCTGAAATGTGTCTGTCTCCAACTTGTCTTGTTGTTCAGTCCTCTGTGGTCATGGTACATCTAGTCTTTCCTTTGTAGTGAGTAGGTGGATCAGGGAGAGATTACAGGCCTTGAAATCAGGAAGGACTAAGTTCGAATCCTGCCTCGAACACTTAATAGCTGTGGGAAGCCAGGCAAGTCAATTAATGTCTCTGTGCCTGAGCTTCTTCATCTGTAAAATGGGGATAATCATAGCACCTACCTGCCAGGTTGTGAGAATCAAAGGAGCAACCCTATGTAAAATACTTTGGAAACCTTAAAGTTCTACTTAAATTTTAGCTGCTATTTATTAGTAATAGAATACTAGGCATGGAGTGAAGAAGACCTAGGTTCGAATTCTATCTCTGTTTGATATGCAATGACAAACAGGTCACTTCATATCTTTGAAACTTTATTTTCAGTGTAAAATGGAGGTAAGAGCAAACATGTACCTCATTGGGTTATTGTGAGGAGAAAATGAAAATACATACACACACACAAATATACACATACATATGTACACACATTATTTTGCCACCCTTAAAGTGAATAAATGTGAATTAAAATTATCATTAATAAAAATGAAGATAAGAATCACTTCATTCTTAACTTTTTTATCAAATTCAGATAAAAACAGTCCTAGGAAAAGGTATTTTCCTGTTTTAGATAATGTTTTATGGATAAGAGGATTAAATAACTGCTTTGGTAATTTAATAAAAATATTGTGAGGTAAACTCAACTTAGGCAAAATTATTGAGAGCATCTGTGGCATAAAGAGGAAGAGGAAGAGAGAGCAAAGGACAAGGAGGATGATGATAATTCTGCATGACAGTCTTTTAAAAGCTTCAAGCCACACAGCGATCATATTCCCACTAAGCCTTCTATTGTCCAGGGTAAATATCCCAGTTGCTTCCATCAGTCCTCAGACACCATGATCTCCAACACAATCGCCATCCTTTTCCTTTAAGAAGACCACTGTTCTTCTTAGAATGTGCCCTGACCTGAACAAAATATTACATTTTTTTATCTGACCAGAACAGAAGACAGTAAGACTATCCTATCACTTATTGTGGACTCCATGTTTTTTTTTTCTTAAAGCAGCTTAAAATATGCCATCATTGCTTGAGATTCCCCCCTCAAACCATTTTAAGAGGGTGTCCAATTGTTGGGGACCAAAGGAGTAGGAAAATATAGTTCCAAGAAAAGTATGGCATTTGGATTTGCAAAGAGGATAGATAGAGAATTTAAGAGCATCTCCCCCCTTTTCCCCCACATGACAAAGATAATATTCTCTGCCAAAGCTTGAAGGAATGTTAAGAAACATCATTCCAGCTGTTAGAGTCAATGAGCAAAAGCATGCATCATGTCAAGTCCTTTTGCTATTTCACAGCATAAAGCTGTCATTTCATTAATTAGACGAGCATGTTACCACATGACTCCAGCCTGCTCACTCTCCATCCCTGATCTTTGTCAATTTGGGTAATAAAAACCACAATTTAATAATCCTTCCCTCATGCATTAGTAACTGTTTTATGATGGAATTTCAGTTTCCTGATGCACTTGATTACTCAGTCTGGGGAAGACTTAAATAGATATATTAGAAAGTTTAATTAAAAAACAGGCAGCTAAGAAACAGACTGGAAGGAACATGCAGCTCAAAGAAAACAAATTCAAATGCCAGGATGATGGAATTCAATAAACTTGGTTCAGAATACTTAACATCACACCTGAGAAAAGCCTTAATAACTGTTCTGACTGTCCTCGAGTCATATCAAACTACATTTTTTTGGTCATTCTACTATAGTGGAAAGAAAATTGGAGTTGAAATTAGAAAAGATAGGTCTGTCTTACATTGACTAAGTGACCTTGGAAAAGTCACATCAGGACTCAGTTTCTTCAGTAGTGAACTATATTGCAGGAATTTTACTGGGACTGAATGTGATAATGCATGACAAGCAGTTTATAAAAGCAAAGCAATAATTGTTATGCCATTTAACCTCTTGGGTACTAGGCAATTTTCTAAGACTAAGACCTTACAGAAGGTTTTGATCTGAATTGCAAGAGGGAATATTTTTCATCCAGGACTTCTTTTTGCAAATGAAATAACAAATCCAGACCCTTTCCCTAATATTACTGCTTAGGCAAGAATTCTAGAACATCTTTGTAAATATGACAGCCACTTCTTTGCTTTATCTCATTGAGTATAAAGACAAAATGTCAATGATTCAAAATGAACCGTAGCTGGGAAGTTGAACATTCCTCTTGGGACCCCAGACTTGTGACTGAAGTGGCTGTTGCAACCAATTGTTGCTTTCCTTTGCTTCATATTTTTGGTATAATGAATAAGGAGTTAAAGTGATTAAAGGTTTGAGGTGATAGGCAACACCTGGACAAGGACTGTCTCAAATCAAATCAATCAATCACTCCATAAGCATTTATTAAGTGCTTTCTATGTGTCAGGCTTTGGGGATACCAACACAAAGAATAAACCAATCTGCACTAGGAATGCTACGAGGTGGAGCTAAGAAGGGAGAGAATTCTGGGATTGCAGTACAGCCAGTGAAAAGGGAGGGAAATGCAAGATGGAATGTTGTGTATAAGGAGCAAATGCAAGGTCAGTTTGCCTGGATTAGAGAGGATGAACTAGACAGTTGCTAAGGTCGCTTCTAATTCTAAAATTGATGTGGTTCAGAATTCTGTGATTCTGAACACAGGGGAGCTCTAGCAAGGAAATAGAAGAGCAGAAATGGGACCTTTGTGTGAGTCTAGCTCTTGGGGTTTGGGAATAATGGTAAAATATTCTGGAACAATTTAGGATGCTATTATTAAAGGATGATTACCTATGGGAAAGCACCTTTCGAATAAAAGCTCTTTTTAGGCATTTATTTTGTGTGTTTTCCATGTGTGTGTATATATATATATATATATATATATATATATATATATATATATATATATATATATATTTACACTACATATACACTTGCTTCCTTCCTCTAATGGAATGTAATCCTCTTTAAATAAAGAATTTTTTCATTTCTTGTATTTTTATCCCTAGCATAGAATCTTGCCTTTAGCAACTATTTAATAAATGTATGTTTGGTCCTATGGCCCTAGGCGATTGATAGATTTATAACCTTGCTTTTTTGGTCTAAAGGTATGATCATTGGTGAAGATGGCATGGGTTTTGTGCCCAGATCCCCCTCCCTTCCAGGTTCCATTACTTGCCACTTTCTCATAAATTTAGACGTTGACCAATATTGAAGAAAACCATGTATTGGATCAATTATTGCCCATTAAAATCTGACCCTGATTCTAGCTTTATTTATGTCACTTATGTGGTACTTTATGAAAAATGCATTAAAACTAAAAACAAATGCAAAGCCAATCAATACCATTTCAATCTATAAGATAAAAAAATGGAATTAAAGAAAACTGGGAGAAATTCCAATGGGTAAGGCCAATGTTAATATGAGATTTTTTTTTTAAGTAAAAGCTTTTTTCTACTGAAGAAAAGGAAAAAAAATACTGCTACTGCTTAGGACATGGCCTAGACTTATCTTTGATCATATTTGTGAGGTTACCTAATAGTCTCATTTAATCAATCCAGTCCCCACCGTGCCTTTCCTTTCTTTTATATTCTATTCTTCAATCATCAGTATTCTATTTTCCAGCCAAACACAAATATACTTTGTTTCCTAAGCTCACCCAAACCCAGACAAATACAATGGGGCATCTACTAACCACCCTGAAAGTAGGCTTAACTCAAATATTACTAAGTAATAAACACAATAAATATAGGAAAGTATATGATGATTTATCTGAATGGATACAAGTTAAACTAAGCAAACCAGGAAAACAACACACAAACTCACTAAAATATGTAACAAAAAGAACAAACAAAATTCCTGAATGCTATATAATTATAATGATTCATTGGTAACTAAGGTGGGGCCAATGAAGGGAAGTCTGATTATATCTTTGCTCCAAAGTAGGCCCCAAACCCTTAGCTACTAGGTGCTAAGCTGATATGGGCATGAAGCCCCCAGGATCCTAAGGGGAGTTGCTAAGACCAGAGTCAATAGTAAGAGCTTAAGTTCTGGTCTCTCAGATGACATTTGATGATAGCTAAAGAGTGCATAAAAAGGGAACACAGAGCTATTTGCTAAGAGCTCTCACTCTTGAAGGTGTGTTGATTTGGAGACTCTGGGCAGCTGTAGTTAAGAGCCCTCCAGCTTGTCAACCCGGACATTTGGACTTTGTTAAATCCTGGTAACTATGCATTGAGATTTGAATCAGACAAGGTTTATCTGTTGATGTTTGTAATTTGTGTTTGCTCTGAAGTTCAGGGTGCTGGTTTTTTCCCCTGAACTGAGGGAATGATATTTATGTGCTGGATTAAAGTAAGATTGTTAACCCCTTAACGTTGCTTTTCTTAGTAAAGCATATCAAAAGAACCTGGGCTTGCAGCATTCTTGTTGTTGTGCTTGTGTTGTATTTTCACCCCCATAGCAACTGCTAGATGAATTGTTGAAACAAATGATCAAGCTTGACCCCAAAGAAGAGAAGAAACAATGTTTTTTTTTCCTTCTCCATTTGCAGAAATGAGAGACTATGACTGTAAAAATTGAATATGCCACTCATCAGACTGAATTTTCTCCTTTTTATTCATTGTTGGAAGGGGTAGCACTCTGAGTAGGAGAGAAAGTAGAGAACCATTGGGAAATGAAAATAACATTTTTGTTTTAACATAAGTTTTTGTCCTACATATAAGTGTAGAAAGTGAATATGTAGCATAATTTGAAGTTAATAGGAATATTTAAGTGGATAGAGTGTATGGAGTTCCAGGCCTGGAGTAAGGAAGATCTGAGTTCAAATCCAGCCCCAGACACTCACTAGCTGTGTGACTTTGGGCAAATCACTTAACCCTGTTTGCTTTAATCCACTGGAGAAGGAAATGGCAAACCACTTCAACATCTTTGTCAAGAAAACCTCACAGACTCAGTATGGTCTATGGGGTCATGAAGAGTTGGACACAAATAAAAAACAACACATTTTCCTCCAGCTTATAATGCTCTTCGGTTACCACGTGATATAAATATAATAATAAATACAATATAAATACATTGGGATACGTAAATTTAGTTTAATATCATGGATAGAAAATTGGATTGAACAAAATATCTGATTTCTAATCCTCCTCCTTCAGTTTAATAGCATTTTGGGTATAGTTCCAAATTGTTTTCCAGAATGATTAGACCTGTTCATAGCTCTAACCAGAATGTACCTGTTTACTCATATCCTCAGTAGTATTTTTCATTTTCCTCCTTTGTCATCTTAGCCAATCTTATGAATGTTAGATAATACGTCAGAATTGTTTCAATGTGCATTTCTCTAAATATTAATGATTTAGAACAAATATTTCTTTTTTTCTTTCTCTTTTTTATTTTTTTTAAATTTATTTATTTAACATATTTAGTTTTCAGCATTGATTTTCACAAGAGTTTGAATTACAAATTTTCTCCCTATTTCTACCCTCCCCCCACTCCAAGATGATGTATATTCTGGTTGCCCTGTTCCCCATTCAGCCGTACCTTCTGTCACCCCACTCCCCTCCCATCCCCTTTTCCCTTCCTTTCTTGTAGGGCAAGATAAATTTCTACGCCTCATTGCCTGTGTATCTTATTTTCTAGTTGCATGCAAAAACATTTTTTTTTTGTTTTTGAACATCTGTTTTTAAAACTTTGAGTACCAAATTCTCTCCCCTCTTCCCTTCCCACCCACCCTCCCTAAGAAGTCAAGCAATTCAACATAGGCCACATGTGTATCATTATGTGTAACCCTTCCACAATACTCATGTTGTGAAAGACTAACTATATTTTGCTCCTTCCCAACCCATCCCCCTTTATTGTATTTTCTCCCTTGACTCTGTCCCCTTTCCAAAGTGTTTGTTTTTGATTACGTCAACCCCCATCTGCCCTCCCCTCCATCATCACCCCCTTTTTTATCTTCTTCCCTCTACTTTCCTGTGGGGTAAGATACCCAATTGAGTATGTATGGTATTCCCTCCTCAGGCCAAATTTGATGAGAGCAAGATTCACTCATTCTCCCCTCACCTGCCCTCTCTCCTCCTCCCACAGAACTGCTTCCTCTTGCCACCTTTATGTGAGATAATCTACCCCATTCTATCTCTTCCTATCTCCCTCTCTCAATATATTCCTCTCTCATCCCTTAATTTGATTTTATTTCTTTTAGATATCTTCCCTTCATCTTCAACTCACCCTGTGTCCTCTCTCTCTCTCTCTCTCTCTCTCTCTCTCTCTCTCTCTCTCTCTCTCTCTCTCTCTCTCTCTCTCTCTCTCTCTCTCTCTCTCTCTCTATATATATATAAACATATATATACACATACATATATACATACATGCACATTCACGTATATATATATGTACATAAACATATATATATATGCATATTCCTTTCAGCTACTATGATATTGAGGTGTCATGAATCATACACATCATCTTTATATGTAGGAATGTAAACAAAACAGTTCAACTTTAGTAAGTGCCTTATGATTTCTCTTTCTTGTTTACCTTTTCATGCTTCTCTTGATTCTTGTGTTTGAAAGTCAAATTTTCTATTCAGCTCTGGTCTTTTCACTGAGAAAGCTTGAAAGTGTTCTATTTTATTGAAAATCCATATTTTGCCTTGGAGCATGATACTCAGTTTTGCTGAGTAGGTGATTCTAGGTTTTAATCCTAGCTCCATTGACCTCCAGAGTATCATATTCCAAGCCCTTCTATCTCTTAATGTAGAAGCTGCCAGATCTTGGGTTATTCTGATTGTATTTCCACAGTACTCAAATTGTTTCTTTCTGGCTGCTTGAAATATTTTCTCCTTGATCTGGGAGCTCTGGAATTTGGCAACAATATTCCTAGGAGATTTCTTTTTGGGATCTATTTGAGGAGGCAATCTATGGATTCTTTCAATTTCTATTTTGCCCTGTGGCTCTAGAATATCAGGGCAGTTCTCCTTGATAATTTCTTGAAAGATGATATCTAGGCTGTTTTTTTGATCATGGCTTTCAGGTAGTCTAATAATTTTTAAATTATCTCTCCTAGATCTATTTTCCAGGGCAGTGGTTTTTCTAATGAGATATTTCACATTGTCTTCCATTTTTTCATTCCTTTGGTTCTGTTTTATAATCTCTTGATTTCTCATAAAGTCACTAGCGTCCACTTGCTCCAATCTAATTTTTAAGGCAATATTTTCTTCAGTGGTCCATTGGACCTCCTTTTCCATTTGGCTAATTCTGCCTTTCAAGGCATTCTTCTCCTCATTGGCTTTTTGGAGCTCTTTTGCCATTTGAGTTAGTCTAATTTTTAAGGTGTTGTTTTCTTCAGTGTATTTTTCAGTTTTTTGGGGGGTCTCCTTTAGCAAGTCATTGACTTGTTTTTCATGGTTTTCTCGCATCCTTCTCATTTCTCTTCCCAATTTTTCCTCTACTTCTCTAACTTGCTTTTCCCAATCCTTTTTGAGCTCTTCCATGGCCTGGGACCAGTTCATGTTTTTCTTGGAGGCTATTGGTGTAGGCTCTTGCACTTTGTTGACTTCTTTAGGCCATATATTCTGGTCTTCTTTGTCACCAAAGAAAGAATCCACAGTCTGAGACTGAATCTGGGTGTGTTTTCGCTGCCTGGCTATATTCCCAACCAACTAACTTGACCCTTGAGTTTTTCAGCGGCGTATGACTGCTTGTAGACTAAAGAGTTCTATGTTCCACGTTTGGAGGGGATGTGCCAGCTCTGCCACATCTGCACTCCTCCTTCCCCAAGATCTCCCCGCCCGGACTCGGCTTAGATCTTCAGCAGGCTCTGCACTCCTGCTCTGATCTGCCACTTAATTCCTCCCACCAAGTGGGCCTGGGGCTGGAAGCAACAGCAGCTGTAGCTGCCCCACCTCCGCTGCCTCAGGAGCGGTGGCCTAACCGAGAACTCCTTCCACTCCTACAGCTTTTCCCACTAACCTTCTCCGATATCTTTGGTGTTTGTGGGTTGAGAAGTCTGGTAACTGCTGCAGCTCACTGATTCAGGGCGCTAGGGGCTGTTCCGCCCAGCTCCTGGTCTGGTTGGTCCAAGCTGCTCATGCTGGGCTCTGCTCTGCTCCCAGCTCTCAGCTCCCAGCTCCGTGTGGGATAGACCTCACCCAGAGACCATCCAGGCTGTCCTGGGCTCGAGCCCTGCTTCCCTCTGCTATTTTGTGGGTTCTGCAGTTCTAGAATTGGTTCAGAGCCATTTTTTATAGGTTTTTGGAGGGACTTGGCAGGGAGCTCTTGCTAGTCCCTGCTTTCCAGCCATCATCTTGGCTCCACCCCCAGAACAAATATTTCTTAAAGCTCATGATAGCTTTTATTTCTTCCTCTGAAAACTGTATATTCATATCCTTTGACCATTTTTCAATTGGGAATGGCTCTTATTCTTGTCAACTCAATTTCCTATATATTTTAGAAATTAGACCTTTATCAGAGATACTTGTTGAAAAGATTTCTCCTAGTTTCTTGCTTTTATTCTAATTTAGCTACACTAGTTTTGTTTGTGTAAGAACTTTCAATTTTATATAATCAAAATTATCCATTTTACCTATTGTGAACCTCTTTGTCTTTTATTTGATTATGAACTCTTCCCCTATGCATAGAACTGACAGGTAATTTCTTCCATGCTCCACTAATTTGCTTATGACTTCACTCTTCATATCTAAATCATGAAACTACTTTGAGCTTTTCTTGATATATGGTGTGAGATGTTGATCTCTGCCTATTTTCTGCCAGACTACTTTCAAGTATTCCCAACACTTTTTTTCTTTTTTTTTCAGTCAAATAATGAGTTCTTTCCTTAGTAGCTGGGATCATTAGGTTTATCAAACACTAGGTGACTGTCCATGTTTATTTGCTTCTGTCTATTGTATACCAAATCTGCTCCACCGATCAACCTCTCTATTTCTTAACCAGTGTCAAATTATTTTAATGATTATAGTTTTGTCATATAGTTTGAGATGTAGTACTGTTAGACCCCCTTTTCCTTCCCATTGTTTTCATTGATTCCTTTGACATTTTTGACCTTTGGTTCTTTCAAATGAATTTTGTTATGCTTTTTTCTAGCTCTTTTAGTTCTGTCATTCTTAAATGTGTAACCTTTGGCAAATTGCCTCTAGGCCTCAGTTGTAACTTCTCTTAAATAAGAAATTTGGATTGATCTTTGATAGCTCTTCCTACATAAAAAGTATATTCTGTATCTCTCTGTCTCTTTCTCTTTCTTTCTGTCTCTCTCTCTAGAAGTTCCATTTAGTCTTCTCCAAGAGATTCCCCTCTCCTAGATCATCCCTATTCTTTCATTTATCTACAGTATCTCCTTGTCTGTTGCCTGCTTTCTAATTCTCTATAAACATCCCCATGTCTCCTCTATCTCCCAAAAACCCTCATTAGATCCATTCATCCTTGCTAGCAAACAGCCTTTTTCTCTTGTTACTCTCTTTCTTAGCTAAACTCCCTGAAAAGGCTGTCTAGAATTGGTGCCTCCACTTACTTGCCACTCTCTTCTTAACTCACTTCAGTGTGGCCTCTGACCTCATCATTCAAGTGAAACCACTCTCTCCAAAGTTACTAATGATCTCTTCATTCCCAGATCTAGTGGCTTTCTCTTGGTCCTCCTTCTTGACTTCTCTACAGCTTTTGACACTACTGATCACCCTCTTCTTGATAATTTATTCTCTCTAGGCTTTTATGATACTATTCTCTCCTGGTCTCCCTCCTACCTGACTATTCCTTCTCATTTTCCTTTACTGGATCTTTGTCCAAGTCATGCACAGTAACTGAGTCAATAAACAAGTTAAGACATGCAGAAATGGTTTTCTAAGAAACGGATCTCACTTGAAAAACAGTAGGAATGGCTGTCAGCGGACATATGCCAAAGGATTTGTCAGAAGTTGTTTACGTCTAAAAGAAATCTAAGAAATTCCCAAGAACCAAAGAGAGATTCAAAAGGCTCTCCATGGGTGATTTCTGTGTGAATTCACCAAACATATATACAAATAAAAGTTGAACAAATTATTTTGCTGTGAAGATTTGTTCATATTTATTTACAGAAAAATTATGGGGGTTATTTGGGATCACTCCATCACACCAAAAATTACAGAAAAACTATCTCTGCGGAGGATGGTCTTCCTAATTGTTGAAAATTGTACAATGAAGTACTAAAAATTGGGCAGCAATGTCTACACAAGTCGAAAGTATTTAGCATCCACCAGATATCTAAAAGAAGGTGATTAGGTAATTTGAATTATATTCCAGAAACGTGAGGTCAATTATAAGCTAACAGACATCAAATCCCAATACTACAAATATAAAATCCAAATAACATTGCAAATACAGCCAAAAAATTGAATTGAAACTGGGGCATCATTATGGCACTTGTGCAGAACCACGAGGATATTATGTTGATCCATGAAAGTCCAAACAATGCTTTTTAATAGATACTGGAAATATTCAAAATACATGGAATAAAAATCTTTCGAAAATTCAAGCCCTAACAAGAAATCAAAATCATGTGGAAATCAGATAAGTTATAGCTCATCCTTGTTTTCCTATTTGCTCCTGGATTTGTCAGAAAGATACCATCAATGATTCTATAACAGAGGAGCTTACATTCCAATAGTCTTCTGCAATTGCAAAAAATTGGTAAATTTGTCCACTAGCATGAGATTTCACAGCACATTAAGTACAGAGGGATAGTAGCAGGGTAGCAACTTGTTCTTGGACTATTTCTATCTGGACTCCATTAATAAAACGAGAATGAAATAACAGTGATGGTGATGAGATGATGTAATTGATGATAGTAAATATAAAAATTGCATTTGTATAGTACTTTAAGGTTTTCAACACACTTTCCCCTAACAACCTTGTAAAAGCAGAATCTTCAAGAAATGGGACATGAGAAATGTAAATTTTGAGAGGCAGATCCAGGGCAGGCAGACCACAGACAGAGCTACTATCTACAAAGGACAGAACTGGGCTGGGTTCCCTATTAGATTTCTCTGGGCAACCAGGTCACCTTGGTTGTGGAGGGGACCATGGAGAATTGGGCATCTATGAGAAGTTCCAAAAAGAAGTAAAGTTGACCAAGGTTTGGAACCCCAGGAAAGAGTTAACTGTATGTCTCCCCATCTACTGCTTGGCTTTTGTCCCAAACGCTAGGCCTACAAACAACACACAAAGTGAAGGGGAAAATGAATCTAATTATCTAGATAATTCAAATTTTAGAAATTAACTTCAATTTTATTGATATTTCAGTCAAAAGTTGTCTTTTCACCCTGAATTATCATTGTAATTACCTTCATTTCTCTCCTCTTGTGTGATTTGCTCTTGCCTAGAATTTCTCCCTATTGGACTTCATCCTGGTGTTATCAAGGTCACTTTGAATTCTATTCTTATCTGCCATATTGTTAACAATCATCTCAATTTAGAACAGATCTATATGATGTGATAAATTGGTCAGAGAACAGTCGATTTGGTATCTTCAGCCCTCTTAGTGATTGATCGTGTAGCAATTGATCCAGTCGACTGTGCAATGATGGAGTTATTTAGACCATCCTAATGACCAAATTAGATCAGCTGCATCAAGGTCTGGATATTCTCATTGTATAGACAGAGTTCTAGTGTCAAATTTAATTAGGATCAGAGTAGAATGCATAAAAAACATGCAGTTTGCTCTCTTCAAAGCAAAGTACAATTTCAAGCAATGAATTTCCTTTTCTTCCTGGAGGATCTCTTTGAGCAAAGAGCTAAAAAGAGAATCAGATACCAAATTCTAGGCAACTTTCAAGCATTTTTCACTTTTCCCTAGTTATACAAGTAGATAGAAAGGTATGGTCTAAAAATGTAGTATTTGGAATCAGAATACTTAGGTTAAGTTTCCAGATCTACATGAGTTAATTATATGACCCCAGGCAAGTAACAATATCTCTGGGTTCTAGTTTTTTTTTTTTTCATCTGTAAAAGGAAGACATTGGATGAAATACCTCTAGGGTACCTGCCATTATGAAATATATGGTCCAATATAACCACATGTATTCCAGGACTTGGAGGTAGTATAGGGTGTATGGGGTTTTCTCTTTTTTATTAATTAATTTACTTTATTCTGAACTTAAGAAATAAAACAAGTATTTCTAATACAAAGTATAACAGAAAAACAAAGGATTGCACCTGAAATTGTAAATCCGTTATGTGCAATTTACCATTCCTTTCAAATATACAATAAAGTTATCATGTAACTTTCTTCCCACCCCCCCCACTTCCCTCTCCTCTCCCTCTTCAAGAGAGGACTAGTACCTCTGGTGTGAGGGTTGCTGAGCCCTTTTCAGGGTTGCACATCTATCTTCGGTGTCTACCTGTCACCTGGCTCTCACCTGTGGCTCTAAGAAACTGTAACATGTGAATCTGCCATACCCCAGTGAACCATCTATTTTCTAGTCAGATGGACTAAACCAGGTTGAAAGTAGCCAACGGGCCTCAGACCTGACAGTGAGTTGGGGGTGTGGTGGTATCTATCTCATGCATCTGAAGACTTCCTCTGTAGAATAGGCAGAAGTGAACATTTTGTTTCAATGAACCATGAAGCTGGAAGTTTTCTTTTTACCGTGGAGTGTTTAGAGTTTGGTCGGACACTGAAGACACTAAGGTCATCCATAGCATCCAGAGCCATCACCAGTTGTTTTGACTTTTATCTTGCCACTGGGCTCTGATGACTCTGAGAGAGAGTGAGGCTGACAACTTTGCACAACTCTGTCTCACTTAAATCCAAATTACACCCAAGCCAAAAGGCAAAGAGAAAAAAGAGAGAGAAGAGATTTCAGAGTTCATATAGTCCAATTACTTATCTTGAAAATAGGAAATATAAGGTCTAGATAGATCATGTAAAAGCTGAGTTTTAAAATCAGCTAATTCCATATTTACATATGTGTGTATATATATGTATGTATAAATATACATATGTACATGCATATATATATCCACTGATTTTTCTAGTCATGTTGCTTTGACAGTTGAAGGTGGTGAGAAGAAAGGACCATGGCAAGGCACTCAACAACTCTCAATTTTGGTTTCTTTATGTTTAAACTGATGATTTTGATGTTACTATTAGGACTGAATGAGATCATTATGATCACAGTATGTACATGTGTGTATGTATGTGTATATATGTATATGTGTATATGTATGTATGTATACATAGACTTACATATAAATATACATGCACACATATGAAGTTAGCAGAGGATTTTATAATATTACAATTTGTTCCTCACAACAATTCTATGAGGTAGATGCTATTATTATCTCTATATTTTATAGATGAGAAAACTCAGGCTGAGAGAGGTCAAATGAATTGCTTGAGATCAAATTTCTCATAGGAATATGAGGCGAAATTCTAACTTAGTTCTTTCTTTCTCCCATCCCAGAACTCAGTCCATTGTGGTGTGTTTAGAGCTAGAAAGAACCTCACAGATCATCTTATCCAAACCCTTCATTAATTCAGTCAGTCTGCCTGTAAGCCATTATTAAGTCCCTACTATGTGCCAGACACTGGGGGAACCTCTGGAGATACAAAGAAAGGCAAAAGACAGTTCCTGCCTCTGCCCTATCTTCTACTCCAATAACTGCTAAGTAAAAGCCATTTTCAAAACTACCAAATTCAAGATAGTATAAAGCTTTACAACGACTTTATGAAATATGTACGAACATTTAGAATCACTTCCATGTTGTCGTGCTCAACAGAATGTGATCACTAAAGGAAGATGGGGATTTTTAGGGATGAAGGGGAGTGAGGAGTGTGTTTCAGGTACAATGAACAGACTAGAAAAAGGCATAGAGATGGAAGATAGCATATGATATTAGAGGAACTAGCAAAAACTCAGTTTGACTAGACCAATGAATAATTGAAAAGGAACAATGGATGATGAGACTAGAAAAGTAAGTTGAAATCTTGGAAATGAAAAATAAAATATGTTTTTCTTCCAAGATGTAATTTGAAGCCAGGACATATTATTTGTCAGGACAGTAGCATGCTTAGACATATTCTTTGAGAATATCACTTTGTCAGCTGTTTGGAGGATGCATTGGAGAGGGCAAAGACTTGAGGCAAGGAAAACTAGTGGGAAGTGGTGATTAGGGTCTTAACTAGAATAGAACAATGTCTGTGTGAATGTAGGGAAAGGGGTATACATGAACGAAGGAAGGAAAGAGGGAAGGAAGGAAGGAAGGAAGGAAGGAAGGAAGGAAGGAAGGAAGGAAGGAAGGAAGGAAAGAAGGAAAGAAGGAAGGAAGGAAGGAAAGAAGGAAGGAAGGAAGGAAAGAAGGAAGGAAGGAAGGAAAAAAGGAAGAAAGAAAGAAAGAAAGAAAGAAAGAAAGAAAGAAATCAAGAAAGAAGGAAAGAGAGAAAGAAAGAAAGAAAGAAAGAAGGAAAGAGAGAAAGAAGGAAAGAAGGAAAGAGAGAAAGAAGGAAAGAGAGAAAGAAGGAAAGTGAGAAAGAAGGAAAGAGAGAAGGCAAAAGAGAAAAAGAGAAAGAAAGAAAAAAGGAAGAAAGGAAGGAGGGAATTAAGGAAGGAAGGAATTAAGGAAGGAAGGAAGGGAAAAAAGAAAGAAAGAGAAAGAAGGAAAGAGAGGAGAGAGAAAAGGAAATAGAAAAGGAAAGAGAGAGAGAAAGAAAGAAAGAGAGAGAAAGAGAGAGAGAAAGAAAAAAGAATGAAAGAAAAGAAAGAAGGAAGAAAGGAAGAAGGAAAGGAAAGAAATAAAGGGAAAAGAAATTTTGGAAGAAAGATAAATTTTGTTGTTACTGGAGAGCTGGTGGTGTAGTGGATAGAGTTCTAAGCCTTAGTCCAGGAGACTCAAGTTCAAATCTGGCATCAGACACTCACTAGCTATGACCCTGAGCAAGTCACGAAAGCTTTTGTTGCCTCAGTTTTCTCAAATGTAAAATAGGAATATTTATAGCACTTACCTCTCAAGGTTGTTGTGAGGATCAAATAAGATAATGTGTGTAAAAAAAGTGCTTAGCACAGTTCCTGACATAGAGTAGCTTCATTTCCTAGTAATGAGAAGATGCATAAAATTAATTTCATTTTCATCATTTTGAGATGCCAGTGAAATACCTAAGTGGAGATATCTAACCAGTAATTGGCCATTTGGGAACAGAATTCATAAGAAAAATTCAGGCTAGTTGTAGATAGATGGATATAGATATGTATGTATACATGTGTATGTGTATATTTATGTATGTATAAACATTCATACACACCTATATACACATATTCATGTATATGTATGTATATGTGTATGTACCATCTGTTAGTGAGTTTAAGGAGTTTAGAAGTGGGTAAAAGGCAAAAAAAGGGAAACAAATGTGAAGACCCTTTCTAGGAATTTGCCTGTGAAAGGGAGAAGACATATGATAGCTTGAGAGTACAAGAGGATCAGGTGAAGAATTTTAAGGATAAGAGAATCCTGGACATATTTGTAGGCAGTGGGGAAAGAGCCAGTTGTCAAAGAAAGATTGGAGATTGGGTGGGGAGGAGGAATAGCATGGTTGAGGAGAAAACTCCTGGAGAAGATGGGAGGGAATTAGATTGATAGCAAAAGTATAGAAGTTGGCTTTGATGAGGAGAAAGAATGCTTTTAGTAGAGTGGAGCAAATGAGGAGAAAATAGAATGATGTGGGTAGCTTTGAGATATTGAATAGAAGAGAGTTTAAAAGAGAGTGACCTTGGTTTTACTGGTAAAGTAGGAAACTCATTCCTTTGCTGTGGATAGCACAGAGCCTGGCAGATAATTGTAAATAAACTTGTTAATGAATGCTCCTTGCCTGAGAGGGAGTGAAGATGCAGTGATGTACAGCATGGTACTGAGGCCAAGAAGGAAAACAGGTTGTATTCTTACTTTTCGCTTTTATGATGATGGTACTGACATCAATGGGGCATATACTCTGAATTATTCATTTTCCAATAGTGACAATAGATTTGCAGGCAGGTGGTACAGTGTACAGAGTGATGGGCCTGGGATCAGGAGAACCTGAATTCAAATTTGACCTGAGACACTTACTAGTTCTGTGACCCTGGGCAAGTCACTTCACCTCTGTCTGCCTGAGTTTCTTCTTCTTGTAAAATGGATCTAATAATAGCATCTACCTCCCTGTGCTATTGTGAGAATTAAATAAGATAATATTTCTAAAATGCTTAGCAGAATGCCTGGCACATAGTAGGCACTTAAATGCTTGTATCCTTTTCCTTTTCCTTTCCTCCTCCCTTTCCCCCATCTCTGTCCCTTCTTCCCTTCCTCTCTCCTTCCCACCTTCCCTTATTCCCTTCCTCCTTCTCTCCTTCCCTCTTCCCCTCCTCCCTTCCTATTCCAACCACGGCTTGTCTTCCTCCTCCCTCTGACCATTTACATGCATCTATAGGACAGCTGACTGGTGTAAGGAGAACAGTTTCTGGCTGTGGAAGAGACTGGAGCTAACAGGCCTACACCAAGATCAAACCTCGAGCTCTGGCTTCATTAACATAGTGCTGCATCCAATTGGGCTAACCAATCACAAGTAAAACTTCCTCTGTAACATGTTTAAATTATGCTGGACTTGGCCTGCTTCTTTCTCTCGATATTAAAGTGATTCTTTTTTCTCCAATTAAAAACGAAAAAGCTATTCTTGACTCAAAACTTTTCCAGCACAGTTAATTGTTATAAACTTCTGCAATCCTGAAGTACAAGGGAAACCGTCATTAAGATATCATTATTCTTTTTTTTTAAAGAGGAAACTTGAAAGCTGAGAGTATTTAGAAATGTCATCTCATTAAATACCATAAACTCTGCTGAATTATAGGCACAGTGGAGCCAATAAGCCATTAATATGTTAGCATTCAATAGCCAAGAGCAGAAAAGGAACTAGCTTTGATCAAGAACAGGTGTGAGCACAAAAGCATAAAGTAAATTGTTCAATCAATTAATGGGAACAGAGTTAAAGCCTTGTGACTATCAGTAGGGTATAAATCACTGAATTCCAGTGGGAAGGACTGTAATAATTCCATAACAAAGCTCAATGATTCTGAAACACTCCACCGTAAATCTTTTATCAGCTATGAGCTGACATCTTTGTCCTAAGAGCCAATGTAGACTGCGTATACTCCATCTATACAAGAACTCCATCACTTCCCCCCCCCAGCACCCCCCAAAAGAGAATTTGGTAAAAGGGACTTAGGAGCAGACATCTGTGATTTCAGAGCCTGGGTGCGTATAAGACAGCCAGGAAGTTGGAGGCTTATTACGCAAATTGCAAAAAACTGAAAAGCCAGTTAGACCACTGCATGTGGGAATAGATGTGTCCATCATATTTTGCTTAGGACAGGAAAATAATCAAAGAAACACCCAGGTAACATTTTCTTTCTTTCCCCCTCTTTTTCTTTTATTTTCTTTTTCTAATTTAAATTTTATTATTTTTTTACATTCATTTAAAAAAAATTAATCCCTCCAGCCCCTCCCCGACCTATTGAGAAGACAAGCAATATGAGGCCAAGCAATATTTTCAAGAGGAATACAAACTATTTTTTCAAGAAAATTTGGCCTGAGAAAGAGGGACTTCTCTCTTCTTCCCATAGCAATTTCTGGTTAAATGTATCTGGTCAGTTTCCAAAGAATAGTATAAAACATGATTGAACAGGTATGTCTATACCAAGCCAAGTTGTAGAAGGTCTTCAAGGCCAAAGAAGTTTGAAGTGTTTTGCTGGATACTAAATGATGGTGTCATTTCATAATTTTGAGAGTTCTATATAATGTAGAGTCTGTCAGTAGTACCCTGAATGAACGGGGAGAAGAAATTGGAGGTGGAAAAGACTGTTGGAAGACTATTGCCGTTATCCGAGAAGGTAGGAATGAGGGCCAAGAGTATGGTGGTCACAGTAGAAATAGAGATTGGGGACAGATGGAGGAGATCCCCCAGATGCAGAAGCAACAGGACTTGGTGACTGACTTGTTTGAGAGGTAAGGGGCAAGAAAAAATAAAAGATAACCCTAAGAATCAGAAAATATAGAGAACCCTTCACAGATTTACATAACAGGCATGAAGATTTATTGAATTAAACTGAACCAGGTCAGTCAACAAATATTTACTGAGGCTGCCAAGGATCCTGAAACCCAAACACCTCCTGCTTAAGTCTTCCTTAATCCTCCCTTCACTTCTTTGCCTCTACCTCTGTCTCTGTCCCTGTCTCTGTCTGTCTCTGTCTCTCTGTTTCTCTTTCCCTCTACTTTCACCTTGTCACTCTTCTTCAAAAGTGTTTTGCTTATGACCACCACCTCCCCCAATCTGCAATAAGCCTTCCACCCTTGTCTTATCCTCCTCCTCTCCTACTTCCTTGTAAGGTAAGATAGATTTCTATACCTAACTGAGTGTGTATGTTATTCCCTGTTTGAGTCAGTTCTGATGAGATTAATCTAAGTTTCAATCATTGCCTGCCAGCCTCCCCATCTTCCCCTCCAGCATAAAAATTCTTTCATGCCTTTTTTATGTGAGATAATTTACTTCCTTCTACCTCTCCCTTTCCCCTTCTCCCAGTACAATCCTCTTTCTTACTCCTTAATTTAATATTTTCTTATGGATATCATCCCATCATAATCAACTCACACCCATGCCCTTTGTCTGTGTATGTTACTTCTCACTGCCCTAATGATGATAAAGTTCTTAATAGCTACAATTATTATCTTCCCAGATAGGAACATAAGTAATTTTGCCTTATTGTATCCCTTATGACTTCTCTTTCCTGTTTACCACTTTTATGTTTCTTTTCAGACATGTATTTGAAAATCAAATTTTCTGTTCAGTTCTGTTATTTTCATCAAGAATGCTTGAAAATATTCTATTTCATCTAATGCCCATTTGTTCCCTGAAGAATTATACCCAGTTCTGCTGGGTAAGTGATTCTTGGTTGTAATCCTAGCTCTTTCACCCTCTGGAATATCATATTCCAAGAGAAGCTGCTAAATCTTGTGCTATGCTGATTGTGGCTCCACAATATTTGAATTGTTCCTTTTTAGCTGATTGCAATATTTTCTCCCTTTACCTGGAAGCTCTAGAATTTGGGTATAATATTCCTGGGAACTTTCATTTTGGGATTTCTTTCAGGAGGTGATTGGTAGAGTCTTTACATTTCTATTTTACCCTTTGATTCTAGGATATCAGGGCAGTTTTCCTTCATAATTTCTTGAAATATTATGTCTAAGGCTCTTTTTTATTATAGTTTTCAAGTAGTACAATAAGTTTTAAATTATCTCTCTTCAATCTATTTTCAGGTCAGTTGTTTTTCCAATGAGAAATTTCACATTTTCTTTTACATTTGCATTCTTTTGATTTTGTTTTATTGTTTCTTAATGTCTCATGGTATCATTAGCTACTACTTGAACAATTCTAACTTTTAAGTAATTATTTTCTTCAGTGAACTTCGGTACCTCCTTTTACATTTAGCCAATTCTACTTTTTAAGTTCTTTTCTTCAGTGAATTTTTTTACATTTTTAAAAATTTTAGCAATTCTTCTTTTTAAGGCACTGTCTTCAGGGCATTTTTGTGCCTCTTTTGCCATTTGGCCTATTCTGTTTTTTAAGGTCTTATTTTTTTTCCTAAATATTTATTTACTTTGTTCTTCCTTTACCAAGCTATTGACTTTTTTCCCACGATTTTCTTTTCATCACTCTTATTCTTTTCCTAATTATTCCTCTACCTCTCTTCCAGAAATGCTTTTTAGAGCCTAAATCCAATTCATTTGTCTTTGAGGCTTTGGACATAGCTGTTTTCACATCATTGTGTTGTTCCGACTTTGTGTTTTACTCTTCCCTGTCATCATAGTAAATTTCTATGGTAATATTCTTTTTTTAATTGTTGTTTGCTCATTTTCCAACCTATTTCTTGTCTTTTTACTTTACATTAAAGTTGGGCTTTTATCCCAGGGTAGATGGGGCATTGTCCCAAGGTTCAGGTTTTTCATGCTGCTGTTTTCAGAGCTGGTTCTGGGGTTTGTAATTTTCAATATGATCTAAGGAGAGGTGTCGTGACTGCTTTCATGTCTTATGCTGTGGTGTGTGAATAGCCACAATTTTTTTTCTGTGCTGGAACTGTGACTTGAGTCCTCGCTCTTGTTAGTCCTCCTCTAGACTTGAAACTGTGACACAGAATCACAATGCACAATGCAACAAAGAACTGCTCCTAGTACCATCAAAGAGTCCCCTGTAATCTCCTTCTGACCAGTTGTCTGACACCCTTCTCTGAGAGCTCCAGAAGCTGTTGCTTCACCAATTCAGTTGCCCCCAAGACCTGATATTGCCTTGGTATATGTGGCCTGTAGTGGGTCACACTCCACTCTCACCCCAATAAGACAGACCTTTCCTGTAGACCTAATTTTCCTTGGGCTTGAAAAATTTTTCCCCCATCCTTTCATCGGTTCTGCTATCCAGAATTCATTTTGAGGCATTATTTTGAAGTTGTTTGGAGGGAAATTTGGGAAAGCTCAACTGAATCCCTGCCTTTATTATGCCATCTTGGCTCTACATCACCAATTCTTTCTTAGTACGCTGTATTTAATGGATTACCCTTTTACCCTTTTTCTTTGAAGTTCCTTGCAGGGTACATGTTGTAGCTTGCTCACACTCACTGCATTCTTGACCTCCATGCAACATTCATTTTTAATTCTTTGTAAACTATCTCCTTGCATGTTTTGCTCCCCTATGGACCTTCCAGTCCAGTCAAAGCAATTCATATTTATATAGCATTTAAAGATTTTCAAATCCTCTTCCTATTTTTAAAGCCCTTTTCTCTTAATCTACCTGTAAAGTATATAGTAGAAATATTATTATCTGCATTTAACAGATGAGGAAACAGAAGGTTTTTATCTAGTGACACACAATTAGAAAGTATGACACATGGGATCCAGACCCAGCATTTGAACTCAAAACTGCTGACTCCAAGTGAAAGACTCTTCCCATGTCATTATAGCAAAGGAACTGACCTAGTCTTTGTCTTGAACTCTCAATTTTTCCAGGAGATGGATTTACTCTATTCCAATATGCCCCTGTACATTAGCATCCCATGACTGTATTCTGAGTACCTCTTGCTAAGCTTTCTTGGCTGTACCCACCAAGTTGCCAAGACTCCCGCCTATCATCTGTCCTCTTCTCATTCTTGAATCATGAACTACCAATGCAACATAAACAGTCAAAGCATGGGCAAAAATGCAAGAGAAACCCCAACTAGAACAGAGTGAAATTCTCAGGGCCCCAGCAGCTGAGCTCTGTTTTTCCATGCTGAGGCAATGGAGGAGCAGCCTGCCAGAAAGCTCAAGGTTATAAACAAAGACTTTGTAAGACCTTACCAGAAAATTAGCACCAGGGATTTAATTTAAAAACAAACAACAAACAAACCCGGAAAAAAAGCAGCAGTGGATCAGGCAGCACAGAGAACTTTCATAATTAATTTCGAGGCTTATGGATCTTACCAATTAACAAGCTGCTAACAACATATTTATGCAAGGAAATAAACTTGCTTTTCTTCACCTAAAATGGTAGCTGTCAGCTGCTTCATGCTGTGTCATCGAAGAGTTGTTTAGATAGGATTAGGGGGGCTGCGACTTGTGTTTTTAACAACTTTCTGTATCTCTACTCTCTTGGAGAAATGGTATTGCTTTTACAGGTTCTTTTATCAACTCTCTCCTGGATCCACAATAAGTGCTGGAAGTGATTTAAAGATCAATAAGCCAACCCCCTCATTTTACAGATATGGAAACTGAGGCACTGGGAATCAAAGTGAGCTTGAGGTCACACAGCCAGTTGCTGACAGAGAAGGTACTTGAACCTGGATCTTATCATTCTAAGGCCAATTTTCTTCCTGCCATGATTTGGCTTATTCATCTATGTGTTTCCATCTCTAAGATACCTGTCTCTGGCCCAGCCAATAATACCCTGACAACCCTACAGATTGTTCCTATACTCAATAACCACCTTCTTTTTGGCAAAACTATTTGAGTCCTCTTTTTAAAAATATTTTTGCTTGGAACTATTATCTCATCAGTATGGGGGATTTCACTAAAACAATTCTTCTATGAAGAGTCTGAAAAGTTGTCTGGAATACTGAGAGGTTGAATGGATTTTCTATAGAACTACTATGTGTCAAAGGAAGGTCTTGAGACCAGGACTTCCTAGCTTCAAGGCCATTAGATAACATACTGAACTTGCAATAAGGAAGACGAGTCTGATTCCTTCCTTAGACACTCATTAGTCTTGGGATCCCAGGTAAGTCAGCAAAACTTTCTGATTCCCCAGTTTTCTCATCAGGAAAATGGGGATAACAATAATACCTGACTCACAGGGTTATTGGAAGGATCAAATGAGATAATGTATATGACCCATTTTGTAAAACTTATAGTGCTATATATGTCAGCTATCATTATTATCATCATCATTATTATATGGCATTATCATATTATAACACCATGTTATATATAACATTATTATACCATACCTTCAAATAACACAGGTAAGAGCTGTGCCAGCCTTGAAGCACTATAGCCTTGCTGTTATTACTCTGCTGATGAGAATGATTCTGTAATAGATTATTAGAACTGGAAGGGAAATAAGAGAATGTCTTGCCCCACACCATCATTTTCCAGACAAGGAAACAGGCTCAGAGATGGCAAATAACTTGTCCAAGTTCACACAGGTAGCAAGTGATGGAAACAAGATTCAAACCTAGATATCCTCTGACTTCAAATGCAATGTGTATTCAAGGACATTGCACTGCTTCATCTAATTTAATTTTGTTTCTTGGCCAAAAAGGTAACATTACTAAGAAAGATCTGTGTTTGTCATTCATAGTGGCATTTTCTGTTTCTTTCTCTAGCCTTTGACATGTAAGCCTGTTTCTATATTTGAATGACTGGATGGATAAATTGATATGCATAAAATGATAGGTAAGTTTTATGAGATTTCATCCAGTAAACTTAATGGGCACAAAGATTTCTGACTTCTACCCAAACGACTTGGTTTCAGCTAGGCTGAAGGACTCTTTTAACTTCAACTCTGCTTTTAACTTCAATATCTGCTAGCCCAAAGAAGCAATCTTATTTTCAAGGCTAACCTCTACATTATCCTTACATTTTCTCCTCTGTGAGATATGGAGTTAAAGGGGATGGCTGCAATTCATGCTTTGTGCTTATCCCTCCTACCCTGCTGTTATTATAATAACAGTCATCTTTCCATTCACCTTTAGAGCCTTGTGATACTGTAGGGAGTAGTGTAAATGTAATGGGAAAAGATTGGGGTTCAGAAAACCTGGGATTATGTCCCAACTCTGGCACTCCCTAGCTGTAACCTTAAACAAAGGACTTAATTGTTCTCCTGTTCCCTTCCTTTATACCCAAAATGAGGATAATAATACTCCCAATACTGATTTCATTGGGATGTAGAGAAATGTAAATCGTAAACTATAAAGCACTACATAAATGTTGAGTTTTATCTTTTGCTATACTTAATTAGTTTTACTAGATCATAAATTCTAAGAAATTCTCAACAAGTATGAACTAAGCACCTACTATGTGCCAGGTACTCTATAAAGTGATGGAAATACAAAGACAAACATGAAACAGTTGCTATTTTCAAGGAGGTTAAATGTGTACATATGGGGTGCAGGAATTGGACGGGGAGATTGAATGTGAACATGTATAAATTACAAAATATCCCCAAAGTCTTAGTGAATTTTTAAGCTTTAAAATATACATTTACATTATTTGGATGCCCTCTATATACATAAAAACTAAATGTAAATGTAGCAATGCCCCCCACATACAATGTGCCACTGCTATTCATAGAATTGGGCAAGTGAGAGATAGGGGGTTATAGCAGCCAAGAGACACAAAAAGACTTCATTTACAAGGCTTGTGAGCTGAGCTTCAAATAAAGCCAGGATTTCTAAGGAATGGAGATGATATAAATGAATAAATATTCAGAAATGATTGCAACCAAGGACTATGCCTTGACTAACATTTGTATAAATCTAGTTCCTACTATTATTTGTTGAGTCATTTCAGTCATGGTTGACTCTCCATGACCCCATTTGGCCTTTTCTTGGCAAAGATACTGGAGTGGTTTGCCGTTTCCTTCTCCAGCTCATTTTACAGATGAGGAAACTGAGGCAGACAGGGTTAAGTTACTTGCCCAGGGTCATACAGCTAGTAAGTGTCTGAGACCAGATTTGAATTCATGAAGGTGAATCTTTCTGATTCCAAGCCCAGTGTTCTATCCACTTAGCTGCTAGTTCCTTCTGTAGAACTCTGCATATCGTGAGAAGTTTAACAAATGTTTATTGGATTAGTTCTTATGATACTTCAAGGGTTACTAATTTTATTGTTCTGGATATTACCACTAGAGTTACAAATTACAGATGTTCCAGGCCTTGCTAGAATAAATTACTATGGCCCCAACTTCCCATTCTTGAGCCTCTGCATTTTTCTAGGCCAGCTTGTAGGTAACCGACATAGAAGGATTGACCAAGCATGCTCATAACCCTTCTAATTTGGTAGGATCCATCAGAGATGGATAATTTTTTGAGAATTTTGATTAGGCATTGGAGAAAGATTTTAAGGAAAAAGCAGAAGGATGTACATGTATGAGGTTACAGAGAGGCCAACTTTTCAAGGAGGGTGAATTTTGTCAGGAAGAGCTGTTTGCCATCTCTCTGAAACTTTTAGCTCAGGAGAAAATGGAGAAAGGATGAATGAGTAAGGGTGGTATTTGAAGCACAGATGTGTGTGTTGCAGGGTGAGGGAGCATATTATCTACTGTGCTCCATTCCTTGCTTGGAATTCTAATAAACTGAAGAGTGTGGAATATGGCGGTAGCAACTTTGAGACCTCAGTTTTTTCATCTATTAGATGAGGAGGTTGGAAATAGAGGATAACTAAGGTCCTTTAGAGCCTCAAAGCCCTGATATGACTTGAACATTGAGAAGTAAATACATCCTGAATCACCTGTTAGAGACCACTACAGTAACACATCCTAGAGTAATTATCTCAGTGGACTTAAAAAATAATCAGTCTATCCACTATTCAATAAGCGTTTAATAAACACTTACCAAGTGCCAGGCACCGTGCTAGGTGCTGTGGATATTCTAGCAAAACTTAAACAGCCCCTGCTCTCAAGAGGTAACGTTCTATTAGAGGAGGTCGTATATTCAGGTAATGTAGGGGGCAGGGAGGGGACTGACAACTAGAGGAATCAGAAAGTGCTCATATAGGAACTGGTATTTCAACTGAATTTTAAAGGAAACGAGGGATTTCAAGTATTAGAGACGAGGATGGGGTGCATTCCATTCATGAGTGGACAACCCGAGAAAAAGTCTGGAGACAGGAAATGTATTTCCTTGAAGCTATGTGGCACAGTGGATTGAGTACCAGGCCTGGAGTCAATCAAGCAATAAACATTTATTAAAGGACTATTCTGTACCAGCCACAGGGCTAAGTTCAGGGGATCCAAAAAGAAACAGTCCCTGCCCTCCAGGAACCCATAATCTGATGGGGGAGACAACATGAGAACAAATGAGTACAAAGATGAATACAAGGTAAATAGAAAGTAATTAACGGAAGGAAGGCACTAGAATTAAGAAGAGTTGGGGAAGACTTCTAGGAAAGAAGGAATTTTAGTTAGAACTTAAAGAGATGTCAGTAGGTGGACCAGAAGAGGGAGAGCATTCCAGAAATGGGAGACAGTCAGACAAAGTGTCCAAATCCAAAAGACAAACCTGAGTTCAAATCTGGAACCAGATACATAAAGAGTATATGACCCTGGGCAAGTCACTTAATCTTGGTTTGCCTCAGTTTCTTCATCTGTAGAATGATGATAATAGCACCGACTTTCCGGGGTTGTTGTGAGGATCAAACAAAATGATAATTGTAAAGGACTTAGAATAGTGCCTGGCTCATGGCATGAGATATATATGTATATACATATATATATATATATATATGCATATATATACACACACACATACAGAGAGAGAGACATATATATATATATAACCCTAACTCTCTCTCTATATATATATTTATAAATATATACATATGCATATGCATATACATATATACATATACATACATAAGATGTAGAGGTACTACCATCGTTAGAAGGCCACTGGGATGGAGGTAGAGAAATAGTCTGGGGATTAAAGGCCTGAGCTGGGTACACATATATCTAACTAGAAAGGTAGGTTGGTTCCTCATTGTGAAGGGCTTTAAACGTCAAACAATAGGGTATATATTTGATCCTAGAGGTGATAGGGAGCCATTGTATTTTACAGAGCAGGAGAAAGACACTGTCAGATTAGACCTATGCTTTAGGAACAACTGTGAAGGTTGTAGAATATTACACTTTTCCTTTAGTTTGGACAATGAGAACAATTTAGGACTAACCACACACACACACACACACACACACACACACACACACACATTTTTTTTTCTGTCCTAACTATAATTCCGGAGGACAATCAATCATTTGCCTCATCTCCTATAAAGAAACATACTTATGTATCTATTCAAAAGTGAATTTATCAGCTATAGTGTGTGAGTTGACAAGAGGTAGAACATTAGTTAGGCATTGTGTATGTATTCTTAGCATTCTTTGTAGACATTACTCAGTGTTATTCCATGATCTGGTGAGGGATGGGCCATTCCTCCGCTCTTCCATTTGGGAAAAAGTCTAAAGCCTAGTGGGAATATTTCATATCCTTTACTATGTTCTGTCACCTGAAATAAGATCATAGACAGAGAATCAATTAGTTCCTGGGCACTGCCACATAATGGGTCATGGAGAGAAGGTGGGAAATAGAAGCTTTTGGCTTCTACTTGGAGATGTCAAAGACTTAGAGTCATTCTCTCATGCATTCCCTTACCACTCCTCTGCCCCATTTCCCTACCCTTTAAGAGTTTTTACTGATGGTCAAACTGGGATACCAAAAAAATGGTCAGGGCAGAATCTAGGAAAAGAGTTCGGGGAGAACATTATTAATTGAATGCACTATTCATTAGATCAATTCAGTTGTCTAGAGAGGAAAGGGCTGGGCAAAATTGTAAAAACTACAGGATGTTAATGAATTCATTTAATTAAACAACAGGATGATAATTTGAGAGATAAAATATTTTCTTACCTTAACAACACTGAGAAGGGGGGAAAGTAAGATACGGAGTGGAGTAAGGCTTCATGGACTGGAGGTTGTGGCCATGCATCCTGTGATGAGCCTCTGTGTTTGTCACATGGACTGTCCCTTTAGTATCAGGAGGGCCTCCATGTTTTTGGTTCACATAGAATCATTAGGGATGATTTTTGGTATAGTCAGTCAGTATTTATTGTTTACTATGTGTCAAGCACTGTGCTGGGAAGACAACAAAAGGAAACAGTCCCTACTCTCCAAGAGCCGACATTCTTAGGAGTGAGACAAGATGTAAATAATTAAGGTTCAGAATGTGTGGAGAGGGGGAAGGAACTAGGAAAGGCCTCCTACAAAAGGTGATATTTGAAGACCATCTGGAAGGACACTAGAGAAAGTAAGGGTTGGGATTGAGGGAGCAGGTTCTAATTAAGAGTGCAGGACTGAAGTCAAGAAGACCTAGGAGTTTGAGTCCCACCTCTGATATTTACCAGCTGTGTGACCATGGACAAGCCACTAAATCTCTCTAAAACTTAATTTATGAAATGAGACTAATGATAGCCATGGTACCAACCTAACTGGGCTGTTGTGAGTCTCAAATAAGAGACCGTACCCAAAGAGTTTTGAAAATCTTCAATCACTATGTAAATACCGGTTATCATCATTGTAGTTGTCCTCATCTTCATTACTGAATATGGTTCATGATTGGTAAGAGTAGTAAAAACCTTTGTAATTGAAGCAGGAGTAATCTAGTTCAGGGCAGCTAGGTGGTACAATGGATAGAACTCTAAGAATCAGGAAGATCTGAGTTCAAATCCAGCTTCAGACATTTTCTAGCTGTGTGACCCTGGGAAAGTCACTTAACTCTATTTGCCCGTTTTCTCATCTGTAAAACGAACTGGAGAAGGAATGGCAAACCACTCCAGAATCTTTGCCAAGAAAACTGCAAATGGGATAGTGAAGATTTGGACAAGACTGAAACAACTGAACAAAAATCTAGTCCCATCCATATCTGAGCTTGAATCTTATCTATAGAATCCTTAAGATATAGTGACCTAAGTCAAGGCGAGTGAAGGCAACAAGCAATTGTTTAGTGTCTACCATGCACCAAGTGCTGTGTTGAAAGCAATGAAAATAAAAAGAAAAAACAAAAAAAAAGAAAGTCAGTCCATGCCATCAAGGAGCTTATTTTCTAATGATGAAAGATAACATATTAAAAAAAAAAACTAAAAGGGGCGGGTGGTAGGAGAAAGGTGGATGTCTCAGTGGTGTCATGGTGGAAAAAGAAGTTGGGAGAGTCCTGAATGGAGCCAGAGAGGAATAAAGGTATGGCTATTCCCAGAACTTTCCTTGAAATGGAAGCTCTATGAGTGACTAACTAATCAGTAGAAGCATTAGGGGTGGAGCAATCTTCCAAGGTGAGAAGGCTTCGCGATGTCAGTGGAGAAAAAGTTTGGAGAGTCTAGAGTGGAGCCCGGAAAGGAATGAAATCTTTGCTTGAAGACGGATATTCACAGGGGACCCTACTTCTCTAGGCAGAAAATGAGAGGCAGGGTGTAACCAGATTGAGTTCACCAGAACTATGTGGTTTTCTAAAGCACATTTCTATTTCTAGTGGTAGAATTTTCTTCCTACAGAAGTGACTGGGGCAATTACTGACTGAACAGATCCAAAGAAAAGGAATACCATCTGTATCTTTTTAAAGTATTGTTTAAATATGGGGAAATGAGACTTAATGTAGGCAAGACCTGAGAAGACAGTGTGTGGCTGGCTGTTGGTTTTCCCCCAAGATCTTTTCACACTGGAAAACGCTGGTAAAATCTTTGCTTAGAACACACACACACACACACACACACACACACACACACACACACATACACACATGCACACACAAGATTCAGCATGTGGTGAAGCCAACTTAAAAAAATAGTAATTACAAGGATTTTACTCATGTCTCAGAGGAAAACTGAGTAAGTAAAAATGCCTTATTTAAGACCTTCAGAGATAATTTAAGTCCTTCATTTAAAAAAGAAGTGAATGCAACTGAGAAAGCTCAGAAGCATCCTTTCATGCATATGTAATTCTTCATTGTGAAGGGTGGTTTTTCTCCTGAAGATATGTGAAACGCTTCCCTGAGCATCTATGATTTTCATTCACTTCCTGTCCCTTGACTTCAGTTACCGACTCTGGAAAAATAGAGGGTTGGACCAGATGATTTCAAAGCTGCTTACCCTCAATGATCAAGGCTCCTGCCAGCTCTAGGTTTTAAGGTCTTATGGTTATATAATCATCAATGTTCTGCTTCTCTCAGAGCATACCATCTCACTAATTAGCAATTAGAATATAGTACTTGTAAGGATCATAGAGGCAGGAGGAGGAATAGTTAGAATGCTGCCCTTGGAATCAAGAAGAAGTAGGTTAGATTCCTACCTCAGGCACTCAGTAGCAGCATGCCAGTCACTTAACATATATAATCCTTAAGGTCCTGTGGTCAGGAAGACCTGAGTTTAAATCTGACCTCAGGCACTTACTAGCTGTGTGATCCTGGGCAAGTCACTTAACCTCTTTATGCCTAATCCACTGGAGGAGAAAATGGCACACTCCAGTATTTTTGCGAAGAAAATATCTTGAGGGGTCATGAAGAGTCAGACATGACTGAACCACTGAACAACAACAAAGTAACTCCTTCAAATGTGTCCACTAAGTCTTAAATGAGATGGGATCCAGTTTGGTTGAGTGAATTTTTCCAGAAGGAATAAGTTCCCCACGCATACCAATGTACTCACTCCTCTTCACCTCTTCCCTAGTTTCTATCAAAGCACAGATGAATTACCACATCCTATCCTATTGCTATTATTCAGTCATATAGGACTCTTAATGGCCCAATTTAAGATTTTCTTGGTGAATATACTGGAGCAGTTTGCCATTTCCTTCCCTATCTCACTTTGCAGACAAGGAAACTGAGGCCAATAGGGTTAAGTGAATTGCTGCATCCACCTGATATGTTTTCTTGTCTCCCCTAGTTGATGGCGCTTCTTCCCCATAAGATAGATCTATAAATCTGTATATATGCACATATGTATAAATATGTTAATACCCATACAAATAGAAATCTGTTTATGCATATATATTATACTGTGTATTTACATATATATGTATCTATATAGAGATATAGACATATCTATATGTATGTGTCAACACATATATAAATATGGATAGACAGATAGATAGACAGACCTGGCAAGGTAGGAACGGTGGAAAGTATGCTGAATTTGAACTTAAAGACACCTTGGATAAGTTACTTAATTTTCCTTAGCCTCACTTTCCTTATCTATAAAATGAAGGAGTTGAACAAAATGGCCTCTAAACACCCCTTCTAACCCTAAATCTAAGGCCTCGTGCTCCTCTGCATGGACATGTTATCTCTCTTGATAAAGTAGAATTTCCTTGAAGGCAAGGACAACTTCATTTTTCTCATTATATCTATGAACCATAGCTGAAATCCTGATTCTTAATAAAGTTAGGTGCTTAATAAATATTTATTGGTTAATTGATTGAACGACTGCTAAAAATAACAGATTCTTAGCATGTTCCTGTAGTAGTGATAATAAAAAATCCTATTTTAAAGCCATTTCAAAAATTCCAAAATATTTTCCTCATAATCATCCTGCGAAGAAGACAATGCAATTATTATAATTCCTGTTTTCCAGATGAGGTTCCGGATGAAATGGCTTGCGCAGTGTTATTTCAGTCAGAAAGCTAGGTGGTAGAGTGGATAGAGTTCTGTGTCTGCAGTCAGGAAGACCTTAGTTCAAATCTAGCCACAGACACTGACTAGCCTTGTGGCCCTGGGCAGGTCACTTAATTCTGTTTGCCTCAGTTTTCTCATCTGTAAAATGAGCTGGAAAGGGAAATGGTAAACCCTTCCAGTATCTTTGCCAAGAAAACCCCAAGATGGAGTCACAAACAGGTGGACATGACTAGACAACAACAAAGCACCTACTGTGTTCCATGTACTGTGCTAAGCACTGGTTAACTTAACAGGTTATGTCAGAGGCAGGCCTCCACAGTCATCCAGCTCTCTGAATTCCAAGACCAGTGTTCTTTCCACTACATCACGGTTCTTCTCTGGCTCGTAAGAAAGAGAAGGGAAATCTCACTGGCATCTGTTCGGGCCCAAAGTATGTTATCATTTTGATTGTCCTTGGCACACAGAAAAGAGTACAGTGAGCTTCTCTTTCCATCATAGCCCTAAATCAATGACATAAAAAAATCATCAGGTTTCCTCCCCCTTCCCTTAGAATAATGAATTACTGAGTTTATCCTGTCGAAATCTGAATATTAACTCCAAAGGGAAAGGCTATAAAATGGCATCCCCAGGGAATGTTGAAATGGCCTTCTTTATAGTATTTCACTTTGGCATTTGCTGGAGTGAAATATGGAGGAGGTACTCAATGCTTATTGTATCTTGGCACAAATGCCAACTGGAGCTTCTGGATTCTAGCCCTCCCCAGCCCACTCCCATCTGGCACACTCTATCATCATCATTATTATTATTGTTATTAATGATCACATTTCTTTGGTGTTTTAAGGCCTACAAAACAATTTCTTCATGACAACCTAGGCAATACAATTCCTATTAGTCCATGTCTGACCTCAGACAAGTCATTTCACCTGAGATTCAATTTCTTCATCTGTAAAAGTTGGGTAATGAGGCCTGTACTACCTACTTCACCTGGTGGTTTTTTTCGGGGGGAAATGATTATGGATTTGTGATTTCATTTTTGCATAAAACTCTCAGAAAGAAAAATTCCTCCAGCAACGCAGATAGCAACTTATCTGCAACTTATCATCTTAGAAGTTACCCAGGCCACTGAGAGGTTAAGTGACTTGACTGTAATTAATATGCCAGAAGGAAGACGTGAATACAAGTCTTCTGACTCTTAAGCCTCTTATCTACTCCTTGATTTCTTTTCATTGCAAGGAAAAAAACTGTAAAATATGAAATGTATCCTGATAATGGTGGTGGTGATGACAATGGTGAAATTCTCTCATGGTCTGGATGAGTAAACTGAGCCCCCCCCCCCCAATTTAGTATTTCTCCACCAAGTGAGTGTCTTAGCCAGGATTCAAACCTATGTCTTCTGACATCAAACTCTTGTAACACTGTTTACACACTATGATCATGAGAATGATGACAAGTAGCCATAGACAGATTTGTGACATGGTCATAGTGTGTCACTGGCACCTCTTTGTGACTGGCACAGGGGATTTTGGTGGGAAGTTGTTGTTATTGACTGACAGGTTCAGTTGGTTCTCTAGATCATAAAATGTTATTTACAAAGCATATAGAAATATGATATTTCATAGGAAGTAATTTTAGAGGATCATGTAGCTCAACTCTCTCATTTTAAAGATGAGTTAACTGAGGCTGGGGGAAGAGATCATACTGGTCAATAAGGAGCGAAGCCAAAATTCCAACCCAGATTGTCTACTCTTAGTCCAAGGCTCTTTGACTACCCTGCATTGACTCCTATCCAGTGCATGGTTCTAAAATGTGGCACTAAGCCTGGATAAGACTACAGACCCTGACATATCTTTGGACAGACATAGCTGACAGGGAAGGTGCCAGCTGGCAGACTTACAACAATATATATGGACACCTTTGAACTCCTTCACACAAAGAGTCAGATATTGAGGAGGAAGGAAAGAAGCGACAAATATTTATGCAGCACTTGTCCTGCTTTTCCACACCTGTAAGGCACAGAGTTCACGGTTAAGTATACTTATTAGGGGGAAAGATGCCTACTCTCAGGAAGGAGAATGTGTGCTCTTAAAAGGCAGTTCTTTGAGAAGTGTCAAATAGCACGGTGCATCTACTCCCTGAAGCTGGAAAATGACTTCAGATTTCCACCTACATCTGTGTCAGTTTAATTATAAAACACATTGTATAAATCATAGACAACAAAAGAGTGCTCTGTGTGTATGTGTGTGTGCGTATAATTTTTAAACATTCAATGTGCAGATTTTGCATCCAGGAGGATTAATCAAACTGTCAGGCCTGAGACCAAAAATCTGCCTTGCACACACCATGGTATGTCATGGTAGCTTAGCAACCAGAGCTGAAGAGGTTAAAGTGGAAGCTGCTGTCATTGCGTGAGATTTTAGAATTTCTGCTGTGCACCTCCCCCAAACCCTAACATCCTCCCATGTGCACACTAAATGGATCAAATCTTTTGTATGCCTTAACGATCATATGTGTGATCATTTCTATTTTGGAAGGATAAAGTGAATGCTGAGCTTTGGAGCATCTGTGGGTCTATGTGGGAATTTTGAAGTGAAATTTGTTCCCAGCTCGATGCACATTCTCCCGCTGTTATCGCTGCTGTCATCAGCACAGATTTATAGAGTACCTACTATGTTCATTTCATAGTGAAAAGAGTACATGATGGGAAACCGAGAGTTCTGGCTTCTAGTCCTACCTCTCCCACTAACAAGCAGATTCCCATTTCTCTCTAATTGCTAGCATTGATAGAGTGCTTTAAGGTGTATACAGCTCTTTAAAAAAATTGATTTATTTGATCCTCAAAACAACCCTGAGAGGGAGCTGCTATAATTATTCCCATTTTTCAGATGAAATGACTGAGGCAGATAGAAGTATCTGAGACTAGATTTGATCAGTCCTATGTTCTAACCATTGTGCAACTGTTCCTCTCCTTCTTCCACAGTATATTTGCTGCTTCTTAAAATATTTACCAAATTCAAAACAGAAGGATAAAGAGCGATGCTTGAAATGAAAAACATTATAGGTTGAGTTTTATGTCCATAACAGGGACAAGAAGCCAAAAAAATGAGAGAATTTTTGACAACTAGAGGGAATTTGAACTAAACCAAATCACAAACTTAAAATCATAGTGAATTGCTGTTTAAATTTTCACAGTGAACACCCTTTGTAAATAATTTTACCAGTTGGAATCTCAGTTTCCACATCCATCAAACAGAAATGATATTCCTACTATCTCATTGTGGTTTTGAGAAGCATTTTCCAAGCCTTTAAGAGTTGAAAAAAGGCAGAATGACGTAGTGGATGAAGAGCTGGCCTTGGAGTCTGGAATACCTGAGTTCAAGTCCTAATTCTGACATATGCTGGCTGTGTGACCATGGGAAGGTCACTGCCCCCAGGTAGCCCTCTAAGATTGTAAATTGTAGTGCAGGTGCTGCTCTGCACTAGTAGAGGTTACTTCCTTACTGGAAATTCCCTACACTCATGAAATCATATCACTAGTAAGAAAAATAAAGTTGAAGTTGGAGGTCCCAGGTTCATATCCTGGTCTTGTTACTTCACAACCTGAGCCTCAGTTTCCACATCTGTAACAAGATGAAAGTAATATTTTTTCTACTGTTTTCCTTAGGTTCTGAGGGAAAGACCTTTATCATCTGTGTAACCTTCTGTAAAGATGAACTGGAATAGAAATAAGAACTAGATTTGTGATTTCATTGGCGTATAGATCCCTAGATGAGGAATTCTCTCTCCCTTTGCAGGCTGGCATCTTTGTTGGAACTTGTAGCCTTAGTGAGTTTCCTAGAGCACTAAGAAATGACTTGCTGAAGGTCACACAGCCAGTATGTGTCACAGAGTGATTATTATTCAAGTCAGATCTACCACCATTCTAATAAACATGACCATGGGGAAGACATTTCCCTCTAAGTTTCCTTTTTATCAAAAGAGGAAATTGCAATAAGTGATCTTTCAATTCTCTTCTATAGCTCTAAAAATTATCTGTTCATAATAATGTACCCTGGAAGCAGGACATTTTAGCTTTCAGTGAAATCTTCCCACCTACTTGCAATAGGAAATTGGCACTCCATGGTTAGCCTCTAGTTTATATGGGTTTCTTCTCACCTATTCTAATGTAATAGCTTCCCACTAGTTTTTCCTGCTTCCAGGATATCCTTAAACTACTGGCCAAGTAATCTTCCCAATGCTGCTCTTTAATCATGTTATTCTTTACTGAAAGACCCTCAGTAGCTCTACACTGTCTAGAGAAGAAAGAAAGAACTTGAAACTGGCATCCAAGGCTCCCCACCATTTTTTCCAATCTTGCCCTTTTTCCTAATCTCACATTATTTCTCCTTTACTTCCTATTATTTCTCCTTTACTTACTCTACATTTCAGCCAGATAGCTGATTTTTTATCCCCCATGCTTTGCTCACACTGTCGCCCATACCTGGAATGGATGCCCCATTTAAATCTATTTGTGTCCCTCTTTTATTTAAGGCTCAACTTCAGGTGCCTCTTCCTCCATGAAGCCTTCGATGAGTTCATCATCCCCCATTCCTCAATTGAAAATTATCTATTTCTCTTCAAATTTCTCATAGTACTTTGGTTTTCTCCTTTGTACTATGTGGCTTTGGGAATCTGTCCTGGGGCTGAGCTGTCCTGATTGTCCCACACTTCACATTCTATTCAGTCATTTGCCACTCAGTCTGAATATCTCCTCATCTTCCCTGCAGCTCATGGACTACAACCTCACCCCAACTTCATACTCGCAGCTTTCCATTTCTTGGTCTGGAAATTGTCATCAAATTAAGAGTACCATTGCTTCTATGGCCAGTCCAGCACTTTGCTTCACACATTGCCTTTGTCACTCTCATATCCAATTTGTCTCTTCTCCTTACAGTGCCATAGTCTATTAAATGCCAGTTTGATGTCAGGGTGCATCCATTAAGTTTTATTGCAAAATTTTCAAAAATAAACGGAAGACAGTGTTGGGAATGAGAAGGTCATAAGATGCACAAGGCTTCAATAGTAAGTGACCACTGCTGTTACTATTTCTGACTCCATTCCTCCTAAGGACTCCCTGCTATGTCTTGTAGTTGGTGCCTACTCTAGCATTAAAGTCACCCGGAATTATAAATTTGTCCTCTTTTGGAACATTGATGATGAGGGTCTCCAGGGCTTCATAACATTTTTCTTTGACCTCATCAAGGTTCATCTTAGTAGAAGAATACACACTCCTGATGGTTATTGTATTTCATTCTCAAAGAGGACCAAAATGACATCACTATTTTGAGATCAAGGTACAGTGTGTCTGACTGTAAGTGATCAAACCAATATGAACTCAGAAGGCTCTACCACAGGTCAGATACAAGTAGTCCATGAGGACATTTGAAGTGGAGATATCTCTGAATTCACACATCTCACATTTCTTTTGAACTACTTTGAGCCTGCTTTGCTCATAGAGCACAACACCTTCTTTGATGTAGGCACACCATGCTGGGCTGTCCTTTGTCAGTGTCTCCTATGTCATGGAATCTATTCCAAAGTTCTTCAGAGAGACCTTGACAATGTCCTTGCATCACTTCTTCTTACCTCCATATGAGGGCTTGCCTTGCATGAGTTTTCTGTGAAATAGTCTTTTAGGCAAGCATATATTTGGCTTTTGAACAATGTGGCTAGGCCATCAGAGTTAAACTGTCTGCAATAGAGTTTGAATGCTTGGCAGTTTAATTCGAGAAAGGACCTCAGTGTCTGGCACCTTATCCTTCCAGAAGATCTTCAGAATTTTCCTAAGAATTCAGAAAGAAGCTATTCAGTTTCCTGGCATGGCACAGGTAGACTGTCAAGGTTTCATGGGCATACAACAATGAGGTTGGCGCAAGGGCTCCATAGACCTTCGATTTCATATGCAATCTAATATCTCTTCTCTCCCACATTTTCCTTTAGAGCTTCCCCAAAACCGAGTTGGCTCTGGCAATGTATGCATCAACCTCATCATTTATGTGTACATCCCTGCAAAATATACTGCCAAGGTAAGTGAACTTATATACAGCATTCAAAATTTTTCCATTTGCTGTAACTGATGGTTCTTCATATGGATGGTGTGGTGCTAGCTGGTAGAGCACCTGTATTTTCTTGGTTTTAATTGTTAGGAAAAAATTAGCACAAGCAGCAGAGAATCAACCCATACTTTGTTGTATCTCAGCCTCAGAGGCTGCATTGAGGGCATAGAGTCCCTTATATACAATGGCACTTAATAGACCTTTATTGAAATTTGGAACTATGCCCAAGGAGTTATCAAAATGTACATATCCTTTGACCCAGAAATAACACTAGTAGGTCTGTATCCCAAAGAGATTTTTTTAAAAAGGGAAAATAATCTGTTTGTACAAAGATATTTATAGAAGCTTGTTGGTGATGGCAAAAAAAAATGGAAATTGAGACAATGCCCATCAGTTGGGAGATGGCCAAATAAGTTGTGATGAAATACTATTGTGCCATACAAAATGACAAGCAGAATGCTTTCAGAAAAACCTGGGAAGACTTATTTGAACTGATACAGAATGAAGTGAACAGCACCAGGAGAACACTGTACACAGTAACAGCCATATTGTAAGCATGATCACCTGTAAAGACTTAGTTACTCTGAGAAAGACAATTCCAAAGGATTTGTGATGAAAAATGCTGTTCACCACCAGACAGAGAACTGGTGAACTCTGCATGAACATTGAAGCATAATTTTTTAACTGTCTTTATTTTTCTTTCTTTGTACTGTGTTTTCTTTTGTAACATGGATAAACAGAAATATGTTTTGCATTCATATGTATAATTGATATCATTCTGTTTGCTTTCTCAATGGGTAGGGAGGGGCATGAGAGAAGGAGAGAATTTAGAACTCAAAATTTTTAAAAATTAATGTCAAAATTTTTTTAGATGTAATTGGGAAATATCTAATGAAATAAAATATATTTTAAAAGCAAACATTACCACAGATATAAAGAAATAGATGTTTGTTGAATTGAACCTAGTTGAATTAGAGGTGATATAGAGTATGGCATGCTTTTTCAAAGCTTAATTTCTTTGTCAAACCCAAAGGCCACATTGTCAGATGACTTTGGTCCGGCATATATCCAAGAATCTATCCAGGAGCAATTTGCTGAAAAGAAATAAGAAAGTTTCTTTTTTGCCAAATTTCCTGTGCCTTCTGCTCTTGAAAGCTATTTCTAGGGTAGAAAAAAAAATCTATAAACAGATCTAAAAAGCAATCCTTGCCTCTGTTCTAGTTCCCAACACATGTGACCTGGTTTTTTAATCCTCTCTGATGTCTAGACTCTTGTGCCCTAGCAAGAGCCTAAGCAAACTACTTGAAAGAGTCTCTATCTTTGTTTGTTTACAAGCCAAACCAGCCTTGCCCATTGGGAAGAAAACTGCCAAAGGGAACTGAAAAGAGACCAAGCTCTACCCTGTTAAAATTGATATAATGGAATAGGGGTCAGCATTGGATGGGAGCAATTAACTTGTTTCTTGATACCTGGACCAATCAGAAAACATTTTGAAGGAATATCAATGGTGTGAGTTTAGTTTTATTTCAGGAAAAACAAGACAGATAAGGAGATAATCACTACCTTTCCTCATCCATGTCAATAAGGGAGAAAATAAAAGAGAAAGGGATCTAAAAAATACGGTGTATAATAAAAATCTACAACCAATCTCCAAACCTCATTTTGGCATGGAATCTCATCCTCTGTTCCATCAAACCCTTTGAATGCTTTTGTATTTGTTTTTTTTCACATTAGAGTGATCACCATGGACTAAAAAAGGTCAGCATGAGTATCATCTGTCATCATTTCTCCATGCCCTCTGACATTATCCTCAAGGAGCTATTGTTGCCAATATTGTGATCCAAACAAATGCTTTCAGGGACAAAGCAGTGCTTTAGTGAAAGATCGTTCTGCAGATATAGCTCTCATTTCTGTTAGGTTATGAATAGCATCACAGACAACATACTTCTAGGATAGGTACTATCTTCCTCATTTTGCAAATGATGAAACGAAGTGATCCTTCAGTGACTCATTCAAAGCTCACCACTAGTGAGTGATCTAAGACTAGCAATGACATTATAGGTCATATAGCCTAAACATCTCATTTTACAGAGAAGGGAAACAGAGGCCCAGAGAAGTTAAGTGAATTGCCTCCTTTTCTCTTGGTTCTCCTACCTATACAACTCATCTTTCTCAGTCTTCTTTGCTCATTCACCATCATACAGGACATGCCTGCTAATTGGTTATATCCAGTGCCATCTTTTCTTTTTCTTCTACATTGCTTCACTTAGTGACCTGATAGCTCCCAACATTTCAATTATCATCTTTGTACAAATGACTCCTAGAATTATATACTCTTCCCTAGTTTCTCTTCTGAGCTTCACTCATGCATCACCAACTACCCATTAGATATTTCAAACTGGATGTCCTTCAGGCATCTCAAACTCAACATATTCAACACATAACTCATTATCTTTTCCAAAAACCAACCCTGTTCTGAAAATCTGTCATATTGTTTAGGGAACCACCATACTTCCTGTTATTCAGGTTCACTATTCTTACTCACCCTATAAATTCAATTATTTGAGACATATTACTGTTTCTCCCTGCACAAAATTTCTTGCATCCATCTCCTTTACACTGAATCACACAGCCACCACCTTAGCTCAGGCCCCCATCAACTCTTTTCTGGACCAATGTAATGGTCTCCTAATTAGTATCCTTGACTCAAATTTTTCTTCACTAGAATCCATACTCCACCCCCCCACTCATCTTCAAAGGTAATATTTCTTAAGCAAAGTTTTAACCATATAAGCTCTATGGTCAATAAACTCCAGTGCCTTTTTATTGCCTCTGTCTGAAATTTTAAAATTTAGATGATCTGGCCCCTTCTGCCTCTACTCATCTTATACATTTCTCCCCTCCTTGCACTCTGCAATCTATCCATACCAGCTTAATCCTTGCTCCACACACACACACAGCTGTCTATCTCTGATCTCCATACCTTTTCTATTTTTGTACTGCTGGGCTCTATACTGCTAGGCCCTTGACCTGGAATGCATTTCCTCCTCACTTATGCCTCTTGAAATCTCAAATGTTTTTTAAGACTTGGTTGAAGTTCCATATTCTACATGAAGCCTTTCCTGATTCCCACAGGAGCTAGTGAACTCCCCAAACTACTATATGCTCATTTTCTTGTATATTCTGTATACATTGTTTAGTAGAGTTTGTCTTTGACCAGTCTCACAATCCAGAAAGCACAGAATCTAATCACACCGAATGATAATTAAAAAGTCTTGAGCTAATTATAGAAATGAAGTTACATTATTAGTGGTCCCTTTATTCTTTGACTGAATAAGAAATGGCTTGGACATTGACCAATAACTAAATAATTGGCTCTGTTCCTGGGTATTTCTTTAAAAAATAGCTATAATGAGCAGAAACAGAGCCAGAGCACAGAGATAGCTTTGACACAAGGAAGGCAGGACTGCAAAACACCAAGGCGCCACCACCACCTTGCATTTCTTAAACAAGCCCAAGAGCGAGATGATACCTGAGGAACCACAGAACTGGGAAGAGGAGGAGTTCAGTGCCGGGCCCCTATCAGTGTTCACCCAATTGGTGAAGAACAACACCCAGGTTCTTATCAACTGCTACAACAACAAGAAACTGCTGGACTAAGTGAAAGCTTTTGACAGGCACTGCAACATGGTCTTGGAGAAGGTGAAGGAGATGTGGATGAAGGTGTAATGACAATTTAGATTTGAAGATCTGTCCCACCCATTAATAGGCCACATGACCCGCTCACCTTACTGGAAGCCTAAGTCACATGTGGTGGGAAGAGCTTGCTGAGAGGAAAAGGAAAATGTGTCACAGGAAATACAGAAGGAGCAGTTAGAGCTAAAGAAAAGAGCAGACATGTGCTGTGCTGTGAGTAATTTTTGGTGGCAAGGTCCCAGCAGGGGGTGGGAAGGTTATGGAATCGAGTGATTCTCTGCTGTGATATTGTGTATTGAATTCTTTGCTCCTGGGATGGATTGGGCTTATTGGTTTGGGGATTTGGTTCCCTGGTGTCTGAATAAATGGTTTACTTCTTCTACCTTCTGTGTGGAGAGTCTCTTATATTTTGCGATACAGAACCACAGAGGCATTTTGACAATGATCGTCTATATTGTGATTATTGTCTTGCTAATACTGGAGCTCCCCAAAAGTGGCAAAGGCAAGAAAAAGTTGAAGCCAGTGAACAAAGATGGTTACATTTCCAAGATGTTCATGAGGGGGTATTTGGTCATCTTGATCCTTCAGAACCCACTCGTAGCTGGCAAGTAGGAGAGTCAGAGCCTCCCCTCCACATCTGAACACTTGGCTCAGTCCACTAAGACTGAGGAGTCCACTAGTTTTACCTGTTGTGAATAAAACCTTGCTGCTTTCCAAAAAAAGATGGCTACAACAATTAGAGATTGAGTTTGATTGAGTGAGGGCAGAGAAGAGCTAAGTTTGAGTAATAACCCAGCTCCCAGTATAGCTGGAAGAGAGGATACTTCAAGAAGCCACGTGGGGCTAGAAGAGTAAAATTGAAGGCAAAGGAATTCTCCACGAAAAGTGGACAAAGACATTGAAATAGAAACTTATGCTTGATTAGGCACGGACAAGTTGGATCAAATGCTGTGTTTGCCAAGATCTAACCACAAATTGTAGACCACAAGGCAAGAATTCTGTATTTCCTTTCTCCCTTGTACCCCATTAATGGAATCTGCAGGATTTCCTCTGGGCACAGGAAAGTCTGTTTCTTTAAAATTTGTTCTTGTTAGGTATGTAGTTGAAAGGAGGTGAAGTGTCTGAAGGGAGAAAAAACTCAGGAAAGGATACAGGGAAAGATGTAAAACTATGTTTTGCCGGAGCAATGTCTCTGGTGTGGGACTCATAATAAAAACATAGAGAATTTTGTATTATTTTGCTACAACTCCCCTGAGTAGAAAGAGAACATTTATACTAGGAAATTTATTAGAAAATGAGTCTAGTAATAGGGTGGGGCTGAATAAGAGTAACTAGACAATTCTGCTTACCACATCACTCTCAAAATTGGTCCCACATTTGAATGTAAGATACTTGAAAAGGAGGGTTGTTTTACTTCTGACTTCCTGTTCTCAGTGCTTAACACAACACCTGACACATAGTAGGTGCTTCATAAATGTTTTGATGGATTGATTTCCCAAAGTCATAGAGGTAGCAAATAACAGAACTGGGATTTGAACCCTTTGGTTCAGTGGATAGAATGCCAAACTTGGAGTCAGGAAAACTCATATTCCTGAGTTCAGATCTGGCCTCAGACACTTACCAGTTGTGTAACCCCGGGCAAGTCACTTAACCTTGTCTCAGTTCCTCATCCGTAAAATGAGCTGGAGAAGGAAATGGCAAACCACTTCAGTATCTTTGCCAAGAAAACTCAAAGCGGGGCCATGAAGAGTTCAACATGACTGAAACAACTGAAGGAGAAACATACCTAGTGTTCGTTTTAGTACACTAGCAGTGGCATCCAACTCAAATAGAAACAGATCCCAGTGAACAGCATATTGACTTAGAAAACCATAAATTAGCATTATCTATATTGTATGTATTTCATTTATTTTGTTATATCCTTTTCAACATTTTAATCTGATTTGGGCCCATCCTGGAGTTTTGTAGGTCACTAGTTTGACATCTCAGCACTTACAGTCTCAAACCCAGGTTTCCCAAATCTCAAAAAGGTGAGAGTCTAATTCTATCACCTCACACTCTAAATAAAATGAAATCTACAATACTTGAGAGCAAATTATCCTGATAAGAAAGAAAAGGGAAATATTTTGAAAGAGACTGGTATGACTACAAAAGAAATGTTCTCCAATCAGCTCAGCTTTTTAAAAGACAAAGGTCAAAAGCATATACAGTCAGTGGATGTATGCTAAAAAAGAATTATAGCAATAAAATTTTAAAATAAAATCTTATAAACAGATTATGAGGGTACATAGAGGGAATAACATATTATTCTTTTGCTTAAGTATATAGTTTGTGTATACACATTTCATTTTAATAAGGTACAAGTAATATAGTTTGAAATCCATAATTTCATTTACAATTAATTAGATATTTGTTTTATTTATACTATTACATTTTTAATTTTAAAGTATATTTCAGAAAGAATAATATTATCAAGTCATGAAGGTTAAAGCCTAAAAAGATTTGTTTGCTAAATGAACATACTTTTGGAATCCAAAGAAAAATGACTAGTGCATTGGAAAATAAAACATTAGATTTGGAATGTGAAAATGTGGGTTCCATTCCTGGCTCCATTACTTAAAAACTGAATTTTTGGAAGGTCCCCTAACTTCTTTATTCCTCAGTTTCCTCATGAAGGTGCCTTCTAGTTCCAAGACCACTGAGCCTATTCCTTATTATGTAGAGAGAATTTGAGACCTGCTCCTTGTCTTTCATATTCTCAGTCAAAGAGAATGATCTGGAGAATGGGATAGTAGAACAACTATGGATAAGAAGCAACTGAAGCCCAAGAGAAAGAAGGAAATAGTGAAGAATTAAAGAAACCTGGTCTGAATGAATTAAACCCTAAGGTAACAAAACAATGTCCTTAATGTAATTTGTGAATGAGTGATGGGAATCTCTGAGGAGTTGAAAAGATCAGAAGATTTGGCTGAAGATCAAAGATTGGTGAATGTTCCAATTTTTGAAAGCATAAACACTAGACTAGAGCAGAGGCACCAAACACAGGGCCTCCTGTCTCACAAAGTCTCACAAAACTCTTAAGTGTGGCCAACCCAGATTAAAACGCAACTGCAGAATCTTTAACAATTTGTTAATTACAATACAACATAGATAATGTTAATTTGGGGTTTTCTAAGTCACTTTGAGGCACAGGGATATATTTCTATTTGAGTTTGACACCACTAAATTACAATATTGGTGAACTGGAATATTATTGGCAAAATTATAGAACAGATCATTAAAAATTTAATGTATTAACACTTCAAAAAGAAATTTATCTCAGTGTATCAACATGGATTCATCGAAAGCAAGTGATACCCAACTACCTTCTTCCCCCATAGAATGAGTTTCCGGTGGCTTTCTGTATATCTGCAGGGCTTAGGCCAGTGGCTGGAACATAGTAAGTGCCTGATAAATTGACTGACTGACTGGTACTAGAGCCCTATCAGTTTGCTCACTATGCCTACATTGGTTGACCTGGTGGAGTTGCTATGCTCGGGGTGCAGATAAAATCTGCATTCATAAAACTTCTATCAGAATGACAGTTCTTCCCACGAAGACTACCAATAATAAAAATTTTTAGTGGCTTTTCAATCCTGCATTTGACTACATTTACCATCTCTGTTGGTCCACTTCATAAACATTCTAAAAATTATGTCAGAAGTCAGATAAAACAGACTAAGTGCTCCAAGAGCCACAAAGAAGAGTCATCACCTCAAGCCTCCTAACTTACTTGGGATCCAGTTTTGCTGCAGGGACAGAACAGATGCAGCTAATGGGAATCTTCCTCTGACAGATTGTACCCCACCCCGCTCTGTCACATGGCCAGAGAGAATGGCCTTTCAGCACTTCAGTGGATTCACAATCTCATCTATGTTAGAACTCCTTCTGATAGTGTGTACAGCAATCTATCTATTCCTTCTCATCCTTTGTGGCTTTTCTGTATGCCCTTCCATAAATCGCATTGGAGGCCTTTATGTAGTCTTTATCATTAGTGGAGACTGGTGACACTCTCACAGTGTCCATCTGTTATCCTTGTTCTCACTACATTCATAGTCTTCCTTGTTTTGTCAAGACCTGTTTTCTAAGATGGTATCTTTTATACAACTTCTTATACTAACATCATTGATGCAATACTATATAGCCTATTTATTCTCACCAGAGTTTCATCCCTTGCCCCAGGGTCGCCTTCAATTTTTCTTTTCTATTTGAAAAATGTAGTATTCCAATTGGATGAAATTTCCCAAATGAAATTCAGTCCTCAACTCTAATAAACTGCATCCAAATGAAACCCAGAGCATTTTCTTCTACTTGGTTCTCAATATAACTCATTGTTCATGTGCAGCATTTGTCTTTAATATATGTATTAGTGAAGCAAATTAATGAACTATACACATCAAACTGACTATCAAAGTCTGAACAACAAACTTGCCTCATCAACTTGTTTAAACTCTTTTAAAAATTAAGGTTTGGATTCAGCATTTAAAATATGAAAGAAAACAAAGCTTGCAGCCTATTCTGTCTTATTTTACATTATTCCCCTTAATAAATTCTCTGTCCCAGCCATACACACCTACTATTAATTCCCTATATATAACAGTTCTTCAGCCAAATGCATGCCTTCAAACAGGATCTATCCCATGTCTAGAATACCTTCCCTTCTCCCTTCCAGCTCTTAGAATAACCAGCTTCCTTGGAAGTATGGGTACCACTTTCTATAAAAGGTAATTTCCTGCTACCCCTAAGTGTTACTGATCTCTTCCTCCTGAAATCACTTTGCATATACTCTGCAGTTACTTCTCTTTGTATTCATAGTATTTTTTCTCTCTTCCCCTCTACCCACTGCTTTGGCTACAAAAAAGAATGAAAAGGGGATGAGATAATAATAACAGATATCATTTTTGCATGCTTTAAGCTTTGCAAAGCAGTTTACAAATATTTTCTCATTTTATCATTATAAAAACCCTTGGAGATAGATGCCCTTTTTATTTCCATTTGACAGAAGAAGAAAGTGAAGCAGACAAAGGCAAACTGTCTTATTGAGGGACAAACAGCTAATTTGTGTCTGAGCTCGGATTTGAACTTGGGTCTTCCTGACTTGAGGTGTCACCTGCATGACCAACAGACAGCAGTAATAATAATAATGTTAATATAGAGCTTTAAGTTTTGCACAAATATTATCTCATTCGTTCCTCATGATCCTGGGAAGTAGTGTTACTTCAAGAAAGAAGTGTTATACTTCGGGTCAGACAAGCACCAGGGAAGCATGGTGGTGGAAGGTTTGTTGCCAGGCCCAGATGATGGGGTCCACTAACCCTTCCTTGCAATGAGCTAACTATGGCACAAAGCAATCAGAGGTCCCCTGTCAGCAAAAGGATAGCTGAATGTGAATTTAATACTATCTCTGGAAATTTCTCTTTTCCCTATGAGTGAAAAAAAAACCAAAACTCTGCCCCTTTCTGAGAGAGGTCCTTCCTTTAGTTGTTTACTAAGCCCTGCTGGATTTGTAAGCAATGGTTATAAACTTGAAGGTATTGTCTACATTACCTTTGCCCATGCACTGTAACTATGTCGGAAGAGGAGTGAGGAGGGAAGAACTAAGTAAACTCAAACTGTGCTATCTTTAGAATTGGGTTAGGAAAGGCTTATGTCTTGTATGAGAATTGCTGTGGTGCAGGAAAACGGTGAGTACAGAGGAGATAGATGTTTTTATTATGTATTGTTCCTTGGTTTTATTGTTCCAAAGCTAAAAATAAAATCTCTATGTATAGTATGCCTATCCGTCATTATGCCGAATTAATTGCATTATGCCAAGGTCAATTGCCAGGACTTAGTGAAACATGGAAATTTCAGGGAAGAGGTGAGGTTTGCCAGAGGTAGGAGATCAAGAGAAATTCTGATTAGGTGAACTTATCTTTAATAAATGATCAATCCAAAAGCATTAATTAACCATCTGCTATGTTTTAGGCACTAGATATACCAATATAATGAATGAAAAAATCTCTACTCATAAAGAGCTTATATTCCAATAGGTGAGACAACAATATACAATTATATACAGAATAAATACAAACAGAATTAATTGATATAAATAAGTCATTGAATAGAAGGTAGTTTGGGCAGCTAGGTGGTGTAGCGGATAGAGCACCAGGCCTAGAGTCAGGAAGACTCATCATGAGTTCAAATCTGGTCTCTGGCAAATCACTTAACCCTGTTTGCCTCCATTCTTCATCTGTAAAATGAGCTGGAGAAGGAAATGGCAAACCACTCCAGTACCTTTGCCAAGAAAACCCCCAATGGAAACATGAAGAATTGGACAGGACTGAACTGAACTCAACTGACAGAGTTTGACAGAGAGAGCATTCCCCACTGTAGGCATCAGGAAAGTCTTCAAGTTATAATGTGATATTTGAACTGTGTTTTGAAGGGAGAAAAGGATTCTATGAGGTAGAGGTGAAAGAGGAGTACACTATAGGCTGTGTAAGGGCAAAGAGAGGGAAGAAGGAGTACAGCATATGAGGAATAGACAGAAGGCCGGGTTTCTTCTGGGTTGCTGAGTGTAGGAGTTCGGATAATGTCCAATGAGCCTGAAAAGACAGATTGGGACAAAAGTATGAAAGGCTACCCAAGCCAAACGGATGATTCCAGAAGCAAAAGGAAGCCTCTGGGTTTTATTGAGTAAAACAATGCCCCTAGATATTAAGCGGACTCTGCCCTGAAGAAGACACAAAATGAGAGGTCTATTCTCTAAGAAGTACCAGGCCGAGGAGTGTGGTATACCCAGCATCATACCCTTCATGTGGATCAGGGTCAGGATAATGTCTGGTTTCACCATCTAGTAGTTAAATGTCTCTTAAGTAGAATGTATTTCCTTAAGGTCGAAGACTTTTGAGACTATTCAATTTTAGTTTTGTGTTCTTTGTGATTTGCACATACCAAGCATTTAATATATTTGTGCTGAAGTGAATTGGATTGTGAGGTGGTTCACTGATCACAATTAAAAAAAAAATTGAAACTACACACGCTAGTCACTAGTCCCAGAAAATGAACATAGTTGAGCTTGACTCTATGCTCTGGGAGAACCTTTTGGTTATTATGACAGCCATCCAACCTTGGCAACACTATTTTCAGGGAAGTCAGTACCGTTTCTTTACATTCACGCCTTATAATCTAAATTATTTTCATCATTTCTTATAGTATGATAGTATTCCTTTACATTTGTATGCCATAATTTGTTTAGCCATTCCCCAGTTGTTATTTTCTACCAGTTTTTTTACCACCTCAAAAAGAGCTGTTATAAATATGCTTCATATAAGTGTTTTTCCCCTTCTTTTATATCTTTGGGGTATAGGCACAGAAGCATAGTAATGGTATTGCTGGGTCAAAGACTATGAATGGTTTAGTATCTTTCAGAGGGGCACAGTTTTAAACTGAATTTCAGAAGTCTTTGGACCAACTCACAGATCTACCAACAATGCAATAATATGTCTATTTCCCCACAATCCTTCCAATATTTGTCATTTGCTTTTTTGGCCAATTTTTCCAATCTCCATCCAGTTGATATAACTCTCCATCAGTCCATCAAAAATATTTATTAAGTGCCAAAAAAAGCAAGCACTATGCTAGCCACTGGGATGGATGAAGGAAGGAAGGAAGGAAGGAAAGAAAGAAAGAAGGAAAGAAAGAAAGAAAGAAAGAAAGAAAGAAAGAAAGAAAGAAAGAAAGAAGGAAGGAAGGAAGGAAGGAAGGAAAGAAGGAAGGAAGGAAGGAAAGAAGGAAGGAAGGAAGGAAAGAAGGAAGGAAGGAAAGAGAGAAAGGAAGGAAGGATAAAAGGAAGTTTGTGTCTTTAAGTAGTTTATATTCTGTCAATGTGGATACCATATACAAATAAAAGTATACACACACAAAACAAATACATAAATACAATATAAATTTTGGGGAAGAAGTCCCTAGCAGTTGGGTGGATCAGGAGAAGCCTCAGGAGAGTTGGGTTATTTGAGATAAGCTTTGAAGGAAATTAAAGTTTCTAAGAGTCAGAGATAGGGACAGTAGGAATCCTAGGCATAGGGCATGGTCTTTAAAATGGCACAAGGAGGGGAAATGGGGTATCATATGTGGAAAAAACAGGTCAAAGATCATTTCAGATGACCCACAGAGTGCATGGGCACTGGCTTCTAGTTCAGGCTAGCCATCTCACACCCTTGTGAACTAAGACAACACATTCAAGATTACAACCTCGCAATACATTTCCCAGAATTCTTGGGGACTTCCAGTAGGATAATTCCTAAATCTCAACTCACTGAGATCACATTCAATTTTTTTTTCAGATCATATTACAACTTAAGATTTAGCCTTCTTTAATCTAGGTTGTTTTTTTTAATATCTCTTCATGTTTTCTGAAACACAATCAAATGCCTACTCTAATACTAGTAGGTACTGAAAAATCTTACCTCAGAAAGCTTCTTCTCTGGGCAGCAGCCTTAGTGAAGAAGTCAATGTGATTTAGTAGGGAGAGCTCTTTTCATAATGTCCCAAGGTCTGAGTTTGGCTCCTATGACTTACTCAATGTGCAACCCTGGGAATTTAATTTCTCTGTGTCTCAATATCCTCTTCTGTAAAATGAAGGAAATTATACTACACAGCATATAAGAGGAAGAAGTGGGTTGAAGTCTCATTTCTGGACCCCTGTGGTGGGTATAACCCTGGGCAAGTTCCTCACCCTCTCAGTGCCCTCAGGCAACTCTCTTAAGCCTATAGTTGCAGAGAAATTACATTAGTATAAGTTGCAATTATCATCATTGTCCTGAGTTGACAAAGGCTTGGCCTTCCTCACACTGGTCCTTCAGGGTACATTCTGGGTACATATATTAAGTAATCAGTCACTGAAGATTTAGGACTTGTTCATAAAGTAGAATGTAAAAACAAATGCCAAACTCATAAGCCATTGACTGAGATTGTATTCGCAAGAGGTAGTGTAGAATCTTCCACAGTTAGTTAGTCATTAAGCATTGATAAAGCATTTATATGCCAGGCATTGTGCTAAGTCCTGCCCTCAAGGAATTCACAACCTAATAGGAAAGAGGCCAAGGACTGAGATTCTGGTCTCAGTTTTCACCACATAGCTACATGACATTTGCCATGTCTTATCATCTCTTAAACCTCAGCTTCCCCAATCAGTAAAATGAGGGGGTTTCACTAGAAAATCTCTAAGGTGGCTCTGATATTTTCAAGTCTGAGTCATTGGATTATTATTATGATTGTGATTATTATTGTGGATCTTCTTTAGTGGAAGGGTTTCTGTGGACTGTATCATTAGTTTGGATTTGGTGGCATACTTGAGAAACATAAAACTTGGGGTACCTCCATACCACCCATCTTGTCCCCCAAGACAAGAAAAAGAAGTGTCAATATTGTGGCTCCAGCTCTATTTCTAGAGTGACTAAAAACAAGGCATGGAGGAGGAGATATACCCTCTTCTCTGGGTCTGCTTATTCCTCTATGGAATGGGGAAAAAGAGTTTAGTCTTGTCAGAAAGCATTATAGAAAAATGCTAGAAATGTGTTCCAAATGTGCCACAGAAAGCATGGTAGTTCAGGGTGATATCCTGTTTTCTTGACAGCCCATTGGTTCAACGAATCTAGTCTGAACTTCCAATAACCTCTAGAGATGGGGAAAACAAACAAAAAACTAAACTAAATTCACTTTGTGTGTATCCACGCGCATGTGCACACATTCACACACTGAAAGAAATTTCTTCCTAAATCTTCAAAGGTAATCTTTTTCTTCCCCCCACCAAGAAGCTCTAGACTTGATTAACTTTATCTTAGCATACCAATAAATGTTGTATTGGCCATAAAAAACCTCCAGCCCTGGTGTAAATCCAACTCTAGTATTTAATTCCTTGACCTTCAGTGTCAGCAGCTCTTGCAAGACAGCTACACACCCTGTGAAGTGTCTCCTTTTTATTGGCCCTAAATTTACCATCTGATCACTTCATAGCTCCTACACTCATCACACCATGAGGCAACATAAAAAAGAAGGACTATTCCAGAGTCCTTCTTATTTTGGGACAGCTCCATCCATTTCACTTTGACTATTCCCCCTTGTCTCAGCTATTCCAGTTTTGTAATGGATCTCCTGGGGAGGGTTAAAATGAAAAGGCAGTGTTGAGGCAAGAGCGTAAGAGTGAAAGTGAGAGAGAGCAAGAGAGAGAGAAGAGTCAGAGAGAATAAGAAGAGGAAGGGAAAAAAATTACATTAAATTGTGCACCATCCCAGGCTGAAACTATTCTCATATTGAATCTATTACTCCGTCAACAAGGCTTAATCATTATTAATAACCCTTCTTCACAGAGTAAGACAATCTCACAGCTTAAAAGATCCTTTGAGATCTTGTAGTTCAGCCTTTTGTTTTTAAGTGAGAAAACAAGATCCCAGAGACCAGGAAGTGACTTGGCTAAGGTAATAAAGCTATTTAAGGGTGCAAGTGAAGCAGGGTCCACAGTTATGCCTTCCCATCCCAGGCTCATTCTGTTATATCACAGCTGCCTTTACAGATTTTCTATCCCCACCACACTTTGTGGTATTTTAGACACCTTAGCTAAGAGGTACTTTCCGAAAATATTAATTTCTAAAGTAATAAACGATCATATTTTGCAATGCTAGAGTAGATATTTGCCTGTGTTACTTACCTCAAGTTACCTAAAATAAGTCTCTTTCCTTTAATAAACTGCCTGAACTTCCAGCAATTAGACTTTTTTTTCTTAAAGAGTTGAATGTAAGCATCAACTGGAAGAGCTAACTCAATTCAACAGATATTCAATTGTGCGAATGTCAATGTGACCGCACTTTGTATTGTGGACACAATAATACATGTTACGGAATCCCTGCTTTCAAAGAGGGTACGAGGAGGCGTAAAGGAGGAAAAATACCTAGAAAGAACAATGATATGAGGCAGAATGTGGCTACATGGATAGGAAAGTCCCAGGCAAAATGTTGTATGGAATTTGGGAAGGAAGAGGTCACTTTCACCTACAGTGGTCATGGGCTGGGCAAGGAGAGAGCCTCAAAAAAGGCTTCATGGAGCAAATAGCATTTGTGAGGGACCCTGAAAGAAAAGAGGTACTTCCACTGACACCTACTCCCAGGTGTCTTGGAAAATTGAAACAAGAGGAGCTAAGGTACGGAAGTGCACAGACAGAGTGGAGGGCATTGTGTTTGGCTAGAACAAAGGGGGTTTTGAGATACAGCCCGAAAAGTCAGCCTGTGGATTGATCATCTTCAAAGCTAGGGCCAAGGGTTTAGACTTTATTTGGCTACTAACAAATTTAGAGGAAAACCAACAGGGTAGGAGGAAAGTTACTCAAAGATGCACTGAGGTACAGAAAAACCAATTAACAGTCTGTTATAATAATAAAATGGAAGAAGGAATGAGGGTCTAAACTAGGGTGTTTGCATTGGGAAGGGCTTGTAGGTGGCAAATGTGAGAGAAATTTTAAAGGTATAATCAACAGGGGTCACCAAGGTGGTATAGTGAATAGAGTACTGGGTCTGCAGTCAGGAAGACTCATCTTCCTGAGTTCAAATCTGGCCTCAGACATTTACTAACTGTGTGACCTTGGGCAAGGTAACCCTGCTTGCCTCATTTCTTCATCTATAAAATGATCTGGGGAAGGAAACAGGAAACGACTCCGGTATCTTTACCAAGAAAACCCCAAATGTGGTCCCAAAGAGTTGGATCCGGCTGAATAATGACCAACAAAGCAGTTGAATGATTGGATGGAGAGATTATGAATGAAGCAAAAATAAAGAGTGGCTTGGGACTTAAGAGTCTGAGTGACTAGAATATGATCAACAGAAATAGAAGTTAGGAAAAGGGCAGGATTTTGGGGGGAGGAAAAAAGAATTCATTTTTGGAGATGATAAATTGGAAATGAAGATGTTACATCCAGCAGGCAATTACAGATACTGAACTGGAACTCTAGGGTAAAGCCAGGACTGTGCTGGCCTAATGCCAGATCATAGGCTCCATCAGGAAAGGTGTGCCAATTATTAAATAGTCAGCGTGAGCATTTACACTTTGGAAATCAGCAAACAATACAAAACAGGGTTTGATTTATTGTTTGGTTGATTGTCTAGACTTAAGAGAGTAATGGAGAAAATGTTAATAATGCACATCAAACTTTAAGTGTGTCCAGCTTTCAGAGAGGTAATTGTAAAACATTAAACACCACTGGTAAGGCTCTTATTTGCCCTTCAGTATTGATTAGTTTAATCAGATAGCTTTGTTCATAATACCTACCTCGGAGGGACTGAACATGTGACAGAGAAAGAGGACCAGAGGGAGAAAAAAAATTTGGAGCACTGTGTGTCATACTTTTTTAAAAATTTATTTTAAATACTAGTTTATTTTCCCTCCAGTTACATGACAAGAAAATTTTTAGTGTTCATTTTTACACGATTTTGAGTTCCAAATTCATCTCTCTTCCTCCTTCCCTTCCCCTCTTCTGAAAATGCTAGGCACTTTTACGTGTGCTATCATGTAAAAAAATATTTCCATATTAGTCACAGTTGTGAAAGAAGAAACAGTTCAAAAGGAAAAAGAAAAAAATTCGAGAAGGAATAAAGTAAGTGAAAAAAATATGCTTCGATCTGCATGCAGAGTCCATCAGTTCTTTATCTGGATATGGATAGCATTTTCCTTTGTGAGTCCTTTGTACTTACCTTAGGTCAATGTGTTTCTGAGAAGAGCTGAGTCATTCATAGTTGATCATCACACAATGTTGCTGATACTGTGTTCAATGTTTTCCTGGTTCTGCTCATTTCACTTTGTACCAGTTTATACAAGTCTTTCCAGGTTTTTACTGATACTTGCCTGTTCATCATTTCTTATTGAACAGTATTCCATCACATTCATATAGCAGAGCTTGTTCAGCCATTCCCCAACTGATGGACATCCCCTCGATTTCCAATATTTTGCCATCACAAAAAGAGGTGCTATAAATATTTTTATACATATGGGTCTTTTTCCCATTTTTAAAAATGATCTCTTTAGGATAGAGACCCAGTAGTGGTATTGCTGGATCAAAGGGTATGCAGGGTGGTTGCCCTTTGGACATAGTTCCAAATTGCTCTCCAGAATGGAGAGCCAACACTGCATTAGAGTCCCAATCCTCTCCAACATTTATCATTTTCCTTCTTTTGTCATATGAGCCAATCTGATAGGGATGAGGTGGTACTTCAGAGTCGTTTTAATTTGCATTTCTCTAACCAAAAGTGATCTAGAGCACTTCTTCATATGTCTATAGATAGCTTTGATTTCTTCATCTGAAAACTGCCTGTTCATATCCTTTGGCCATTTATCAATTGGGGAATTACTGCTATTTTTATAAATTTGACTCAGTTCTCTATATATGAGAAATGAGGGCTTTATCAGAGACACTTGCTGCAAAGGTTTTTTCTTAGCTTTTTGCTTTCCTTCTAATTTTGGTTGCACTGGTTTTGTTTGTGCAAAAGCTTTTTAATTTAATATAATCAAAATTATCTATTTTACATTTTGTAATGCTCTCTATCTTGTTTGGTCATGGATTCTTCCCCTCCCCATAGATCTAATAGGTAGACTATTTCTTGCTTTTATAATTTGCTTACAGTTTTACTCTGTGTCTAAATCAGGGCTATCCAACCTTAGGTTTTTATTGAAACAATAAACAATATATTTTGATTCGCCATTTTAGTGAGAGCTCTGTGGTAGCTCAACTCCTTTTACTAAAGCATTTATGTAAATTTCTATGTTTGTAGACAGGTCACATAAATCTCACTGCAGGCCACCTTTTGGACAGTTCTAGTCTAAATCATGCCAAAGGTCTGTCACATTTGTCTTTTCCAACATTATATTTACCTCCTTCATTTCTTTCTTGTTTATTTTTTGGTTGGATTTATTGAGTTCTAAGAGGAGACAATTGAGGTGCCCCACTAGTATAGTTTTGCTGCCTATTGTTTCCTGTAACTCACTTAATTTCTCCTTTAAGAATTTAGATGCTATACCACTTGGTTCACATATGTTTAGCATTGATTTCATTTCATTGTCTATGGTACCTTTTAGCAAGATGTAATTTCCTTCCTTATCTCTTTTAATTAGATCTATTTTTGCTTTTCCTTTGTCTGAGATCAGGATTGCTACCCCTGCTTTATTTACCTCAGCTAAAGCATAATAGATTTTGCTCCAGCCTCTTACCTTTACTCTGCGTGTGTGTCTCTGCTTCAAGTGTGTTTCTCGTAAACAACATATTATAGGATTCTGTTTTTTGATCCACTCTGCTATCCACTTCTGTTTTATGGGAAAATTCATTCCATTCACATTCAAAGTTATGATCACTACCTGTGTATTTCTCTCCATCTTATTCTTCTTCTTGTTTGTCCTCTCTCTCTTTTCACTCTTTCCCTCCTCACCAGCGTTTTACTTCTGTCTACCACCTCCCCTGACCTGCCCTCCTTTCTGTCAGTCTTCACTCCCCTGACCCCTACTTTACTTAATCTCTTCCCCTCCTACTTCCCTGTTGGGTAAGGTAGATTTCTATATTCAGCTGATGTTGTATATGAGTCTCTCTTTGAGTCAATACTGATGAGAGTAAGGTTCAAACAATGCTCATTGCCCACCCTCTTATCTTCTCCTCCACTGTAATAGGTCTTTTGCTCTTTTTCACATAAAATAATTTGCCCCATTCTACCTCTCCTTTCCTTCTGCACCCTTTGTATTACTTTTTCATCCCCTAATTTTTTATGTCATTCCCTCAAATTTCCTACCCTCTGTCTATGTATTTTCCTTCTAGCTGTACTATTAGTAATATAATTTTTAAAAATTACAAGTATCATCTTCCTGTGTACGGATGTAAATAGTTTAGCTCTATTTAATCCCTCATGTTTTCTTTTCCCTTTTTACCTGTTTATTCTTTTCTTTGATCTTGATATTAGAGGTCAAATTTTTGGTTTAGTTCTAGTCTTCTTATGAAAGCTTCAAATCCTATTTCACTGAATGACTATTTTTCCCCTTGATGTATTATGCTTAATTTTGCCGGGTGAGTGATTCTTGGTTGTAGTCCTAGCTCCTTTGCCTTCTTGGATATCATGTTCTATGACCTCAGATCCTTTAATGTTGCAGCTGCCAAGTCCTGTGTAATCCTGATTGTGACTTACAAATATTTTAATTTTTTCTGGTCACTTGTACTATTTTTTCCTTGACCTACTAGTTCTGAAATTTGAATATATTGTTTCTTGGAGTTCTTATTTTGGGATCTCTTTTCCTGAGGTGATCAGTGTATTCTTTCAATGCCTATTTTGCCCTCTGGTTCCAGAATGTCAGTGCAGTTTTCCTTGATAATTTCTTGAAAGATGCTGTCCAGGTTCTCCTTTTGATTATGGCTTTCAGGTAGTTCAATGAGTCTCATATTGTCTTCCTGGATCTATTTTCCAGGTCAGTTGTTTTTCTCATGAGGTATTTTACATTTTCATCCATTTTTTTCATTCTTTTAAATTCGTTTGATTGATTATTGATGTCTCATAGTCATTAGTTTCCATTTGTCCAATTCTCACTTTTAAGGTATTGTTTTCCTCAATTAGCTTTTGTACTTTCTTTTCCATTTAACAAATTTTACTTTTTATGTAGTTTTCCAAGCTGTTGACTCTTTTTTCATAATTCTCTTATATCACTATCATTTCTTTGCCCAATTTTTCTTCTAATTCTTTTACATAATTTTTAAGCTCCCTTTTGAGCTCTTCCATGAATTCTTTCTGGGCTTGAGACCATTTCCCATTTTTCTTTGGTGTTTTGCCCATAGGCGTTTTGACATTGTTTTCCTCTTCTGAGTTTGTGTCTTGGTCTTCCCTGTTACCATAATAACTTTCTATGATGAGATTCTTTTTGTTTGTTTTGTTTTTTGCTCATGTTTTCGGCCTTTTTCTTTTTTTTTTAAATTTCTTCTCTGCTCCCAGGGTGGAAGTGGCACTATCTCAGGCTTCTTGTGCCAGTGGCTGCAAGCCCTGGCTGTTTACCTGGTGCTGCACTGATGTTATCCTGAAGTTCCTGGGGGACCCTTGTGTCTGGTACTATGCTGAGGGGGTGGGATCGATGGTGGTTGGTGCTGCTGGAGGCCATAGAGTTCTGGCAGGTTACCTGGTGCTAAGCTGGGGTCCTCATGCTGGTGTCTGGCATGTGCTAAGGCCCAGTGGGTGTTGCCATATTTCTCCAGGGCTACACTGAAGCATGTAGAGGTCTGACCTCCAGAGGATGCCTGCCTGCCTGGAAAAATGCTGAAATGTGGAGATCTGGCCAGTGGAGGACACCTGTCTGCTCTTGGCAGCACTGAAGCACATGATACTTCCTAGAGCTGGAGTCTGCTAATTCCCTTAGCTATGCTAAGGCATGGGTAGGGGTGGGGGGGTGGTTCTTGGTGTTGGCATTTATCTGCTCTACCACACTGGGACTCAGGACTTCACACTGGTTTGTTGAGGTGGGTCCTGCCTCTGGCCTGCTGGGATGCCTCCTGTCCTGGAATACTTTCCCCTCCCACCTGAGTGAGATGGACTCCTCCCACCAATCTTCCAAGTCTCTTGGGCTAAAAGATTGTTTCATCCCATCTTTTTGCTGGGTCCACCAGTCTAGGACCTGTCCTGGGATGCTATTTCATGGTTGTTTGGAGGTGGATATAGAAGAGTTACAGCAATTTACTGCTTATTCTGCCATCTTGGTTCCTGGATGTTACATTTTTTTAAAATTCAATTTAGCAAGAATTTATTAAGCACCTATTGCTACAAAGTACTATGGGTTTCTAACGATGCAAAAAAAAAATATAAGAAGTTTTTGCCCTCAAGGAAATTATATTCAACTGGGAGGGTATAAATTGAGCACATGGTTAAGATGAACTAAGGAGAGAAAGAGTAGAAAGGGAGATCAGGGAATGAATGCTTCATGGAAGAAGGGAGACTTGAATTTAGACTTATAGAAGACAAGTATTCAGAGAGAAAGAAGTAAGAAGGGTACAAACTAAGTGTTGACCAAGGAAGTCAACGTGATGAGTTCCACAATTAATATGGAGTTTGAGCCTTTGTTGAGGAGAATTTTAGGCAGAATCCCTTCCTAACGTGTGAAATCTGTGGCCTAGGACCACATACAATTTATGCGTAACATGGACAAGAATTCCTGGTATCTTACCCCAAAAGAGTCATTTTCTTTTTGATTCTTTGTTCCTAACCTGAGTTGCTCCAGGAAAAGTTGAAAAGTTCAAAACATACTTTACATTTGCCTCGTGTTTAGGTTTCCCAAAATGGAGGAAAATCTCTTTTCTCATACAGGTAGTTGAGACAGCTATACATATGAATAGGAGAGGCTTTATTTCACCCCATTAAAATTAAAATTACACAAAAGACTCACAGAAACCCATAAACACATAGAGAAAATGTCTACAGCTCTTAGCTTTTGGGAAAGAAAATGGAATTTAGAGTTTGCCATTGAGACTTTTCTATGTCTCCCTAGGAAACACATATTCCCTTTCATACACTCATTCTGTCTTGTTGTGGTTTGGATTCTGTCCTCTACCTCACCTCCCCAGCCCTCAAGAAAGCACACATACTTTGAGACAGCTAAGCAAGTAAATTCTTTTCTATATGTCTTCTATATGGTCTCAGTAACTCATTGACTTAGTTCTGAAATGAAAATCTTGCTTAGAAACTATGTAGGCAACCCTCTTCTGACTTCAAGAAGCACTAAGTATCTGGCTATATACCCCACCCCACTCTAGAATGTCCAATTCTCAAACTTTCAACCTTGGGATCTCCTGAATTTTAGGTTAACACTTAGCCGTGATAGGCACAAGTAAAGTCCTGCCTTGCTGTGTGCTTCTTCCAGGAAACTCTCAATGACCTGACTGCTGACATCATATGTGTGGGTAAAGTCCACTCTTATGATCTTTTCTTTAAGGCCATATGCAATCATCATATGGAACTCCCATGCTTTGTTTTTTGTTTTTATCACTTAAGGCAGCTATTTATAGTTCCCTTAAGAGAAGAGGTGATATGCCTGCAGAGATTTCCTTTCCTCTCTCCCAACCCAGAATACAAGCCCACTCTGCTGTGTACCAGTACATCTACTGATGAGGGCAATATGAAAAGAGTGAGCTCATCTGTCAGTTTGATTTTCTCAGACACAGAGAAGAATGGACCACTGACAAAAGTCTATCCTAATGAATTCTAGTCAGTCAGTATCCCTGAGTCCTCTCAGCGCTTGGTGCCAATGGACATACTCACACTCTGTGCGAAGGACGTTCCCACACTTAGCGGCCTCTAAACAAAGTCCCAATCATCAAGTCAATTGAGGAACTTATCAAATTGATCAAGAACATTCCTGCTTAACCCTCATAGAAAAGCATGGGGTTGATGGCAAAACATCTTATATAGACACGTGGAGGTGGAAGATGAGAGTTTTGAGTGCATGGAATGACTAGGAGCTCATTTTGCCTGGAAAATGTAAGACAAACATTAGAAAGGTGAGTGGGAGTCAAAGTGTGGAGTGCCTTAAATACCAGGCTAAGAAGTTTTTTTTTGTTTTTTTTTCCTTTGATCCTATTGTTAATGAGAAGCCACAGTAAAGTATTGAGCTGGAGACTGCTATGTTCAGTCCTGTGCCTCTGGAATATTAATTTGGCAGCTGGGTAGAGGATGGATTGGAGAGGTGAGAGATTAGGAGCAGAAAGACCAATTGGGAGGCTATTACAAGAGTTCAAGTGAAAAGTGATGAGGCTCTGAACTCGGGTTTTTTAGCAGTCTGAAGGCACCAAGAATGCAATGGGCACCTAGAGAATAAGGGAAATAGAGATGGGAGAGCATGAGAAATAAACTTCGCCTATTTTTTATTCTTCTGATTAGGGCCATTGGGGTCTGTCTGAAAGAACTGCAGACTAAAAGAGTTTCTTCTTTAAGTGTCAGAGACAAAATTAACTGGTCCTTCTCCCTTCCCCAGAGTCAACAAAATTCCTCATGCTTTTTTTTGAGGGAGTGATGGGACAGAGGAATCTGTAAAAATCTGCACCCTATGTTGGAACAGCCTTTGCATGGTCTACTGGAGGAGATGCCAATGGCAATGGGTTAAAAATAATAAAGAGGTTCTGAAAATTTGATGAAAGCTTCGGGGTAAATGTTATTTTAACATCAAAGGCTGCAGCAGAAAAACAAGACTAAATCCTGGAACTTATGAAAAAATAATGAAAAGGATTTGACACTTTTGTTGTTTCTAATAATAAAAAAAAATGTTGTCACTTAAGTCAGTCAAAAATGAAACAGCCTGGCAGACCCCATAAAAAGCAAAGAGTCTCAGGAGCAGAAGGAGATTCAACTTTACTCTGGGCGAGCATATCAGAGAGACTTGTTTTTTCCCTGTGTGTGTTTCTCACATGAAACAAAAGCTTCATGACGGAACAATGTTTTTCACCAGAAAAAAAGAGGCTGAACTCCTTAAGCCAAAGGTCAAAAGACAAATTGACCTTGCAGATAATCATTTGCTGAGATGCCCAGGGCTAATAAGAATATATAAAGGACCCCTAGTAAGTGGGTGGAATTTATTTATTTTATAATCTAGGGATGACCACTTAGTTTGTGAAGAGGATAATTTTAATTCCAGCCCCAAGGTTCTAAAGGGACCCATTCAGCTGCTCTTAAATCACACAAATAAAGAATCTCAGAGTTGAAACGGACCTGAGGTCAGCCTAGTCCAATACCAGCTATCAAAGCAGTAACCTCTTCCTCTGTTTCTTCCCACTGTTTAAAAGTTATTCACCCTTCATTGTCGATTTCAAATGTTACCTCCTCCATGAAGCCTTCCTGGTTTCTAGGGGGAACTGTGATCTGTGCTTCTAATGTTTGGATAAAGTAAACTCTTAATACTTTGCTTGTATTTGTTTCCTAATTTATATTATCAATATTTGTACATATCTCTTATCTCCTACCCACCAGCTCCAGCCACATCTTGAGGACAGTGATGTGTGTGTGTATATGTATATATATATATATATTTGAAGTCCACCCCCATGCCTGCACCCTGGTTTGTAAGTATCCATTCTTAAATGCCAACACACTTTTTATTTTAAGAGTCTCTAAGCTCTTTGAAGTCTACTTAGGAGAAGTCATAAAGAAAGGAAAGGAAGCTCTGCATTTAAAAAAATACACAAGTGACCTTCCAGAAACAGGCAGGGGACCTGAAAGTGGGAAAATGGGCAGAAGTATAGTTGAGATGCCTATGTTAATTGAAGCTCTCCATCATAGGAGAAAGAGTGGTAATTAGTGGTAATAAATCTAGGTATTTATTTGCCTTATTGGAAAAGACCAGTCTTTTTTAGGAATCAAACTAATGCAAATGGTAGGAAGGAGAAACCTATCCTCCTACTAAGTCCTGTTTAATGCCCTTCCTCCCCTTCCACCTCTCCCATCTCTTTCCTCCCCTTGACTTCATGGCTTAGGGTGTCCATAAACATCTCCTACCTGGTATGATCGACTCTTTTCCTGTAAAATGAGGACATCAGACGAAATTAATATGCTGAGGCAGCAGGATTGAGGGGAATAGTTTCATGGTTGGAATAATATAAATCAATATGTTTCTAGTAGCTGGGTAGAGAATGGATTGGAAAGGTGAGAGATTAGAAGTAGCAAAATGTGGCTTCTACTATGAAGAAAGAACAATTATTACTTTTATAATATATATCTTTCCATCTTTCTTTCACCACTACCCTCTCCAACTTCTTTGTGGGGTGGGGGAGGGAAGGAGGAATTCTATGCTTTTCATATTTCCACTTCTTTAGTCCTCTCTACATTACTCATTTTTGCTGTTTACCTGTACATACTAAGCCTCATTATCACTACTTGGGGTTAAGGGCAGGAGAGGAGTGACAGCAGAAAGAATCCACCCCATTAAATTAATGGATGATCTAATTGGCTGAACTTAATAATTTCTGCCAATCAATCAACAAGTATTAATTAAATTCCTATTAGTTCCTATGTACTGTGCTGGAATCTGTGAATAAAAAGGCAGAAATAAAACTTCTCTCAAAGAGCTTATGTAACATGCACATATTCAAATAATGTAGAATCCATAAGGGAATTCACCTTGTGATTCAATGTAGTTCCCCTGATTGGACCCAGAAACCATTTGTTGACTCAGTAGACTTTACCCTCCATTAAACAGAGCCTTACCTTTCTCTCAGTTTTCCCCAACGATATGAGAAGTCTTAAAATTTAAGGTAGGCTTCTCATCATATTGTAGTTTATTGCTAAATGAAGTTGCTTGCTATAGGACTGTACAGGGGCCACACAATCAGCCCTAAAAAGGGTCCAAGAGCATCAAGTCAATTCTCCCCTGAAAGTGAATCTACTGAAATATCCAATCCTATTCAACTCAATAAGCATTTATCAGGCTTATTGAGAAGGTCATGGGTTACTGTAGCAGGAGCACTGGCTCTAGAGCCAAAGGCCATGGTGTCAAATACTCCTTCTGATCCTTCCTGCCTCTGTGACCTCGGTCAAGTCTCTAAACTCCTTAGACCTCTAGTTCCTCATCTGTAAAATGAGAGAGTTGAACTATATTATTTCTGAGGTTCATTTTCCTTTTAAATCTAGGATCCTGATTGTCCACTGTTTGACAGATGGAAGGAATCCCAGCGTAATGTATAGGGAGTTGGCCTGGGAGTCAAGGAGACCTGAATAGAAGCTGAACTTCATAAACACAGTGATTATGTAAACCTGGGCAAGTCATTTAACTTCTCAACAATACACGCAACTCATTAAAATCATGTGTTAACTAGTAGTTAAGGATTAATATTAGTAGAGGGAGTTTTTGTTTTTTACTAAGAGTCCCCTATATTGATGAAAAGTCAGGTTCAAACCATAACCAAAAAATAGTTCTAGACACTATATTAGCCCCTGGGGATACAATGACAACAACAAAGCTGTCCCAGCTTTCGAGGAGTTTGCAGTCTGTAAGGGCAACATGGGATGGCAAATGTAGAAGCAAAGTGAACCTTAGAAGTAAGCTACTCCAACACTCATTTTGCATGAGGAAATGGAGGCTCAGAGAATTTAACTTGCCCAGGTTTCTACAGCTAGTGTATATTAAAAACAAGATTCAAACCCAGGTCTTCCAAATTCAAATCCAGCAATTCTGCAAGCATATGTCCAGTGATAAATAAATAGAAAGTAATCTGGCAGGATCAGAAAAGCCCTGATGAAGAAGATTTGAGATTTGAGATGTTTTAAAAAGGGAGATAGGGATACCAAAAGGAGCAATGAGGGAAAACATTCCAGGCATGAATCTAGGCAAAAGGACAGCCTCTTCAAAAGCACAGAGGCAGGAGATGGAATATGTGGAATATGTGTATGAGACCAGTCACTCCTGTGTGAGAGGGGGAACATTATCAAGTTAAAATAGATCACTTTGCAGAGAGCTCTGAAGTATTTCCTAATTGAACTTTGCTATGGAGCCTATGAGCAAGGGACAGATGCTAGTTTGGTTTACATGTTTTTTTGTTTGTTTTTTGGTGGGGGTGCTTGTCAGTATTGGGGGCAACAGGGGCTGATAGGTGGTGTAACAGAAGGTTTTCTCTACCCTCCCCAAAGGAGCACCTACCTGTAGAAAGGAGAGGAGAATTGGGCAAAATAAAGTGCCAGCATTTAATATGTTGAACACTTGTAATAAAACCTAATCTGTAGTGATGGATTCTTTGAGCTCTTCTTGCCAATATTTAAATTTCCAGATATTGTCAGAGCTCAATTTGCTTCTATGTAATCTGGCTGTTTCTTAAATTCTATGGAGGGAAGCTATGACTTTCAGGATGACTTTGAGCACATCAAAATAAACGAAATGAAGCGATGTCCTCTGTTTTGTGAGTGGCCCCTACATTAGATAAGCCCAGAAAAAGTGGCAAGCAGGGAATGAGTATAGAAGATTGTGACATCATAGGAAAAAAGTAGATTTCGGGCCAGAAGAACCAGGTTCAAATTTGAACTTTGATGGTTTTTTCCTATATCGTCTTGGATGAATCCCTTCCCTAACCTGAACTTTACTTTCTTCATCAATAAAAAGTATGTTAGGGAGGCAGGGGGAAGAGGAAGAGATAAGGAAGGAGGTGAGGGGGTGGTGGTGTTCTAACTATGTAAGAGCTCCTTACCAACTCTAAGTCTAAAGATTCTACAGTGGGAAAACAGTCAAATTGGTATTTGGTCTTCACCAGCTCTAAGTCTGAAGATTCTACAGTGAGAAAACAATCAAATTGGTGTTTGGAGAACTTGTATCTATCCCTGCCTTTCTCACTGACGAGCCAGTTGGCACCCTGGATAAGTTAATCACCAATTTGTCTCATTTTCTTCACTTGTAAAATAGGTAAAATCCCCACTCAATCTAGAGGCAGCTAGGCTGAAGCAGTAAACAGAGTTGAAAATCTAAGTTTAAATCCTTCCTCAGATGTTTATATGCTATGTGATTTGAGGAATATCATTTAACTTCTTTCAGTATCAGTTTTGCCCTTTGTAAAATTGGGATAACAATAGCACCTACCTCACAGAGTTATCATGAGGATCAAATGAGATACCATAGGCAAAGTGCTTTTCAAACTTTAAAGCACTATAATAATGCTAGCTATCACCTAGAATTACTATTTACACAATTTTTATAAAGAACAAAAGAGGCAACATAAGAGAGAAAAACAAATAATTAGTCAAGAAAAGCGATTTTAAACATTTTTTCATGGATATATTTCATTAATGATAACAGAAAAAAAAGGTTTTGATTATATTAACATGGGCGCTTGCCCCACCAATATAGATCAGTCCTTCCATACATAAACACTTGGCTTTCATGAGGTATGCATAAACATACACACAAAAATCAACTAATGACCAATCTTAAAGAGAATCAGTTTGATTCAACAAACATTTTTGAAGTCATTTCTATGTGGCAGACCCTGTGATAGTTGCCAGGGCTACAATGATAATAAAACAGTTTCTACCTTGGAGTGCTAACATTATTCTTAGAGAGATTTGACATCTGTGGAGATAAACATAACACAAAGTAAATGAGTTATAGCAATGAAGGACAAGTGGGATAAGGTTGTCTAGAGAAATTTGAGATGAGAAAGGGGGCTGACAGGTGGTAAGATGTTCTAAGACTGTGGAGCTAATTCTAAGGGTTGGAAAGATAATCCTGTCCTTTCCCCACCATTTAGCAGCTAATGCTTTCTAAATGAATAGTTTTGTGGTTAACATTATTCCTGCACCACGAAAGGTGAAAACAAAACCCAATGTACAATTCACATGTATTCTGATGTGATATATTAAAGGATATAAGTTATTGCAGAGATGAATTACAACTGGTCAAATCTCAGATCAATAGAAAATGTAGGATGTGGGCATGTTCCCCATAGTCACCTAGGACATTGCCAATAAAAGATATTCCTCCATGGCTTTAGATTAGTGGGTGGTGTCTGTGTGTGTGTGTGTGTATATGTGTGTGTGTGTGTGTGTGTGTGTGTGTGTGTGTGTGTGTGTGTGTAAGAGAGAGAGAGAGAGAGAGAGAGAGAGAGAGAGAGAGAGAGAGAGAGAGAGAGAGAGAGAAAGTGTCCTCTGGCAGTGTGTTGAAGCATATGGACCCCTCCTCAGAATAATGTTTTTAAATGCATAATATAAAATTCATTAAAAATCAATAGATTTAAATACATTTGTGAAAACATTAAACACATATGCATCTAGACCCCAAATTAAGAATCCTTGCTAGAATTTCTTTGGGTCCTGAATCAAACAGCTTCATTTTCATGTAGATATGAGTATTGGCATCTATATGAGGAGTCACAAGGTGCTTGTGAAAAATGATTTGAGACTGGATTGTTCCTCCTAGAGAAATAAAGCTCTGCTTCTGATAACAGTCCTAATCAGCAATGTCCCCAATCTCTAGATATTCTTGAAGACTTATACACAGTAATTGACCAAGAGATACATTCTTGAGCCTGTGACATTGTTTTGTGAGTGCTAATAGGACATATCACTGAGGACTAGGTCATATGTAATCTTTCACATGATCTTGATTTGTCACAAAGATAACTTTGCCTTGGCACATATTCAAGGCTGTTAACCTCCTTAGACATAGTTTTCTATTGTCCAGGAAAAATCTATGATGAGCTGATTCTCATAATTAAATTAAAGATGATATATGGTGGATGATGTTGAGAAGAGACAGTTATCTCAAACCGGGCAGTCTGCTCAACTCAAACACTTAATAAATATACCGAGAAAGACGTTGACAGAACCTATGGTTGTCTTAGATCTGGAGGTAAGGAGGAGGAGGTAAGTTAGAAGGGAGCCAAACCTTTTGAAGAACTTTAGGGAAAAAATGTTGCACTTTCATCAACAAATTTACAAGGTTCCACATGGTTACCTTTCAAAGAAAACTATTGGTTCATCATGAAAAGAGAAAGGGGACACCAGGGTGGCTCAGTGGATAGAATGCTGGACCTGGAGTCAGACAAACCTGAGTTCAAATCTGGTCTTAGACAACCACCCAAATATCTTTGCCAAAGAAGCCCCAAAAGGAGTCATGATGAATTGCACACAACTGAAATGACTGAACAAACATCAGGCATATATATTTTTTAGGTAGCTAGGCAGTACAGTGTATAGAATCAGGAAGACTCGTTCTCATGAGTTCAAATCCCACCTCAGCCTCTTCCGAGCTGTATGACCCTGGGCAAGTCATTTAAGTTTGTCTGTCTCAGTTTCCTCAACTGTAAAATGAGAGGGAGAAGGAATGGCAAACCCACTCCAGTATCTTTGCCAGGAAAACCCTAAATGGGGCCACAAAGAGTTGGACATGACTGAAAAATGACAAAAAACAAAAAAGATGGCAATAAACCATATTTAATAGACATGTTATTTCTGCTTAGTGAAAAAGTATCCCAAACTGTAAGTGTCCACTTACAGTGCAAATAATAATGATAATAGTAATAATAATAATAACAATAATAGTTTAATTCATCACTTAGATTCATGTATATACGTTTATTTATACTATTTATTACTATTTATACATTAGTAGCACTTTAAACCAAGAGATGAGTCATGATAGTCAAAATAAGGCCCAGGCAAATAAAAACAAAAAGGCTGTTCAGAACAAGGAATCAGGAAAAGCCAAAAAGAAAGACTGTGCCTGAGCTGAACTTTGAAAGGAAAAGAGGAGGAGGCTTTAGGGTCCAAGTATGGTAGAGGAGTAGCTTGTGCTACTGCTCAGTGATAGGGGACAGAATACTGAATTCAGGGAACACCTAGAAGTCCAGACTAGTTAGGGTATAGGGTAGATGAAGAAAAGAAATATGAAATGAGGTCAGCAAGTTATGTAGGAGCCAAATTGTTCAGGCCATTAAATGCTAGGTTAAGAAATTTGTCTTTTAACTGACAAGAAATAGAGAACTATTGGAAATTTTGACCTGTGACTGAGGAATTATTTTTGTGGCTGTTGTAAGGATGGAACAGATAATAGAAAGACCAACTAAAAGACCATTACAGTGGTGTGGGCCTGAAAGAGGGTAGAGGCTAAGAGATTAAAGATAAGGTAAAACCATTCTCGGTTCAGATGGTAGTATGAAACATCCTAGTCTAGCCCAACTCCCTCAACAAAAGGCCTGGTAATTATTTGAGAGGGGATTAGATGACCAGTAAGACCAAAGGGAAGTATTAGTAATTTCCCCCATTCATCTATTTCCCAGGATAATAAATATACCAGAAAATATTTGAAAGAGCGTTACATGAAACCAAAGTTATATAAGACCAATGGGAAATCTTAGTAACATCTTCCACTTATTTAGTTCCTAGGACTGCACAAGAAGATGCCCTGGAAGTGATCTTTTCAGAAACACACCAGAAGCATTTAAAGCTAGGCTGATGGCTTCTCAAAAAGAAGCAGAAGGACTTTGGCTTTGGCCTGTCAGAGAATCAGTAGGAGACATAGCCAAGCTCTAGTAGGTCACTTGGCAAGAGATGTGATATTGATGTGCATGTATGCCTTAAAGTCTTAAAAGAGGCTGGAAGTCAGTGCTCCTATTGGACCCACAGAGAGATAGAGGACTAGTTCCCAGTGGGTAACTGCCCAGGGAGGGAGATGACACAGGAACAATAATCCAATTCTTAAACACTCTCCCGGAGTTCTGGTACCAGCTGGATCTCCACCATCCACTCAGGGACATATCAAGTAATGGAGCCACCACTCAGTTGTTGATTGTGCAAGGACACAGAGACAGGGCCAATGTCAGCACCCACGCTGGGTCATCAGGAAATGGTGGCAGAAATTAGGGCTTATGGAGGAAGATGATTCTTGGTTGCAATCTCTCCATTCAGAACTTTGGAAGGGTAATTGTAGCAGCAGAAGGAGACATTCAGACTGAATAGGTAATAGGACTAGGCAAAATCTGTCCATGACATTTAAATGTTTGGAGAGAGGGTGGACAGGGATGGAGCCTGGCTCTGGAACCAAGTAGCATTCTAGGAACTGAATCAGGAAATATGAGTAGACAGAAGAAAACATCAAATCAGATGAAGAAATACAATAGACTAAACCAAGGGTGGGGAACCTTCAGCCCCTTAATAAAAGGATTTGTTCTGTGAAGTTTGGATTCAGTCAATGGGCTGCACTTGAGGACCTAGAGGAGCTTTGAGGCCCCAGGTTCCCCACCCCTGGATTAAACAAACAAAAGAGGTAAACCCAGAAGATAAACATAACCAAACAATAAATGAAATAGAGCTTCAGAAAAGAATAGCTTAGCCACAAGGACACTAAAAATCAATGAAAAAATTTCCAGTGCCAAGATGGCAGAGGGAGAAAGGAACCTCTGAAGCCTTCACAAATTCGTTTCCAAACTAGAAAACAGCCTCAGAGCTGATCTAGGAGCAGGGAAACAGATTACCAGAATAGCAGGAAAGGTCTGTCTCACTGGGGTGGGAGCAGAGCAAGGTCCAAGAGCAGCAGCAGCAGCAGCCAGCCTTGCAGCAGGGGGACTGCAGCAAGGCTCTAAGTCTATGTCAATCCACCATTGAAGCCTACCCTCCTGCAAACCAGCAGTCCCATAGGCAAGTGAGCAGTCTGTGCAGAGCAGTAAGGCCCCACCCCATCAACCCATCTCCAGCACAAGCCAGAGCATAGCCTTGACCCCACTGATGACTAGTAGTAAAGTCCAGGGCCCCACCCCTGGGGCAGGGCAGCAGCTAAACCCCAGACACAGGGGCAGCCAACACAGAGCCCCCATATGCCCACCCCACCCCCAGTATAAGCCTACTCTTCAGAGAAGACAAGTAGCTAAGCCCTGAAGCCAAGTGAAAGTCAGGAGTAAGACCCAGAACCCCAGCTAAAAAAAAAAAAAGTTTGACTATAGAAAGTTACTATAGTGACAGGGAAGATCAAGGCATAAATTTAGAAGAAGAAAAATAGGGTCAAAATCAATATGTGTAAAGCCTCAAAGAAGAATGTAATTTGGCCTTAGGCTCAAAAAGAATGCCTGGAAGAGCTTATAAAGGATTTTAAAAAGTAAATTAGAGAAGTAGAAGAAAATAATAGGGAAAGAAATGAGAGTAATGCAAGAGAATCGTGAAGAAAATGTTAATAGCATGGGGAAAGATGAACAAAAATTTGCCCAGGAAAATAACTCCTTAAAAGAGAATGGTCCAAATGGAAAAGGAAGTGCAAAAGCTTGCTGAAGAAAATAAATCCTTAAAAATGAGAATTGATGGTATCAGACCTTAAACTATACTACAACATGAGAGCATTGTCGAAGTGTAAAATTTATTATTTGTGATTAAAATTTCTAATATAAATAAAATTTATGCAACCTACCAAGATAAACCCAGGAACTATATGAATGCAACTATAAAATACTTTTCACAAAAGTGATGTCAGATCTAAACAATTGGAAAAATATTAATTGCTCATGCGTAGGCTGAGCCAAAATAATAAAAATGACAATTCTACCTAAATTAGTTTGCTTATTCAGTGCCAAATCAATCAAACTATCAAAAATTACTTTATAGAGTTAGGAAAAATAATAACAAAATTCATCTGAAAGAACAAAAGGCCAAGGATATCAAGGAAATCATGAAAAAAATGCAAAAGGTGGTCTAGCCATACCAGATCTCAAACTATATTATGAAGTGGTAGTTATCAAAACAATCGAGTACTACCTAAGAAATAGAAGGGTGGGTCAGTGGAATACAGCAGGTACAAATTATATTATAGTAAATGACCATAGCAATCTAGTATATGATAAACCCAAAGATCGAAGCTTTTGGAATAAAAACACATTATTTGACAAAAACTTCTAGGAAAACTGGAAAATAGTATGGTAGAAACTAGGTATAGACCAACCTCTCACACTGTATACCAAGATAAGGTCAAAATGAATACATGGTTTACACATAAAGGGTGACACAATAAGCAAATTAAGAGAGCATGGGATAGTTTATCTGTCACATTTATGAATAGGATAAGGAAAGAATTTATGACCAAATAAGAGAGAGAGAGCATTATAAAATGTAAAACAGATAATTTTGATTATATAAAATTAAAAATTTTTGCACAAACAAAACCAATGCAACCAAAATTATAACGAAAGCATAAAATTGCAGGGTAAATTGCAACAAGTTTCTCTGATAATGGCCTCATTTCTTAAAACTATAGATAACTGAGTCAAATTAATAAAAAATACAAGTCATTCCCCAACTGATAAATGGTCAAAAGATATGAACAGGCAGTTTTCAGACAAAGAAATCAAAGCTATCTATAGTCATATGAAATAATGCTCTAAGTCACCATTGATCAAAGAAATGCAAATTAAAACAACTCTGAGGTACCACCTCACACCTATCAGAGTGGTTAATATGACAAAAAAGGAAAATGTTAGATGTTAGAGAGGATGTAGGAAAACTGGGACACTCATGCATTGTTGATGGATTTATGACCTGATCCAACCAACCATTCTGAAGAGCAATTTAGAATTATTCCCAAAGGGCAACCAAACTGCATACCTTTTGATGCAGCAATACCACTGCTAGGTCTATATCCCAAATATATATATATATATATATATATATATATATATATATATATATATATATATATATATATATATAGATCGATAGATCGATAGATATAGATAGATACAGATATATAGATATACAGATATATAGATAGATATAGATAGATAGATACAGATATCTAGATATAGATATACATATAGATATACAGACAGATAGATAGATAGACATAGATAGATAGATACACACACATTTTTTAAAGGGAAAATGACTTATTTGTACAAAAATATTTATAGCTGCTCTTTTTGTGATGGCTAAGAATTGGAAATCAATGGGATCAAAAGGATTCCCATTGAGAATCTGGCCTGAGTTTAAGAAGGATAGAGAACTAGTAACTAGGAACTTGAATTATAGGTGAGTATTACTGATAACATTCCTTTTCTTTCCCTCTTCTTTATAGTAAAGTGGAGAGTGGGGGGGGGGTGGGGAAGAGAGAGGAATGGTTATAAGAGAATATGATGGAGAGAAAACACAATCAACCATAATTACCACAAAAGGTAATATAAAGGGTTGGAGTGGAATGTGTTATTCTTCAGGTGAATTAAGAAAATCTGAGATGGAAATCATCTCAAAACAAAAGTATAGATAGAAATGGGTAAGAGACAAGTGAAATGCACTATGCTTAAATGCTTCATAGGTAACAAAATAATATCAAATGTTTGGGTGTATTTGTTGTTAGTGTTCAATTGTTTCAGTCATGCCCAACTCTTTATGATTCCATTTGGGGTTTTCTTTACAAAAAGATACTGTTTGCTATTTTCTTCTCCAGTTCATTTGCAGATACAGAAACTGAGGCAAACAAGGTTAAGTGATTTGCCCAGGGTCACAGAGCTCACAAGTGTTTGAGGCCAGATTTAAACTCAGAAAAATGAGTCTTTCTGATTCCAGGTTTGGCACTCTATCCACTGTACCACTTATTTGACCAAATATTTGTCACTTGGCAGTGATATGTATATGTGCATGTGTGTGTGCATGTGTATACACATCTGTACATACATTTGAATATCACAGCATCTGAGTCCTTAAAGGAAAAGCTAACCTAATTACAAAGAGAAATAGGAAAACTTTAATAGGTAGAGAAATCAATGTATTTTTTTCACACCTAGATAAATCTAACCGAAGTTAAGGATCTTCATAGAATTTTAGAAAAGTTACATATGAGAGGTCTTTTGTAATAGTTGAGTGGAAATTGAGAGAAATATAATTGTTTTTCAGCTTTTCATTATACCTTTGCAAAAACTGACCATGTACTACACATAAAAATGCTCATAAAATGTAAAAAAAAAGCAGAAATATTCCATACATCCTTTGCTAGCCATAAGAAAATACAAATTTTAATAACAGTCACTAGAAGAAAGTATTCAAATTTAAATGGAGAATAAGTAGCAGAATCCTAAAGAATATGTAGTCAAAGAACAAACTATGAGTGTTGTCCATTTTTAATTATTTATTTAGTATTTTGTTTTTCCCCAATTACGTGTAAAAATAATTTTTAGCATTCATTTAAAAAATTTTGACATCCAAATCCTCTCCCTCCCCATCATTGAGAAGACAAGCAATTGGACATGTGTAGTCATGCAAAACATATTCCCACATTACTCGTGTTGAAAAAGAAAACATAAAGAAAAAGAAATGTAAAATAAAGTAAACATGCTTTAATCTGTATTCACTATTGTCCTTTTTCTCAAAGAAAATTACAATAAATGGACAAAATACCAAGCTTTTCGTATCCAACTGGAGCAGTAATTAGGTAAAAATTATATCTGTGAGCATTTTCATCAGAAAAACAAAGAACAGATCAATAAATTGGTCACTGAACTAGAAAACCAATCCTTTTTATTTTTAAATAGCCACTTACACAAGCGTGGACATCCTGAAAATTAAAGATGAAATAAAACAAAAATGAAAACCCAAAAGTCATCAAATTGCTAAATAATACAAGGATGGGTTTTTTTAAGAATAAAATTATGTAGGCAAACAGTTAATTTAATTTTAAAATGAATTGAAAGTCAAATAAGGGCAATTTACAACATACAAAGAGAGATAATGGAAATTATTAGAATAGATTTCTACAATTATATGCCAACAAAACTGATCTTTTGTGTGAAATGTATGAATATTTTAAAAATACAGACACAAACACACCATACAGAGATGCATGTATACATATAATTGACCAATAACTATATCTATATATAAATTGGCCAAAGAGAAGTTAGTTTATTAGTAGTGGTAAATGTTATTATGACAACCCCTTACTTCTTAATAAATAAAACAAAGAATGTAAATTTTCAAGTACTCCTTAAGAGTTTAACAAGATGTTCAAGGTTGTTCTGCATTATTTTCACACACATATGCACATGAAAGAGAGAGAGAGAAACAGACAGAGACATATATAGAGAATATGCAGATTCATATACATATATAATACACATGCTCATTAACATGTGCATATATGCATATATCATATGTGTGTGCACATATAGGGAAATTAGCTAGAACTACTTGCTCATTCATGCATATACATGCATACGCATACATGCATATATGTGTGTATATATACGTATATGTATATGTGTATAAAACATAGATTAAGAGAATAACAAAAGTATTTAAAAACCCAATCTCATAAAACATAACTGAACAGGCCACAAAGAAACTCCCAAATGAAGAAGAAAAACAGGACCTGATTTTTTTAAGTTGAAAGCTACAAAAAATTCAAAACACAACTAACTTCAATACAACACGCATGGTTTATAAAAAAAGGGGAAGGAAAAAGAAAATATCCTATCCAACAGCTTCTGTGAGACATAGTCCTGATAGTTAATCCAAAATGATTTAAAATAAAAAAGAACATTATAGACAAGTTTTCAAAAGTTGATGAAAAATACTGATTTAAATTATTAGCCAACAGGCTATAACATATTTAATGGAATCTGTGGTATTACTATATTGGCTATGTATTACAAATTGAGATTTTATTCAGTGTTAGGAAAAATTTAAGGATAGTACACATATCAATAACACAGTAGTATAAAATCATAAGACTATATCACTAGATGCATTTAGTCAACTTTTGACTAAATGCAATATTTGTTTGTGTTAAAAAATTAAAAAGAACAGAAATAGTTGTTCACTTATTTCATATAGGAAAAGGTATTTCTCTGAAATCCAGAGCGATGTTTTTCTGTAAAGGAGAAACAGTGAAAACATTTCCAACAAGATAAGGAGTAAAGCAAAACTGTCAATTGCCCCCACTATTACTTGATATATCTCTGGAATTTCTAGACTTACAAATAGATACAATTTAAGAAACGGATTATGAAATATATAGAGAGAATTAAAACATTATTTTTCAAGTAATGTAAGGATACATTTGGAGAGCCCCAGAGATTCATCTAAAATTAATGACAAAGTAGCACAATACAAAAGTAAACTCACAAAAATATCAGATTTTATATATTAACTACAAAACCCAGTAAAAATAAATAAATTCCATTAAAATAGTCACCAAATACATAATATTTGGGAGTTCATTTACCAAAGCACAAAGAGTAAGTATATGAATACAGCCACAAAATATTCTCTACTCAAATAAAAGAAGGCAAATAATTAGAAAGCCATGAATTACTAAATATTAGACCATTACAATAAAATATAAATGACAGTGTTATCAAAATTAATTAAAATTCACACCCTGGCAATATGTGCTAAATCAAGGCAAATCATCTAGGAAGTATTGTCAGTGTTCTGGTCCTATGATATGCAAATTCCAGACAAAATTCAGATCCAGACCAATAGAACATGAAAAAGGTGCTGATAGATTTGAGATGATGACTTTAAAGTTTTGCTGATTACTTTGGGAAGATTTGGATTTGTTAATGAACTAGCCCCAAACTGGCACAGAAAGAAGTTGGTCTGTTTTCCCCAAAAGATCTAGAAAAATGAAATGTCAAAATCCTGCCCCCAGAGTACTCTTCCATCTCCTAAGGTCCATTCTGCCTAGTGCTTCCAACTTTAATCCATGGTTATGTGAGCGATATTCTTCGCCCTTCCTCCTCTCATCCCTTCCCCATGCTGCCCCCCATCGCCATCCCTTTCCCTGTCCCCACGTTGTTGTCTGCCTCTGTACCACATTTTATTGATACAAAATGGCAAAAAGAAAGGAAAAAAATCAACAATGAAATACTAAAAATGCAAAGAAGAGAGCATAAAGAATTCCAGAAGGGGAAACAGACAAGTAGGGAATTTATAACATTTTATGTCACATTTAATATACATACATACATACATACATACATACATACATACATATATATATATATATATATATATAATAAAAATTTCCTTTTTGAATTCTTTTAAATGATCATGTTTGTCAGTGTTTGACAAGTTCATAATAAAAAAAGAAAAATATTTTAAAGAGAGAATATTTGAAAGATAGTTGGTATGTAGAATAATTAAGATACGGCAAGTGACTGAATAAGGTGGAGGAGGGGGAGGGAAATTAAAACTTCGAATCCGATATTTTGACATGGGTTATAGGAGAGATGACAATACTATCAGAAAATATGGCTAAGTCATATGGAGTACTGAATTTAAGTGGGAGACATGTTGAGTTCAATTTTGCATATGTTTAGTTGCTGGTGGAATATTCAAGTAGAGGTATCCAGGAAGCAGTTATACATAGATACGTGACTAGAATTCAGGAGGGCGATTAAACTAGTTACATAGAGGCATCTGCTAAAATTGATAATTTAACTCATTGAAGTAATGAGATCAATGAAAGAGAATGTAGACCGTGAAAAAATCAGGCCGGACGGAACTTAGGGATCATTCAAATTTAAGGGATAAAAAATTAATAATAAACTAAAAAGGAAGATAGAGAAGAAGAAATCAGAGTAAAAGGACAAGTAACAGGAAACTGTGTCACAGAGGCCAATGAAAGGGAAAATGTTTGGGGGAAATGGTGGTCAATAGTCTTATAAGCTGCAGAAATGTTAACAAGTATATAGACTGAAAAGTCTGCTAGATTTAAAAGTTAGTAGATTCTTGAAAACCTTCAAAACAGTAGTTTTATTAGAGCAACCAGAAGCCAGATTTCAAGGGGTTAAAGGGAAAATCAGTTGTGATGAAATGGAGGCATTGAGTGTAAATCAGCGAAGGTGAGAAACCATATATGTCTGTGCGTATGTATACACGTATATACATATAAAATAGTTTGAGTATTTGGAATAGTTAAACAAAGGGTGCTGTTGTTATTCTGTTGTACTGTAAAGAGGGGGATGCCTCAGCATGTTTGTAGTCAGCTGGAAATAGATTCAATAGACAGGGAGATGCTGAAGATGGAAGAAAGGAATGGGTCAAGTCCCTGAAGGAGATGAGTCAATAGGATGATGGGTGCTGTTCTTTCCAAGGCTAAAGACCTCATTCTCTGCCTGGAGCAAAGGACAAAAAGACTTTACCAAGTTGTAGAAAGACCTTGGGGTGCAATAGAGAAGATGAAGGAATTTATGAGGATTGGCCTCAATTTTGAAGTAATCTTCTAAGAGAGAGTCAGGCAGGGACAATGTTGAAAGACTTGGAGGAAAAAAGGAAGGTTTAGAACAATTGCAGTGAGGTATATGCTAAAAGGCAATCAGAGATAAATTAAAGGATCACCATATAGCAAAGAAGATCTAATTGAGATTAGACCACAAGAATTTGTAGGGGATCCATTCAGTGTGATTTTCTCTACCAGGATTCAGAAGTTTAGAGAGCAAGGACAGAAAAGCCATATGGTGGGAGTGGCCCAGTGATGAGGATTGGCAAGGCATGGATGGCACAAGGAGAAGGGAGTTCTTCCATGCAATCCATCCTATAAACTGCTGCCAAAATGATTCTACCTTAAATAAGAGCTAAGCACATCTCTACCCTATTCAATCAACTCCGGGAGTTTCTTATCGCCTTTAGGATAAAATAAAACTCTTCTGTTTAGCCTTTAAACCCCTTCAAAACCTCATCCAACCTTTCTAGACTCACTGAATATTATTTCCCCTCCCTCGCTCTGTGATCAAGCCAAACTGCCCTTCTCCCTGTCCATCATGTGACACTCCATCTCCCATTCCTCTGTCTTTGCATTGGCTATCATCCATGTTTTGAATGGCTTCATCTGTGCCTTGCTCTGAAACATCTAGAGCTTATCCTTTTACATAAAGCCTCTTCTGATGCGACAAAATGTCACAAAGAGGCTTTTGCAGGTGGTTATCACCTAGACAGACTCCCTCAATATTTAAGCAGGGAGATGATGGAGTGAAATGTCTAAGTGATGATTATATGGTCAAGGAGACTTCCAAAGGCCAGAGAAACCTTTTTCTCCAGCACAATACTTTCCATTATCTGCCTTGAACTTGGAGGAAATGCTTCCTTGATCATAATTCCCTTTTGCAGGACCACAGATTTAATCTGGAAGGGATTTTAAAGGCTGTCAATTCTAAAGCCATCATTTTACAGATGAGGAACTAACAACAAAGAAGGTTAAGTTACTTGCCCAAGATTACATCACTGTCCCTGTCTCAGGTAGGATTTGAGCCCAAGTCTTCTGGACTTAGTGTTCAGCATTCTATCCACACCCCATGCTGCTTCTCCATCAAAACTGCCTTACAATGTGTGAGTTCATTTCCCAAATGTGCCTAAGGGCAGCTATAGCTATCTCACTTTTGTCTTCCTCTGCCTGGCTGGGGCCAGTGCCCATACAATCTGATCAGTCATTATTTCTTTGAAATTCTTACCATATTAGAGGATTTATTGCCTTTTTTTCTTCTCTTTAATCCATACTTCAAAACAACTTTACCTGGTGGAATGGGCAAATGAGAATGAATTGTTCCAAAGGACCATGAAGATGACTGAAGAAGGCACTGTAGAGCTCTTAGAGATTCAGCAGACATCAAAGATGCCAAGGCCATCCAGTACATCCTGGATGAGGCCTTCACAAGTCTTGCTTTTGTACTGCTACTGGACTTTGATGACTGGAAAAGAGAGTGAGGCTGAAGATTTTGTGCAGCTCTGCCTCACTTAAATTCAATTGACATGCAGGTCATTGGTCCTCTTTGAAAATGAAAGATGAACAACACCTTCAGCACAGAAGCTATTCCTTCCTAAACCTAATGGTGCTTAAATCCAACTCTAACATGTCTATAAGCCTTCTCTCTTGCCACCAGCTTTTCTATATAGAGCATCTTTACTAAATAGACAAAGTCTATCATTAGAAAAATCCCCAAAGTGAGTTGAGCTTGGTAAGCATTGGTAGAACTTATGCTCTACAGTCACAGTCCTTAGAAATCAAGAGTTACCTCCAAGCAAGTCATTAGTAGGAATCGGAGAACTTTAATGAAGATTGCATTAACATTAGTGATCTGTAATATACTATTGCTACTTCTTAGTACTACTATGCCTAAGTATGGTACCTTTTATGCAATATAAAATTGGTGACATTTTTACATGTTTTAAAAAGAATGTATTTCAATAAATCAATAAAACATTTCTTAAGGACTTACTATATACAGGTACTGTGCTGAGCTCAGGGAATAGACAGTAGCAGTCAGTTCCTTCAACATAAATGGTAAATAAATAGATACACCTATTATACATATATAATAGAAAGGCAGTAACATTAGAGGGGAAGGCTCAAATGGCTGGGGGGGGGGACAAGAAAATATCTCCTGCAGAAAGTAGCATTTCAGCTGAGTCCTGAAAGAAGCCAAGGATGTCAAGAGGCTGAGTCGAGAAAAAAAAAAAAAGCATTCTAGGCATGGGGCACAGCCTGTGCAAAAACATAGAGTTTGGAGGATCATGTATGAGCAGCAACAATCAGGCCAGTTTACTGACTCATACATTGCATGGGAGGAGTAAATTATAAGAGACTAGAAATTTAGGAGGGGTTTGAATTGTGAAGAAGTTGAAATGCCCAAAACGGGATTTTACATCAATCCTAGAGGCAATAGGGAGTCACAGGAATTTTTAAGGGGGTTACATAGCCAGGCCTATGCTTTAGGAAGATCACTTTGGCAACTATTTGTAGAATGGGTTGGAGTGGGGAGAAACTCAAAAGAGAGACAACCAATCAAAAGGCTATTGCAGTTGACCAAACAAAAGGTAAAGAGCCCCTGAACTAAGGTAGCATTTGTGTGAGAAGAGAATAGGGTGTGTAAGAGAGATGTTTCAAAGACAGAAACAGCAAGACTTGCCAACTGATTGGATAAGTGAGGAGTTGAGGACAACATTGAAAATGTGAAACTGGGTAACTAAGAGGGTGGTGCTATCTTCTGCAGTAATCGTCCTAAAGAGGGGAATGGTTGGCAGGGAAGGATACATTCTGTTTTGGATGTGCTGTGTTTGAGGTGACTTCAGAATACCTAATAGTCAATTGGAGATGTGAAACCATAATTTAGGGAATATTAGCCTCAGGTGATGGGCTACAAAGAGTTGGATCTTAGACTTACAATGTGTCAAGGGAAGACCCAGGAAAGAAGATATTTGATGGAAAGTGAGTGAAATGGAGAACACCAAAGGCAAACAGTGCATGAGGATATCCACAGCCACTCCCTCCTGGCTATTAGTAACATTTCCGATAAAAATGAACGAAACACAATAAAACAAAACCACCCCCAAATGCTTCATTTATGTTTTGCGTTTACTTATAAGTGTACATAGGGCAGCTGGGTAGCACAGTGGATAGAGGACCAGGCCTGGAGTCATGAAGACTCAAATTTGGCCTCAGATACTTACTAGCTGTGTGACCTTGGGCAAGTCATTTAACCCTGTTTGCCTCAGTGTCTTCATCTTTAAAATGAGTTAGAGTAAGAAATGGCAAAACATGCCAATATCTTTGCTGAGAAAACCCCAAATGGTGTCGAAGAGAGTTAGACTTGACTGAAAAGCAACTCAAAAAAATAATATATATATATTAAAAATATTTAATTTAATTTAAATATTAAAATTTAAATATTAAAATATTTAACTTAATATATATATATATATATATATATATATATATATATATATATATATATATATATATATATATATACATGTATTTACCTCCAGGAGGGCAAGGGTTATTTTGTTTCTCTCTTATTTTCTCTTATTTCCCCTAGCACAGTGCCTATAACACAGAAGGAACTTAATTAATATGAATTGAATTAGCAACTTGACATGTTGGGAATAGCTTTGGTAGGGACCCTGAGTCATGTAACATAGGACCATTGCATCTTCTTTTGGGGCAAAGAGTTGCATAGTAGATACTGTGTTGGACTTGGAATCCAGCCTCACACACTTACCAGCTTTGTGACTCTGTCTAACTTATTCTCTGTTTGCTTCAGTTTCCTCATCATGGGGATAATCGTAGCACCTACCTCCCTGGGTTATTGTGAGGATCAAATAAAATGATATTTATAAAAGTGCTTAGCACAGTTCCTGGCACACAGAACGCATTATGTAAGTGCTTATTCCCTTCCCCAACCCTCCTCCAACTGATCCTTGTTCTATTATTTTATAGAATCCTATTCTCTAATAATACGTTGCACTTCTAAGGATTCAAATGGTAAGAAATTATTGATGTGTGAGCTCTAAAGTCTTAATTTGTATTCTAGTTATTTTTTCAGTTATAGCTCAGGAAGATTGAGGAAGAAAGGAAGTTCAGGAAGATACTTTCCTTCTCTCATTAAGTGTACTAATTGTGATCTGCCTCAGACATTACTGTTGTAGCGATCACATCTAAAACTTGCTTCATTTACAATTCTTCTTTGTTCCTGGTCTCCTTTCCCTGATGCTTCCTATTCAAGCCCAAGAGGAATTTGTCAATAATTCCTAATCAGTAGTGTGTGTGTGTGCGTGTATGTGTGTGTGTTGTCAAAGTCAAGAAAAAAAAGGCAAAACAAACAGAAAACCCTACTCTTTTCCCATCTGAAGCATCTTCTTTGCTCAGTAATGCTAAAGACTGGGATATTTTATGATTCTTCTAGTATGCTCTAGAAGTACTTTGGAGGATCATTAAGGAATTAGAAGATAGATTGGCAATTACCCAACTTAGTATGTCCACTCGACCAGAATAAAATGTTTATGAAAATTACAGCCCAGATCTCCTTAAGAATCAGCTCAGTTTTGATTTGAGAACATGTAATTTAAGGCATTTAACTCGCTCTACATTCCACACTTACTAGGCATGTGACTGCTGCCAAGGTACTTTATCTTTCTCAGCCTCAGTTTCCCTATCTGTAAAAGGATAAAGATGATCTCTATAGCATTTACCCCTTCACATCACTACATTTCAACTGTGATTATGTCTGTAAAGCACTTTATAAGTGTTCTATCACCTTCTAAGCAATAATTACCATTTTAAAAAATATTTTGCCTCTATTAATTGTAAAGAATTTCTTTGCCATCATTAACTACTGAAAATGAAAATGATCCATCCCTTGGAAACAGGGTGCTACGGGTAGGACTTCTTGCCCCCTCATCTATTTCTTTTACAGGCCAGCTAAGTGGTAGAGTTGCTAGATCTCTGACCCTGAACTCAAGAAAACCTGAGTTCAAATCTGACCTCAGATACTTACTAGCTCTGAGACACTAAACAAGTCACATGTGTGCCTCACTTGTTGAATCTCTAAATTAGAATGATAACAGTACCTATTATTAACATATTGTGTTATATTATGTTATAATATAATTATAATATTATATTAATAGTACCTCCGAGGGTCATTGTGAAGATAATAAAAGTTAATATTTGTAAAATACTTATAATATTTCCTGGTATAAAATAGGTGCTTAATATATGCTTCTATCCTTCCTTTCTTCTTTCTACTAGAAGTGGTAGATGAATGTAAGCATTTAAATATTGTTTCTCAGACAAGCAAAGTAGCTTATAAGATGATCATTCCAGTAACTGGACAATGGCCCAAATAAACTTCTATCAAAAGCTACCTCCCTCCAGCCCCCAGGAGTACATCTAGATCTATGAGGCCCAGTGGGGAAAGGGCAAGGTTCCCCCTGATTATAATCTAATGTAATAATCTAATCTCAGTCAATGTGCCAAGATTTTACAAGTTCTAGATAAGTCAATGAGCATTTATGTAGCGCGTACTATATGCCAGGCACTGTGCTAAGTGCTAAGGAAACAAAGAAAAGCAAACTCAGACCTACTCCCAAGGAGATCACTAGCCACATACAAGGCATATAGATGGGAGGTAACTTTAGCTGGGAAGATTCTAGCAGCTGCAGACCAGGAGAAACCTCCTGCAGAAGGTAGAATTTCAGCACAATCTTCAGCATGGTGAGGTGTGATTACTGTTGATAACTAGGGCTTGGAGTAGCTCCCTTATTGACTCAGATAACCTGGGCCTTCTTATACCATGATCCAGGTAGTCAGAGTCAGAGGTGTAATTGGCATTTTTGGTACCTGGGTTAAGAAGCACCAACAGGTGCAAGAAGTGGAGAATATAAGTTCCAATCAACATTGTAATTAATGATATATAAATAATATAAAATAATTAAGACATGTCATTTAAATAGGAGTGAGAATTAGTTACTAAAGTGGCTAAGGGGATAGAACAGAATCCCAGATGGAGACACCAATTGGATTTAGATATCGCTTACTCTGATGAATGGGATTTTGTCTAGAATGCAATTTTTGTTCCAGTGGAGAGGCTGCGGTAAGGTTGGGAAGGGAGCCCTGAGATGATTTGCTGTGATAAAGTGTTGTTGATTATGGAGAAAAAATTTAAGAGTAGTTAATCTTCTTGGAAGTTAGGGAAGGAAAAACACTGGAGACTACGGAACATGGCAGAGATTAGGTATTTCTTTTTATGATGGAGAAAAAGGCAGAAACAAAATGGCTCATTCTACTTTACAGCAATATGGAATAAAAACTCCTCTTTCCCACACTTTGACAACTACTCAAGTTCGTGCTACCCTTCAGGCTTAGCTGAAATAAAGTATGTGTCAGATTGTTGTGCCCTTTAATTCTTGACACTGGGGGCAAAACATGAATTGCCCTGTTCTCTTTATAGAACTAGTCAGAGTAGCTAAAAATATTCTGCAACCCTTTGTAGTAAAATGTTAGCTTCAGGAGCTTCTGGTTTTTCTGAGGTCAATAGGGGATAAAGTGCTACCTGCTCTTCTATTTGTCCATGGACATGGGGACCATATAGTATACATGCTAAATTTGCAATCATCGCTTAACAGGCAGATAAATGCTTCAGAAATTCTTGTTTTGGTATTAAAGACAATGACTTGGAGCAATAGTAATTGTCCATTCAACACATATCTATATATAGTCATGTAGATGCATCACATATGTACATATCTATTTGTACATCAGGGAAAGAAGAAGCTTCCATTCTAAGAAATTTAAAACAACAATGCTAGAAGGAGAATGGGATAAGTGCAAAGTGCAAAGGCGAGGTCCAGGCAAAATACGATGAGAAATTGGAAGAGGGAGAGATTACTCTTACCTGAGAGGTCATGAAAACTTCATAGAATTGCTACTTGGATGTACCTTAAAGAAAGGGAGTGATTTCAATGGAGATTGGAAGAGCAAGTTTATTCCCAACATGGGGGCACTGGGGAGGGTGTTGGGGAGGAGAGAGGGGTTGAAAGACTTAAAGAAGGGCTGTCCAAAAGGCCCGCGGACTACATGCAGCCAGGCAGTTCAATTTATGCAGCCTGCCTACAAGCATAGAAATTTACATAAAAGCTTTAGTAAATGAAGCTGAGTTACCGCAGACCTCTCACTAAAATGGAAAATCAAGATATTTTGTCTGTTGTTTCAATAAAAACCTAAGGTTGGACGGCCCTGATTTAAAGCATCAAGATGGGACAGGGCAGGTAGAAGATAGTGTTAAGGGGAATCGTATGAGATTCAGTTTACACTTACTTAGTTATCAATAAATGTTTATCAGAGACCTACCATGTGTTAGGTAATATGTGAGGTGTTGAGGATAAAAAGACAAAAGCAAAAACAATCTATGCTTTGAGAAGCTTAGAGTATATGAAAGAAAGAAAATGTGAGTGTATATGTATGTGTGTGTATATATAATATGTATATGTATATATATGCACACACACTTATATATGTGTTTATGTATATGTACGTGTGTGTACATACATACACATAGCTAGGTAGCATAGTAGATAGAGCCCTGGGCCTGGAGTCAAGAAGACATGAGTTCAGATCCAGCCTCAGACATTTCTTAGATATATCACTTACAGCAACAGTAAGTGGAAAAGTCACTTACCTTCCTTTTGCCTTTGTTTCCTCATCCAAAAAAAATGGGGATAATAAATAATAGCACGTAACTCCTAGGATCATTGTGAGGATGAAATGAGATGATCATTGTAAAGTGGTTAGCACAGTGCTGTAAGTACTATATAAATATTAGCTATTTATTATTATTGGGTTGTTATTTATGGTGGTGGTGGTGTTATATGTAACTACAAACCAGTTTTGTGCTTAAAGCATTAGTATTTTGGGGTATCAGGAAATAAATGTCCAAATGATTCTTAGTACTGCATGAGGGACAACAAGGTAAGGAAGAGAGACAATAGAGAGGCTATAGCCACTAGTCCTGTTGAGTATACTGTCTAATTTGTAAAACATATTGCAAAAGACTTCGAAATTTATAAAGGTCAGTTCACTAGTGAAGCAGCATGCTACAGTGGAAAAAAAACACTGTCTCTAGATTCAGAAGATGTGGGTTAAAATGTGGTCTTGGATATTTATATACAGTAGTTTGAGCAATAATTGGCATCCTAGGATTGGTAGTCTGGAGGGAAAATCAGTCTCCACTCAATGAGAAGTCACCTGGAACTATTGCAATGTTTGAGCTAGAAGGTGTACTTGAGTTATGCCTAGGAGTTTTTCAGGGAACATACTCACAGACAGACAGACATGTGCATGCACACAAACACACACAAACACACACACACACAAGCAGAGTCTATGAGACATACATTAAGAAGAGGAAAGAGAGGCTTCAGAAAAGAAGTAGCAGTATCAGTAGGGGACAGCATCCCTAACCATACTGGGGACTTAACGAACTAAGCCAGAAAGGATAACAAGCAATGGGACAGCAGTTGAAAGGAGGAAAGGAGATGCTGAAAGGTAAAAGTAAAGTTATGGCTGGACCGTGGTCTAGAAGGGGGAGACTGAGGAGGGTCTTTGGACTCCCCGATGCATCTTGGAGCAGAAGATTTATGCTGAAGATCCCAGTTTTATTTAACTTTTCAAAGACTGAAGGAAGGCCTTAAAAGGTTTGTTCTTTCCTCAACTTCCCCTTCTCAGGCCTGTCCAGTAGCATATAATAGAATACACTTTGCTAACGTCTTTTACCAAAAAGTGCCCCATATCCTGACATTTGCCTCAAATGTAAAGAGAGCAGAGGTTAGTCAAAGATAAATTATAACAGAAAATCAAACCTCTACCTGAATGCTAAGAATTGTTCTAATGAGGGGCTTTCATCTAGTCTGATATACTACTAGCTTTCCATCTGGTACAAAATCCATAAAACAGCATAGAAGGGGACTTTGTAGACCTGAAGGGACATTTCACTGCCCCAAGCTAAAGAGAAAGCTAAGCGTTTTAATTGTTTGAGGTTGATTAACTCTTTATAGAGAAAGAAAACAAGGAGGAGATGGCAGTGAAGGAAAATATTATTATACCCCAAGCTGTCAAACACAGGGCTGGCCCAGGTGGCCCACAACCCTACCGAGGCTGAACCAGATTAAAATGTAACTGAGATATATTTAACAAAATAAATAAAATTATAATAAAAAATAGATAATGCTAATATTTCATTTTCTAAATCAAAATGCCACCCTCAGGGATCCTTGTATATGGTTTAGTGCTCCATTTGAGTTTAACACCACTGCCTCAAACCATCCCTCAGTGAGGAAATAGGAAAGAGCTCAGAAAGACTCGGCTCTGCCCCCATCCAGCATGGAAGAGGCTGCAGAAAGGATCAAGTATTGACACCAATTGTGCACTCCACAATGATGGATAACTTTCCCGAACTCTAAGTGCATTTATAGTTTGTGAAAAGCCACTTAGTATTTCATCTCTACCTCCTCAAGTCTCTCAGAGCACTTTTCCCTGGACCTTTCCTTTGAACTCTATTCACTCTCCCTTTCATCACATGTACTTACTTTTGTACACGTTTTCTCCCTCACCATCATTATATTGTAAGGCACTTGAAAAAAATTTGTGCTTATATAGGCCAATTTAATTCAACAAGCTCCAGCCCCATGGCATCATAAGCCCTGGAGATACACAGTCAAAAAATGAAACAATCCCTGCCTTCGGTGAGTTTCTATGCTACTTGGATTGGGGGCAAGCAGACAGAAAACAACGATTCACAGATAAGAAAATAGCGTACATACACACACACACACACACACACACACACACACACACGTCGTTGCAACAATCTGGCTAGCAGCTGGTGTGGGGGTGAAAGACCAACAGAAGCCCAACGACAAGAATGCTGCCAGCACAGATTCTTTTGATCTGCTTTACTAAGAAAAGTAATGTTAAGGGGTTAGCAATCTTACTTTAATCCAACATATACATATAAACTCATTTAGTTCAGGGGGAAAGCCAGCAACCTGAACTTTAGAACAAATACAAACAAGTTACAAACATATACAATATAAACAGACCAGGTCACAATTCAAAGTTACTAAGAAACCATCAACATCTGTGTTGACAAGCCGGGAGGCTCTTAGAGTGGCTGCCCAGAGTCCCAGGCCAACACTCCTCCAGGAGTGAGAGCCTCAAGCAAATAGCTCTGTTCTCTCTTTTTATGCAGTCTTTGGATGTCATCAACAATCATCTGAGGGACTAGAATTTAGGCGCATACTATTGGCTCTGGTCTTAGCAACTCCCCTTAGGGCCCCCAGGGCTTCATGCTCACATCCACTTAGCACCCAGTAGGTAAGGGTTTGGGCCTGGGGCTTTGCACCTAGTAAGGCTCAATCAAAGACACTTAATTAATTTAACATTCTAAAACAGTAAAAAACTCCCAACTTAATTAATATTACACACACATACACAAACACATAAGTAAATGCTAAGTGACTTCAAAGACAGAGGATCTGATATCTGGGAGAAGGCGATATCTTTGTACACCTTTGTTCTCCTACTGCACATTATAGAGTTCTCCACACATTTGATGTTTAATATATACATTATATAAACAAATCAACTAAATGAAACACTGAAAGGGAAGCACAACTCAAGTTAAGTTCTTTATCCAGCAGCAGAAATGAAAGTAGTTTTTTTTTTTATTTACATATTTGAGTTTTTAAAAAAATACACAAGCCAGGATAAAACCTAGCTAAAGATAGTTTGGCAAGATAGACAACAAAACAATCTTCTTCAGATCACTTAGGAATAAAAAGAGAAAGAAGGCTACAAATAGAAGAAAATATAAAGGATTTGCCATATAAATACATATATATGTATATATATATATATATATGTATATATATGTATACATATATATATATATATATACACATATATAGAGAGAGATGTAAAGATATAGATACAAACTGTTTTATCCATGAAAGATGATGGAACTACTTCTTTTGGATCCTAACATCACAGTTCCTGAAGTGCTTATGAAGGAGGTAGAAAGTAAGAGAACAAAAATGGGAAAAACATTCATATTGTACCAAGTTTATATAGAAAGGATACATGTTGTAGGACTCTGGTGTGGGGAACTTGTGGCCTCAAGGTCACAGGCTCCCCCTGCCCTATATAGGTGATGCAATTGGGAAGGCAATGCCAGACATATACAAAGTATTTGAAGGAAGTGAAAGACGTAAAGGAAATCAAAATGATTTAAGATATAATTAATATAAAAAAGTGACCAAGTCTATTATTACAAGCCCACATACTCTCTCTTATCTATGCGAAATGTTTATGAAAGTTATCTGTATATAAATTGAAGGCATTATTAATGAAGGCATTAGTGGGGAATAAGTATATTTTCACAAATGATATTCAACCATTGATTACATCCTTACTATCACTGGATTATCTAGGGCAGCCAGGAAGGAGGTACAGTAGATAGAATGCTAGGCCTGGAGTCATGAAGTCCTGGGTTCAAATGCAACCTCAGAGACCTTACCAGCTATGTGACCATAGCTCATAGTCACTAAACCTCTTTCAGTCTCATTTCCTCTACAAATTAAGGATAATAATATTACCTAGAGCAGCTAGGTATTGCAGACAACATCTCAAATCTGGCCTCAGACACTTACTAGCTGGGTGACCCTGGGCAAGTCACTTAACCCTGTTTGCCATAGTTCCTCATCTGTAAAATGAGCTGGAGAAAGGAAATGGCAAACCAATTCAGTATCTTTGCCAAAAAACCAAACCAAACCAAACCAAATCAAACCAAACCAAACCCAAATAAGGTTACAAAGAGTTCAACATTACTGAATCAGCCATACAACACTAGCACCTACTTCCCAGGGTTTCTTTGAAGATCGAATGATCTGATATTTATAAAGTGCTTGGCATGTATTAGATGCTTATCGCCTTCTTAAATTTTCATCAAACCCCACAAAATTTCATAAAATCACCTCCCTCTCTCTCAGTGGTTTGACCACTCTTCAGCCTTGTTTACTGAATCTTCATCCAAATGATGTCCACTAACCTTAGATATTGCCCATGGCTCTGTCCTAGAACTTCTTCTTTCTCCCCTTTGTACTATCATATTAGCTCCCATGGGTCAAACTATCATCTTTATGTATATGATTCCCAGATTTACATATCAACCTTAATCTCTCTCCTGACTCTAGTCCATATCAACAACTGGCTATGAAACATGTTGAATTGGATGGCCTTTTGAGTATTTCAAGCTCAATATATACAAAACAGAACTTATTATATGCATAAACCCCCCCAAATGTCTTCCTAACATTGCTATTTCTATCTAGGCCCTAGACTCTAGGGCATTGCAATCCTCTCAAACATTGAGGATCAAAACCTCAGACTTTACCTTGACTCCTCACTCATGCTGCCCACAAGCCCAATTTATTGTCAAATCCTATACTTTTTACCTTTGTAATTTCCCTCAAATACATCCTCTTTTCTCCGGTAAAATAACCAGCACCTTGATTGGGCTTTCAATGCATCGCTACTAGACTAATTGGTCTGGCTCCCTCAAGTCTCTTCCCACTCCAATTCATTTTCCACTTAGCACACAAAATGATTTACCTAAAGTACAATTCTGATCATGCCATCTCCCTACTCAATACACTCCAGTGGCTCCCTATTATCTCTAGATCAAAGATAAAAATCCTTTCTTTGGCATTTAATGTCATCCACAACCTGAACCATATTCCTATTTTTTCAGTCTTCCTACATCTTCCTTCTCTTTATTCAATTACACTGACCTATTTGCTGCTCCTTATACATGGCCTCCATCTTCCAATTCAGTATATGTACAATGAGGCTGTCTATCATGCCTGGAATGCTTCCTGTCTCACTTTTAACTCTTACCTTCCCTGTCTTCCTTCAAGACTTAGCTGAAATCCCACTTTCACTAAGAGGCCTTTCTCACTCCTCCCACAGCTAGTCCCTTTCTTCTGAGATTACTTCTACTTACACTGCATATATTTTATGTTTACATAGTTATTCACAAAGTCTCTCCCTCATTAGGATATTGTCGGCGGCCGGACGGGATGTGCCCCACTTTGGCACCCCGTACTCCCCGACTACCGCCTATCACTCACCCTGCCCTCGGGTCTTCGGACGTCTCCGGCTCCTCTCGGGGGATGTGAGAGGAGAATCACCAGGCAGTACGCCGGAGTCAACAAGCAGCTTTATTGCATGGCGTACCAGAAATCTCACACAAGTCCCACTGACCCTCTCTGGGGAGCGCCTTATATTGGGTGTTTTGGGTTGGCTCCTCCCCAGTTCCTCCCCGAGGGTGGAGCTCCTCCAGTAAGAGCCGCCCCGGTACTGACGTGGTGGAAGCCACACAGGCACCGCCGCATCAGCAGGTCCAGACTCCCTGGCGTCTCACTACCCTCTCGGGGGGCCCAGGCCCAGAGCGCCCCTAACAGGATATGAGCTCCTTGAGAGGGATGTCTATGTTTTTGCATTTTTTGGCATCTTCTTGGCTTAGCACGGTACTTGGAAAATAGTGAGAACTTAATAAATATTTATTGATTAACTAAGACATACATATGTATATACATATATGCGTATAGATACATGCATACATACATATACACACGTATATGTATAGATACACATATGCATACATGCATATTCACATATATACATATACACACATGCATGTATATATACATACAACTTTCCAGATGGCCTCAGGTCACCTAAATCCTCTGATCCTCAATTTCCTCTTAAATATAATAATTCTTGAACTACCCACCTATCTCACAGGGCTGTTGCAAGAATTGAGATAATGTATTTAATTTGATTTGCAATCCTTAAAACACTATGTAAATCAAAAGTCAAAATTTTTGTTCCTCCATCCAATTCTGTATGGTGGAAGAGAGATTCAATATGGAGGAAAGGAGATGGAAATGGCCCATCCATCCTTTCTGGGAATGGTGACAAGACGGTTCCTAGGAACTAGATGCAATGGCGATAAGTTCAGGTAGGCTGGGTTGTTTCATGTCAGGGGAATACTATGAGATGAAATGTGGAGATAATGATGACCATGAGTAGAAATGCTCACCCTGTGAGGGTGCTCTCAGGCACAGCCCTTCTTATCCTGTTATAATTCATAGAAATATCAGCTATTATCATTATTTTGTTAACATTAAACTTAAAGGGTCTGTTTGACTGTGTCCACTGATTAGTATTTTTGTCAAGTTCCAGGTGAAATATGAGTACAAGGAAAGATCCTTAAATAATTCAACCTGGGCCTTGCACCCAATGTACTAAAAAGGACTAAACACTTTTTGGTCTTTTCATTTCCTAACAAGAACAGTGACACACATTTCAATATTGTAGTATATTAGGAATTGTGCATCCTTTTTGTGTGTGCAGCTATAAAGCTTTCTCCCCCCACCTTGTACAAAGATATAACAGATGGAATTAGAGGATATTATTTGGTCATTTGCATCAGAGGTAGAGATCCGGGATTATATCTATGACCATGACACTGCATCAGAGGCATCAGAAAAAGGAAGCTCCATTCTTTGAGTCCAGGGGTGTAGAACCTGTGGCCTCAAGGCTACATGTGGCCTTCTGGGTCCTCAAGTGAGGCCCTTTAACTGAATCCAAATTTCACAGAACAAATCCCCTTAATAAAAGGAATTGTTCTGTAAAACATGGACTCAGTCAAAAGGCTGCACTTGAGGATCTAGAAGGCCACATGTGTCCTCAAGGCCACAGGTTCCCCACCCCTGTTCTAGATCCCTTTTCACCTTTCAACCCTGGGGGTCCTCATTAGATACAAAGGAAAGTGTTTGTAAAAATTAAATGCAGAACAGGCTATAAATTTTCTGAGAGAAAATAAAACCTAAAAAATTTTTTAAAATGTATGAATGGAATGGGAAGCAATAACCTCACCCAGACCCCATGAAGGGATGGTTTTACATGCATCTTTGCTCTGTGATAGAGCATGTGTAGGAAGGGGATGTTTGATAGATGAGTCTGCCAATTTAAGATTGCAGACAATGGTAGGTGATGGAGATGAATAACAATGACTGGGGAACAGTTCATGCACCATCACTCGCAAAATGTGATTAGAGCTAAGACACCTGCAAAATGGCTTGCTAAGATATGGAAGGACCAGTGTCCACGCCTCTTCGGAGTCTTAGAGCAGCTTCTATAGACAGATCATTAGATGCCAATCCTCATTGCAGCTTTAATGTTCCAACTTTCATATTCATTGAAATGAAAAAAGTAATGAAATGTCACAACAATGTAATCACATTGCAGGAGCTCGAAACTCTGCCTTCTAAGGAGCCCCATGTGCTTTGGAGAATGCTTGCTGTCATTCAAAAAGACATTTTTTCTATGCTGCATTAGGCAAAGAAAGAGACAGAGACAGAGAGACAGAGACAGAAAGAGAGATAGAGACACACACACACACACACACACAGAGAAGGAGAGAGAGAGAGAGAGAGAGAGAGAGAGAGAGAGAGAGAGAGAGAGAGAGAGAGAGAGAGAGAGTTATGCTTATAGAACTTTTTGGATGAAGTTTTTGAAAGCCCTAAACTATCTTCTCCTTACACAGGGGTTTCATCTTGAAAGCTGGTTTTTGAAAGGTAGTTAAATTTATGGTTCTCAAGCACTGACTTGCTTAGCTACAGAAATATATAGTCAGTGATAGGATCACAAGTTTTGAGCTGGAAGAAATTTTTGAAATCTTCTAGTCCAAACCTATTATTTTACATATTAAAAAAGCGGGTAAGTGATTTGCTCAAGATCACACAGTTATAAAGTGGCACCACTGTAATTCGGACCCAGATCCTCTAAGTACAAATTCATCTCTTTTCACTAAACTGTTACATAATTTAGTCCCAGATCACTGTCCACCTCCTCCAAGAAGTCTTCCCTGACTATTTTAATCTTCATTTTTACCGGTATTTGACAATTCTATCTGTTGTGTTTGGCATGGTACCTTCACATAACAGGTTCTTAATGAGTGTTTATTAACTCAAACTCACATAAATTCAACTGAATCTTTCTCTCCTGCAGCAGAACCACAGAATCTTACATACAGAAGGATGCCTATTCATAAGATTCTGAATGCTTTGTGCACAATTCTGTGTCATTATTTTGTGTGTGTGTGTGTGTGTGTGTGTGTGTGTGTGTGTAGGGAGCATGTGAAATCCACTAGGTGGCAGAAGACCTGAGTTCAAATTTGACCTTAAGCACTTATTAGCTCTGTGTTCCTGGGCAAGTCACTTAACTCTGTTTGCCTCAGTTTCCTCATCTGTAAAATGAGCTGGAGAAGGAAATGGCAAACCACTCTGGTATCTGCCAAGAAAAAACCCAAATGGGGTGATGAAGAGTTGGACATAACTGAAATGACTCAACACAACTAATGAAATGAAGGCCTATACCTAATATCCGTAATACCCATTGAGTAAAATTCTAAGTGTTTGTGCATTTAATGAAACATAAATGTAAATTATCACTAAACTTTACTTTGGAAATTTCCCCGGAGTAAGAATTTGGGGGTGGGAACAATAAGATTCTAGAGAGAAAATGACTTTCTTTAGAATTAAGCCTCTAGGATTAGATCTTATCCACGTGAGCTCAAAATCTTTGAAATACTTTGGACCATGTCGGATCGACATTTCAGTCTATGTTGTTCTCTGATATTCAAAGTTCATTTGTGTGTATTATAAATATCTCCTCAGTTGCATTGCAACCTCCTGAAGGAAAAGCACCATTTACAATTTTCCTTCTATGTCTTGCTCCCCTGCCTCAACCTCCCATAACGTCTATCACAAGACTGTGTACTTAGGAAAACCGATTTAGAGCTGGAAAAGACCTTAGAGATTTTCTAGTTCCATGTCTTCATTTCCTCATTCTAATTGAGGAAAGTGAGGACCAGGTAGGGAAAATGACTTTTCTAAGATAACAAGCACTGTTTGTTTGTAAGTGACAGAGCTGGGATTTCAAGTAAGATTTTCTCACTCCAATCTCAACATCCTTCCCACCAAACCATACTGCCAGTAGTAGAGGAAAAAATATTATATCTACTCTTCCTCCTAAATTCCTTGGATAATTTTTGTCAGATACATTTTTCTTTCTTTTCTCTTCCAAAATAGAACCATACAAAGTCGGCTATGTCTCTGTGAGGCTGTAATTCATCTGGGACACCTGCATGCGATGCAAATTATTGGAAAAGCTCACTAAAATCTACCCAGATGTTGGGTAGCATTACTTCCTTTTCACAGCCACGACAATTGTGTGATTATTTGCTTTGTTCTGTTCCCAATTTCTTCTCTTATCTTTAGTGTTGATAGAATTTTGCATGTCATAGAATCAAAGGTCTAAAACAGATCCCACCTAAGCTGAACAAATGAGTTTGTACATAACCTAGTTGGTGAAAACTTCAGCCTCTTTGCAAGGGTGGGATGTTCCATGATCTATTAGCTACCAAGTTACTTTCATTTAATATACAAAAAATATTTAGTAAACCTGAATGCTGTGTAAAACTTTTATGTTTTATGTTTAGGACAACAATCATTTATTAAGCACGAATTCTGTGAAAAGCATTGGACTCTGGACTTTGAGGGAGGCACAAAATTTAGAAAAGTATGGGAGAATTCATTCTTCTCCCCATCTACATTCTACCTCCTGTCTCCACAGCTTTGTGAGGGCTATTCTCCACACTTGTGCGTTACTTGTACAAAGGAAATACTCTTACTTTTAACCCCTGCCTCTGAAAATCGCTGACATCTTTCAGGACTCATCTCAACTACTTCTTCCAGAGGCCTTTCTTCATCCCTTCAGCTGCCCTTTCTCTCTAAGACTACCATCTATCTACTCTGTGTCTTGTATTTACATGAGTGTGTATGCACATATATGTACATTTGACTTTAACACAGTATCTGGCACTACATAGTAAACATTTAACAAATGTTTATTGAATGATTGCTTGATTAGAAATAGACTCAGCCCTCAAGAAGATTACTGTCTATAAAGCATGATAAGTCACAAACACAGATAACATGCAAGAGTTTAGTGTATTAGAGCATTACAAAATAAGGTACAATGTGAATTCTAATAGGGAATCTTGTTGCTAAGGAGACCAGAGAAGCCATCATGAAGGAAATGGTATTTGAATTAGACTTTAAAGACTGGTTGGAATTCAATATTCTTAGAGAGGGAGAAAAGGCTGGTATTCCAGGTAAAGGGATTTATCTAAGCAAAGGTACAGAAGCATTAGAACACAGAGTATATTTTGGGTGGCAGAAAACTATTCAACTTAGCACAGAGACAGCGTGGAGAAGACGATGCTGGGCAGTACATTTGGAAAGGTAATGTGCCAACTTTGGACATACTCTTTGCAGTGGGCTGAATTCTGATCTTTTGGAAGTGATAGAATTACTAGTTCTATTCTAATTCATTGACTTCCCATTGGTAGTAGGAAAAGTCAGTCAAATACTATAAAGTAAAATACTTTATGGGTAGGAGGAGGGTTACTATAAGCATTATATGAGAAAAGAGACTTTCTGTCTGACTGAAAATGAACCTAGGGTTAGAAAAATGGACTAATGAGGCTGGTGTAAAGGACCTAGCTAGCTAAATCTCAAATTTGCTTTCTGTTTGTTATAAAGAAAAGATTTTTTTTCCTGCTTGGCACCACAAGGCAGCAAAATAGGCTCATCTCAGGAGTTATCTGTGATTCAATAAGCATTTACAAAGCACCTACTATGCGCCAGGTACTAGGTTCTGAGGACAAAAAAAAATACACAAAAAAATCCCTACTAAGAAGGAGCTTGCATTCAAGTTGAGGAGCGAAGTATATATGGAAATATGTTCATGATAAATATAAAAAGAAGAAATACAAATAAATTCAGAGCAATTATATATGGTGATTTGGGAGGGGAGGTATCAGAAAAGGCTTCATGTAGCATGCTTCAACATAGGCCTAGATCAATTTGGATAATCACAGGTAAGGATAAGGTTAGAAATCTTAGGTGTCACTCAGATTGGAGATAGTTCTTATTTTCACACTTTTAATTACCTTAACCTGAATGACTTCTAATTTGTATATCTTCTCTTTCTTGTAGGTAAGCTCTGGAAAATGCTTGTTCATCATCTGAAGTGTGTGGAGGTAGGGGAAAGGAAATTGAAGAAAAAAAAGGTTGGAGAGAACAAGTCCCAAGTCCATGATGCCTAGAGATGGTGGCAGCAGCAAAAGGAAGAGTTAGGAGAGGAGGAAAATAGGGCAAATAGGTTCAGAAGCAGGAATTCAGACACTAAAGGATGTAGGAGTCTCAATGCTCTGAGTGTGGGTTAACGGATGTTAGAAAGTTTAGTAGTATGAAAGGTGAAAGATCTGAACCCATTCTAAGAACGTGAGCTAATGGCTCCAGGGGAGAGTGGGATGGGGCAAAGCCCACTGTTGGATTCCTAACTTGCTTTAGGTAAAGTATATATTTCAGAAGAGTTTTGAGTCTTGAATCACTTTAAAATCATCAGGTTAATTCATTACTCAAAGGCACCCTTTTAGGAAAGTGTTTTGTATAGTGAATAAACTATCTCTGATTTATCAGCCCTAATTTATTGATCTTTGTTTTAACTTTGGGATTTATATTTTCATTTTATTAAAATGAGGAACATATGCACATAGGATCATATATCAAGAGCTGGGAGGAACCTTAGAGGTCAAACAATCAAACAAGCAAGCATTAAGCACCTACTATGTGCCAGCAACTATGGTGGGTACAAGAGATAGAAAGACAAAAGCACAACAGTTCTCACCCTCAAAGAGCTTTCATCCTAACTAAGAAGTTATTCACATACTTATGTATGTGTTTATGTATGTACTCATGTATGTATGTATATATTGTATTATGTACTTACAAAAAGACAAGGTAACCTCGGAAGGGAACAGAAAGTACAGCTAAGGATACCCAGAAATGCCTGCAGAAGGAACATGCTTGGGCCGACTGCTGAAGGAAGTGAAAGGTTCCAAGAGTCAGTGGTGAGGTGGGAGAGCATTCAAGGCACAGGTCATCCAAGCCATCGCAAAGGTCAGAAGATGGAGCGTCGTGTGTAAGACTATTATAGCTAGATTATAAAAGTAACTGTAGAGGAGTTACTTGTAAGAAGGCTGGAAATCTAAGATAGGGCCAAATGGTGTAAATGCCTAAAGTGGCTGCAAACACCCAACAGAGTTTATATCTGATCCAAGAGGTCGTAGGGAGCCAATGGAGTTTACTGAGTAGAGGTGGAAGGGGTAAGATGGGAGTGGAATCATGACACCTACATTTTAGGAAAATCACTTTAGTGGCTTGAGATCGCTTAGTCCAATCTTATGATGTTTTCCAAACGAAAAAATTTGGGTCTAGAGAGGCCAAGTAACTTGCTCAAGGTTACACAGATAATAGGGGGAGCTAAGTGATACAGTGGATAGGGTACTAGGCTTGGAATCAGGAAGATTCACCTTCATGAATTCAAATCTGGACTCAGATACTTACTAGATGTGCAACCCTGAGTAAGTCACTTAACCATGTTTGCTTCAGTTTCCTCATCTGTAAAATGAGCTAGAGAAAGAAATGGCAAACCATTCTAGTATTAATGCCAAGAAAACCCCCAAATAGAGTCATGAAGAGTCAGACATGACTGAAATGACTGAACAACACCAACCATGTGGATGATAAATAGCAATGTTAGTTTATGAACAAATTTAATAGTAGTAGTTCAATTTTATATGTGTTACCAAAATATTTCTGATATATGCAGACATACATAATCACACCATACATGTCTTTGACCCAAACCTGTGATTTCATAGATGTAGAGAAAACTTCTGGTGGGTAGCCTCCTCTAACAATACAGAGCAGAATCTTATCTGCAAAGTATAATTCTAGAGATTTTCCTAGATTCCTTTAAAGATCAGGTAGTTTGCGTGTCCAGCCAGATTGTGTCAGAGATAGAACTTGAACTCAGGTATTCCTGAATACACCATGCTTCCCTTCAGCATGTTTTCTACATACACACAAATAAAATCCCATTTATTCATTAATTCATTCATCTTGAAAGGCAGACAGTGAAAATAAGGTGAAGGACTGATAACTCAAAGTCATAAAGGATTTTTTTTTAACTTGGACAGTCAGCTGTTCTCAAGCTTTCTCAGATACTCTCATTAGTAAGATCAATAAACAGAGTACCATTTTTAAAAAGTCCTATCTAGCATAAATGCAGAGTGACAAGTGCTACATTAGGTAATCCTAGTTCAACTCTAATAAGCATGGATAACAAACTTGGAATCATAAAGTTTTTTCAGTGACCCTAAATTCATTTATTCCAACCTCGATCATTTTCAGATGAAGGAACCGTGGCCCAGAGAGAGTAAGTGACTATTATAGGATATAAGATTGCCCATTAATGGATGGGAAATTAATTAGCTACAACATTATAATGATAGGGAAGGCCAAGAAATGGCCCAACATGTGTAGGTGTTTTAGCGTGTTAAATTTTTCTACCAAGTTTTGAGGTTGCTGCGTCCTGACTTTAAATAAACTAATTGAATCTCACTACCTTAAGGCAGAAGAGAAAGAATTCTCACAAATCATAGGTTAATTGCCTAAAAAAAAGTGAGGGAAGCAACTTTCCAAATATCTCTGATGGCCTTTTTTTGCATTATAATTTCATTTTCAGAGACACATACAAGATGGTTTCTAAAATGAGTTGGTAGATTAAAGCACTGAGAACAAGCTGTGCTGGAAATGGATATTAAACAATGATACAGGTCTCAATCGCCATTCTCGTTCCTCCTGCTCCTCCCTAGTCGGCTTGCCTACCTGGAGCTAAGCCAAAAAGATCTGGTGTGGTCATCTAGTGGGACATGAACTACAGGAAATCACCACCTGGGGAAAGAAAACTGGTTCAGGAGGGCGGTAAATGAAAGGAGCTGATGTGGGGAATGAGGGAAGGGGGAAGCCTAAGGTCACAAATAGAGTAAGAGAGAAAAAGGAAGTAGGCAGGGAAAGGAAGAAGAGGGATAAAATGGGGAGGTGAAGGAGAAAAGGAGGAGAGTAAAGGGAAGAAAAAATCTCTGGTGGCTTCAAAAGATCTAGAAGTGGTTTGATATCCACCATCCAAGAGCATTTGCTCTATTCTCTCAAACTGAATGTCCCAGGCAGTATGGGATATATCATTAAGCAGTTAATGACAACCCCAAGAATAAAGAAATCCTTATTTGCCTGAGCATCCTGAGCTTCTCATTGCTATGTGATTACCAACAGCAATTGTCCCTACCAGGTGTCTAAAAAGCAGTAATAAAACCCCAACTCCCATTCTCTTTTACTCGGCAGTATCTATGGGCTTCATTATATAGGAGAGGGAAGGGCCTTAATATCTGTTGGATACAATGAAAATTGATGGTGGTGTAAGATGAAAGCATTACCTGTTAAATGGAAGAAGGATAAAAACGTTTAGTAATGTATGAATTCACATCACTTCCACTTACCCAAAACACATTTAACATTTCAGCTTTGTTCTAAAGGTTCACTTTGGAGTCAGGATGCAAACTTTACAAAATTACTAAGTGTTTCAGACTAAATTATGAGTAATACTGTAGGACATTTTTAAAGATTTGTTAAGCACGCCACAGAGCTACATAAAGTGTGTGGTGTTTCCTTCAACAGCATCCCACAGATGCTGTTTGAGGCTTTGATCCATTATTTAGAGAATCTTGCTAGAAATGCCACCATAGAGTGATGTTTCTGTGCTCGGTATTTACTGCCATGGCTTTTCAGGTTGTGCGGGGAAAAAATACTGCTGATGAAAGACTGGAAAAGGGATCTTCTGAAATTTTCTATTCTATGATGACATATCACACCTCTCACAAAGGATGAGGTAATACAATCAGTGAGGTGACCAGAAGAGGAATGAATGTTCGTATTTTTTGAGTTGTGTGACTGCATACCAGAAGTCCATTCTAGATGGCTGGTGAAATCTTTCCCTTCCTCTTTTCCAAAACTGATTGGCTAAAGAGATATAGATTAGTCTTGTAAATAAACCCTATATGAAGATTAATCGATTCAGTGTACACAGAAATAAAAGCCAATGATTCTATTTCAATACCTGTATACTTCTAGTGCTAGTGGGGGAAGACAATGAGCAGTCTGGTAAATTAAAGATACTTTTTGTAAGTATACTTTTCACCATTTGAAATACATGGAATTTGAATGTAAAGGGAATTGGATGTTAAGAATTTTGAAATTGTTTTGTTTTATAAAGTTATTTTTGATCTTTTGGAACCTATATAGGTTAAACTGAAAAATGTAATTTATCTTCCTTCCTCCAGGCAGGACTAAACCTTCCCAGATAAATAACCTTTTATGGTAAAGGAAGGGGAAAGGTGTGTCAAAGGGAACTGCTCTGTCAGCATTTTGGTTGAAGAGAATGACAACAGCAGGGAGGAAATTAAAAGATTGCCCAGCCAGTCTCTTGCTTTTGAAACCTACACTAAAAGTCACCTAGGACCATGGTCAGTAAATATCTATAGGAGAGGAGAGTCTATTTTTTTCTCACTAGTTCATTCCAGTTCATTCCAGATTCTTCACTGCAGAATCACAAAATATTTATTGCTTGTGTCTGTGTAGAGGAAAAGAAAAGTCCCCAGAACTTTATTTTGCATGATTCTTGGAGCTGAAAGTCTTGTCCATTGGGAAAAATTACTTTGACTATGTACTTCAAAGGGGTGTGTGGCTAGCTGAGAAGCAGTGGAGTCAGTTTGGAATGTAGTCTGATGGTGAGTCTTCTAGAAAGCAGAAAGTTTTAAGAAGTAGAATTCTGAAAGGGTACAATGAGTACAGATATGGGTGGCAAATAATAACTGTGGTCAGAATGAGGAGGAAAAGTGGGGGCAGTGCGTGGATGTGATTTTCCTGAACTCAGAAGTTCCAGAAGAAACCTGACAATCTTTTTGCCAAGTCAAGAGGCCTCAATAGACTCTAGTCCTGAGAGACTGGAGCAGAATTCCATGAGGCAGAATGAACTAAACCATATGTGTTTTACCATCGGGCCACATCCACAAAAGCATCCATGACCATTCCTAATATTCTGATAGGTTGACGGGAATTAAGAAGAGAAAATTATAATACCCAGTAGCCTTCATTTCTATAGTGTGACAGAAGCATTCTAGCACTCTAGTTATTCATGTCGCTTTTCTGCCTTAATTAAATGCTTTGTTATTTGGTCTGTGGTTCTTCTATGGTTGATAAATTGTATTGCTCTGGTGTTGACCCAGGCCATGATTTGGAAAACTGATTATGCAAACAACCCAAACTGAACATAGTAAACGTAACAAAAAAAATGAGATACTATAAAATTAAAATAAAATACGCATAATACATGTAAAATACAAAATAAAATGGGATAATATTTGTAGAGTGCTTAGCACAATGTCTGGCAAATGAGTACTATATGAATGCTAGCTAATATTGTGATTATGATTATTACTATTATTAAGGATATAAAAATCTATATTTTCGCATCTAAATAATTGTTCTCATTTAAGAACGACATTGATGAACTTCTCTACTAAAGTTCTACTGAGATGCCTCATTTTGAAATGGAGATAACCCTAGGTTATATTAGATGGGAAGTTAATATTGTAACACAAGGACACATGGACTTCCCGATCACTAACATAAAGAAAAGAAAAGAAAGAAAGAAAGAAAAGAAAAGAAAGAAAAGAAAAGAAAAAAAAGAAAAGAAAAGAAAAGAAAAGAAAAGAAAGAAAAGAAAGGAAAGAAAGAAGAAAGAAAAGAAAGACAGATCACTGAACTTTTCTCTACTAGAAAAGTCTATTGACTTTGTCTGCAAAGAAGTTTATCCATATGTTCTGTCCTTAGCCGTTTTATGTTTTCCTTCCTGGCAGAAGTAAAGACTGCTACAAACTGTGAGAGGGAAAAAAGGTAGGTGACAGGTGAGTTTCATAGAGCCATCAGAGGAATGAGCTATGAGCAGCAGTGCTTCAGTCAGATGAGGTGCCTGCTTCACCCAGAGACGTTCCAACAAGGTTGACTTCCAGCCAGGAGCCTGCCCACTTGAGAAAGGGGTAGTACCTAATTCACATAATGGGATGAAATGAACTTGGTAGAGATTTATTTTTTAGTCTCTCTCTTCAAAAAAAAAATCTTGATTTTTTCCATTATTCACTTTCCGATGCCATCCCTTCTAATGTTGGTTTCCTTGAGGAATGAATTTCAAAGCATCTTAGCTTCCTACCACTATGGGCAATTCATAGTTTACTACCCTAGGTCTCTGCTCAAGTGACTTTGGTGGTCAGAATTGGCCCCAGCTCTTTCCTCCCAGCTTAGTAGAGTGCTGCATAGTCTCACCGCTCCCCCTGCCCCCATATACACACACATGGTCCAGTTTCATTCTCTCTGTTCCTTAGTGCTCTATTGGTTCAGAGAACTGCCATGGTGGTCCACCCTGGCACTACATTTCAGAGTTTTGCAGTGTTGGATCTAAAGGGCTATGATCCCATCAGACTTTTGCTCCTGAAGGGTCATGGCTATGCTGGCTGCCAGGTCCAGGCAAACTTCTGCAGCCTGGAGCCAAAGTCTGCACCTCCGAGGTGTGGGAAAAGGGGGATCTGGAGTATAGGAGTGGTTTTGTAAGCCTCTGTTAGGGCCTTGAGTCTGCTAGTGAAGTTTCAAGTTAGTATTGTGGGAGGTGGAGAGGGCTATTGAGTGAACTCAGGGTCAGTGAGCATCATCACTTCATGGATGTTTGGGACTTAATTTTTTAAACATTCTTCTGGATTCTGGGTGTCCTAGACCATGGAGATGGCTGAAATTGCTTTCTCTTTGAATCATAGTTTCTATTTTGGAGAGGTCTGAAAGGTCACAGGGATCTAAGAGGATGTCTAGTTCTCCTATCTTATTGCTCACATGACCTGGAAGTCTTGGTAGGGATTTCTTAGAGACAAAAGGACTATCAAGGCCAGGAGTCATGAGGTACCTTCCAGCCCCCCCCATTCTATATTTGTGTACCTCTCACTCTTACTGCTTTGAATATGAACCCCATATGTGCTCTGTGTGCACGGAGGGTAGAGAGTGCCTCCCTGTTCAAGGGAATTGTTCTGTAAATACTATTTTTACCATAACTTCTCAGTTAATGACTCTTTCTAAAAGCAATTAATATCAATTGGTTGATTGATATTGAGGGGGAGGAGAGGGCACACAAAATGAGGTTTCATAAATAATATTTATTAGATGCTACAATCTCTCAGGCTTTCCCCCAGAACCTTGAGGGAATATAAGCATCAGCATAGACTTTTCTCTACAAAGTAATTAAGCCATACAGGAACACTGAGTTCAGAACCAGAGAGGGAGGCCAAGTTCTTTTTTGCAGGGGTTGTTTGCATTTATTTTTACTTCTCTCGACCAACAATCTACATAAAATGTACGCACCACATAAAAAAATAATACTTATCATGGGACGTTTACATTCCTTTAAGAGGTCCCGACAATGGCACTGGAAAAATAAGGTGGTTGAGTAGTACATGTTTTGGAGGGCTTATTAGGGATGGGATTTGTAGCAAGGCTATTTTTCCCAAACACGTTCTCAGCTGCAGTCCACTAAAGGAGAGTTAATTCATTAGAACAAGGCAAACTCCAGCTAAATGCATTATAGATAAACTATTCATCTATAATAAAGCTGACTCATGCTGGTAATTTCTTACACACTTATTATTCCACATATACCCCAGAGCCCAAGAAAGGGGGGAGGGGAGATAGAGAGAAAGATAATAAAAATACTTTTCTATCTGTGTTTGGACATATTCTTCTATGATACTGTCTTTAAATCCCCAGGCCGCTTGCATTCTCAAATGAGATAATGAATGTAAAGAATATATATATAAAGAATATATATATATAAAGGTTAGTTGTTGAAGTCATTCATAGAATTGGAGATTAAACCTAGAAGGAAATTCAGAGATCAGAAAGTCTAACCCTTTTACTTACTGAGGCTTAGAGAGATGGAGTGATTTCTCTCAGGTCATACAGGTTGCAAACAGTGATAAATATATATGTAAATGATAATTGCAATGTAAATGTAAATGACAAATATAAATGTAAATAATGATAATATTACATAGTGTTTTCAAATTCACAAATTGCTCTACGTAAGTTATCTCTGTGGTTATCATGTTATCCCCATTTTACAGATAAGAAAATGAAGACTTACAGAGGTTAGGTGACTTTCCAGGTGTCCCATTATGTGTTTATCCTTTGTTCTCGAAGAGGACCATGGCATCAGGGAAATGATGACATGACTTGCAGTTGACTTTAATTTGAGTGAGAGAGGGCTGTGCAAGGTCACCAGCCTCAATTTCTCCTCCAGAGCCATCCGGGTCCAGTGGACTGATATTCCCCAGGAGGACTGGAGATGACCCAGAATGCAATGGGAGACCCTGGCCCTTTCAGGCTAATGTCTTTTCACTTTGAGTGAGATAATGCCCATTCAGTAAACAGGCCTCTTTAAGAAGTTAATCAAGGGATGGCCCCTTTAAGCAAAAACTCAAAAAAAGTCTCAAACTGGGAAGGGAAGACTCTCAGGGTCCTTGGCCAAAAGAGACCAGTTACTATTTAGCATTTACATTCACTCTGTCCTAGGACGGCAGGGACCTAGTGTCCAATCTATAAGCTATAAGTGTTCCATAGCTATTAAGTATCTGGGGCAAGATTCAAACTCGGGTCAGAAGAACCATCAGGTCACCTGGTTCTAGACTAATTTCTTTCCACTCTACAATGGTACCTGCACCATGACATTATTGTTATCTCTGTTTTCTCCTTGTTCTTGACTTGATTTCCCTGGGGTAAGGCACATCCAAAAAAGAAAACTCCCTTAACCCATAAAGACTGGCACCTTTGCTGCAATTTATAGTCTTGGAGAGTTTCCTGATGGCACTGTGAGATTACATTATTTGACCAGGGTCAAAGAACCAGTATGTGGCAGAGAAAGGTCTTAAAGTTAGACCATCCTGACCCCATGACAGACTTTCTCCATGGGCCTCCTTACTTACTACAGCAATGGCCTCCTTACTTGTTTTTATGGTTTTTACACCATAGTCATTTCCTGAAATTTGCCTCCCCATAAATCAAAGAAAAACAGTTAACTAAAACTAATGGGCAAAATAAACACATCTGACAACATTCTGTACCCATAAACCACCCCCTCCTCTTTGCCAAGAGGAAGGTAATTCATTTCATCATCTGGTACCAAAGTAAATCAGTTTAGCTGTCTTGAATTGTTGTTTTCTTTTACATTAATAATATTCATTAATAATACTCTTTTGGTTGTGTTGGTTCCTCTCAGTTCATACAGGTCTTTTCACTTATCTCGTAATTCCTCATGTTCATAATTTCCTATAACAAAATAAGAATCTTACTGAATTCATTAGATGCATTCATATATCACAATTTGTTCGTCTTCCCAATTGATGAGCATTCACTTCTTTTCTACTACTTATGTTTTGTGGGTTTTTTTTTACTACTATAAAAGTGCTATTATGTATAGCTCACTATTTATGAGCCCCCTCTTTCTGTCTTTGGCCTTTTTAGATTATATGTCCAACAGTGGAATTGCTGGATCAAATAAAAATGGATAGTTTAGCTATTTTTTTTCTCCTATAATTACAAATTTTTCCTCAGAATATTTGGATCAATTGTACCAATAGTGTATTAGCACTATTAGTTCCTCCAATACTTACTATTTGATCTTTTCAAAACAATTTCGAACATTCCATCTGGAAGCCTTGTAGCCAAGTTCACATGATTTCTTTGGAGCGACCTGTGACTAAAGGTATGAAAAAAAATCAATTTGATGGAAGTATATAGAAAGAGCTTGGGCAGTGGAGAAGTTCTCCTCTGCTGTTTAGGCTTTGAAATGTCCTCTCTGTACATTTTTACTTGGAGTTAACTGGACTAATGAGTGTGGATGTAGGTATGTGTTTGTGTTCTCCAGTGTATCTTTCATCTTTTCCCAATGGGGCAGTTTTGTGTAGTGTCAGGAGTGCTAAACTTGGGAGTCAGAAGATCTGTGTTCTAGTCCTTGCCTTTTGCACAAATAAATACTTTAACCTCTCTGAGCCTATTTTGTAAATGATGGAGTCAGAGTGAATGATCTTTAGCATCTTTTCCTTTACTAAAATTCCATGGTCCATAATCAGTTGTCTTTATATAAAGACATTCTCCTCCTCCCTTTACTGTTCGGTATAAACTGACTCCTGATTACTACAGTTAGCATTTACGCAGGCCTTTAAGGTTTACAAACTACTCCCATTATAGTGATTATGTGAATGAGAGTGTTATTCTCTTTTTAAAGAGGGGGAAAGGAGACTGAGCAAAGGGAAATAACATGCCCAAGCTTACAAACATAGCAAGAAGCAAGCAGGATTTGAAGTTAAATTCTCTAACTCCAAACTGAGTGTTCTTTCCCTTAGACCATCATGCCCCCCAGGTAGTCCCATAGAGGACATCATGTACAGAGATATAACCAATGGCACTTTATAATATGGCTTTTGATAAATGCATACATTCATTTTAGGTCATAGAAGTCTTTTTTACACATCATAGAGATATTTATCAGATACACAGTCATGTGCCACAGTGAAGATACTGACCTTGCCATGTTGTGGTCATGTGCCCTTTGTTTTTGAAGAGAACCAATGGCATCATAGGATGATATCTTGATTCATGAATAAATTGTATTTGAGTGAAGCAGACTTGGGTGAGGCACAAAATCTTCATCCTACTGTCTCTTCCACAGTCATCAAAATCCAGTGGCAAGGCAAAAGTCAGGGATGGTGATGGTCTGAGATGCAGTGGATGACCTTGGCGTCTTTGATGTCTGGCCAAGTTCTAAACATCCTCAGTGTCGACTTTAAACATCATCATGGACTTTGGGGGGAAAAACGTTCTCATTTGCCCATTCTACCAAGAGAAGTCTTTGCATGCATGGGGTAAACATCCCCTAATTCATCAATGGATTTGAAGCCTACCAGTTACCCTCAAACTGGTTTAGCCCAACTGCTGAGACTGTTTACGGGGGTGTGGCTACATACTACAGTTTCTTGGAGCTACAGATAAGAGTTGGGGGACAGATAGATACCAAAGGTAGATGAGCAGCCCTGAAAAGGGCTCAACAAGTCCTTACACCAGAAGTACTAGTCCACCTGAACACCCCATACACCCCAATCCTGCCATAGATAATAATACACAGGGAGAGTCATCCTCTCTTCTAAAACTTTACATTTTTGTTTTTGTATAGTCTTCATTTTCAAATATAGCTCTCCCCTTTCAAAACCCGGAGGAGTATTCTGTGTAACTAAAACTAAAAAAGAAAGAAAGAAAAAAAGCAATTCAGCAAAACTACATAATATATTAGCTAAGTCTGACAGTATATGCAATGTTCAACACTAACAGTCCTCTGGACCTCTAGCAAGGAAAGTGGGAACTATAATTTCCAATTTCTTCTTCTGGGCAAGGCTTAGTGATTATAATTACCCAAGCTTTTTGTTGTTATTGTTATGGTTGTTCATTTCTGCATTTTCTTCTTTACACATGCATTTTTAATAATCATTGTACATACTGTATTCTTGGTCCGACTTACAGCACTTCAATTCATATAAATATTCTATTTCTTTTCTTTATATTCTTTATATTATTTGTTTCTTGTGGTGCTATAATATTCTTTTACATCTATGTACCCCAATTTGTTTAGGTATTCCTCAAGAAATGGCCATTGAGTTTATTTTTAATTCAGAAATACTGTTGTAACTCTTTATTTCTCACCTTTGTGCCTTTGCACAGGGTATCTCTCACACCTTGAATGCCCTCTCTACTTTATCTAGTTCCCTTCAAATATCAACATATGCACTGTCCTTTACACATGGCCATTCCTGAAACTGAAAATGAGCAATAAGAAGTATGACAATTACTCCTATTAGCCCAATATTTGCAGGAATATGGGAGAAATGGACTAAAGAGGGTACACTAAAGAGGGTGGAAAGGGATATGTTATTTTTAGTGCTTTCTGTGAATACCAGAAGATGAAAAGACTGTGAGAAGATGCAATCTAGGATGAAAGGGCTGAAGGGGATGAAGTGTTTAAAAAGATAGGAACTTTGGGAAAGTAGAAATGAAATGGATTGGGGGAATGTGGGGAAAAATAGCTGGGAAAAAGCACTTATTGCCTCAGAAGAGGACTGAACCATAAAAACTGGGGAAGTGGAAGGTGAGTTCTCCAGCCAGGGCTTAGGAAAGAGTCAGTTGCTCTGGGTCCAGCCCTTGAGGGTCTTGTGATGATTAATTGGTATGACATTCCCCGGGTGATATTAGTTTCCTCTCCATGGATTCTCAGTTCAACATGGAGTCAATAAGTAATGGTTATCAGGTTCTCAGGGTCAGACTGAGCTCACATCTGGTTCCTACTCTATAGACATATCCCAAGATAGCCAGGATAGGGTACATCACCTACATTAGGGCTTCTTCAACTTTTTCTACTCACAGCCCCTTAGTTGGCATTGTGTGGCCTGAGGGCAGGTACATTTTGTGTTCAAAACCAAGGCTGCAGTGAAGCTGTGCAATGAAACACGGACAATCACTGCCAGAAACACCTCAGGTTCATTATGCGTTTGATTTTTAATTAATTTTTGGTCATTGTGAATTCAGAAATCTTTTGCTGTTGCTAAATTTTTCGTGACTCCATAAGGGCTCGTGACCCACAGTTTAAGAAGTACAGATCTAGATGATATTTCATACATGAAACGTGCATTATGCTCCCCATTTCTGGTGAATCTGAGTCCCCAACAACCCAAGCCCTCTGCTGTCTCCAGTTCCCAAAGGCCTCTAGTTGTTCTTAAGTCCCAGAAATACAAGCCTTTCTAATTCTAACCCACTGATGGAAGATGCTTCCTTAGAACAATGTGGAGCCTGTGCAAAAGACATTTATTTTGCTTAACTTCATATAATAATAGGTTCAAGGGACATCCAGCTGAGCTATACAACTCACCATGCTGTCACACTTACATGGCTATAATAGTCTCTTCAGGAAATGGAATTCACTTTCTCACATGAACTGGAAAGCCTAAATTTTTTAAAAGCTCCCCTAGGATTTAGCTTCTTGCTATGATGCCTTGAACGATTTCCTCATATTTTAAGGCAGGGGAAAAATAGTGTCATTTGTATGCCTGAAACTCTCTAAGTGTTCTTCAATTAGTTCTTTTCTGAGCTGTGTTCTGATATTCTTTAAGGTGGAAAAAAAATCCTTTCTCATGCAGCAGGAGTGTAAGACAATGTCAAAATCATTTCTAAGTTAGATAAATATTATCATAAGCACTGATGTAAAGTTTCTAATAATTGTCAGTGTTAGAACAGCATAGGTATGTAGCTTTGCATGCCCACCTTTATAATAAGACCTTGTCTTTCTTTCCTTTTTAAAACTAATCTGCTTACTGACTCACAGAGATAGAGGAGATTGACCGATAGCAGTCGCTTCAACCAGTGTCCTTCCTGATCAAAATCTCTTAGCTCTTCTTTAAGATCCTAAATCTCCATGTTGGTTCCAATCAGATTGCGTTAAGAGCTTTAAGAAAATATGAGGTGCTGAGAATCAGGAACATCAGAGCTTCAGAGTTAATCTTCTCAAATCTAGATAGGGGATATCTTTGAAAAGATAAAATTTTGCTTTGAAGTCATCTCGAGGTGTAAAACCATGACATCATCGCTATTTCTTCAAAATCTGCTCTCTATGCCTACTGATATTCTTTGCACATGATGATCCACTTCCAGTCACAGTGCTTTTGCATCGGATGTGCCTCATGCTTCAGTAATTTCCTCCTCCATTCTGCCTCAGTCCCCCTGCCTTCTCTCAAAAGTCTTCACCTCCCAAATGGATATCTTTGTGATGGTAAATTGGGCCATTTTTGTCTTACCTAGCCTTTTTTCACTGAATGGATGTGGCCTCAGATAAACTGAGACCTGAGAAAGACCCTCATTTAGAAAGGCCTAGGTCACCCACCAAATCCAGGGCCGTCACCAGGTGTCTTGATCTTTATCTAACCAGTGGACTTAGACTCTGGAGAGGACAGTGAGGCTGATGACTTTGTGCAGCATTGCCTACCTTAGATCCAATCCAGGCACAAGTAAAGACATCACCCTTTTGGTGGCATTTGTCCTTTTAGAGAGCTAAGGATGAACAACAGCAACAGTGGTTCCCTTGCCTTCCAATGGCACATGCAAGGAAACTTGACTTGGGAATCGATTCCCTTATTTCCTCATGAAATGAAGATCCTCAATCAATCAGTAGGTATTTATTAAGGAACTACTCTGCTCCCTAGGTGTCATGCTATGTTAGCTCTTGGGGACACAAAGCCAAAATTGAAACCGTCCCTTTTGTCAGGGGGTTTACAATCAATTGTGTGCATGCAAGTCAATATAAAATGTATGCAAAGTATTTGGAGGGTGCTGGCAGCTGGGAGGATCAGGAAAGAACTCATGTAGGAACTAGAACCTGAGCTGAGTTTTACAGAAAGATAAGCATTCTGAGTGGCAGAGCTAAGGTACAGGGCTTTTTAAACATGAAGGACAGCCTATGCAATGGAACAGATTATAGATAGATGGTACTGTATGAGGAATAGCAAGCAGGCCAGATTGGCTGGAATAGAGAGAGAATTAAAGGGAAGTAATGAACAATAAGCCTGAAAAGGGGAGTTTCAGCCAAATTATGAAAGGCTTTAAATGCCAACGTTTGTAGTTTATGTTAAAAATCCAACAGGGACTCACTGGAGCCTTTGAATCCGGAGAGTAACATGGTCAAACCTGGGTTTTAGCAATTTCACTTTGACAGCCATAACTATATGGATGATGGGCCAGAGAGAGGAGAGAGGGGAGGGAAGGAGAGCTGCTGGAAAGCCCCAGGTGAGAGATGACGGGCTGAATTCAACACAGAGCTCCTCCTTTTCAGTGTTTCAATGTTCTCATCATTCCTGTTATTATTAATGTGATTAATCCCACAGACACATTCGACTAAAAGATTCTAAAGCTAAAATGCATAATAATAATAGTTATAATCAATAATAACATATTGCTTTAAGATTTGCAAAGCATGATATTCTTGTGAAGTAGGTAAATGAATTGCTCACAGTCAAACATCAAGTGAGGAAATGAGGCAAGATTCAGACCTAGGTCTCTGGCCTAAAAGCTCTGCACTCTATCTGCTACTCTGTGCTGCTAATGAATTGTTCCTATGTGTCACATATTGTCTTTGTGGAATATTGTATATGATTTTTCTGTAGAAAAACTGTAGAAATTTAGAGCATATTTTACCCATACTTCAGGCCAAGCTACCACTATGAGACATTATCTCACAGACTCTGCAACATACATTAATTTGCCATAATAGATGACATAGAGATAGCACTATTCAAAGTGCATTGCTTATATGGTTTCAATGATTCCTCACAACAACCCTGAAAAGTAGGTGGTGCAAATTATTATTATTATGAATAATAATATTATTATTAATTATTCTTATTTTACACATGAGGAAACAGTTCCAGTTCCTCTGTCAAAGGGGCCTAGAACCACATAGCTACTCAGGTCTTGATGGAGCCACATAGTGTCAATTGTCCATAAACTTGGATTTAGCATCTACTATGTGCTCAGGCACTGTGCTAAGCAGTGGGAATATAAATAAAAAAAGAATGACATCTCAGCCTTACACTCTGATGGGGGAAGACAGTGCACACAGAAGAAGCTGAAAAGGAAGGGGTAAGTGGCTGCCACAGGGACTTGGCATAGTGGCATGATGATTGTGAAGTCAAAACCAAGCAGAGGAGCCAATGGAAAACGAAGGGCTGACTGGAAAGTTCTGAGCCCTCAATAAAAGAAAGTTTCAGGAGGACCCCACTGCTCTGCCTGAGTCAGGAAGACAAATCCAGAACCAGGTACTTACCAAATGAGTGACCCTGGGCAAGTTACTAAACCTCTGTTTGCCTTAGTTTCCTTATCTGCAAAATAGGTATAATAATAACACCTACTTCCCCGAGTCGTTTTGAGGATCAACTGAGATAATCATTGTAAAGCACTTAACATAGAGCCTGACACATAGTAAGTACTGTATAAATGTTAGTTATTATTATTGTCATGGATAGGTATATTAAAGTATATATTAAAATATAACAAGTTTCTTATTTCCTTGTGTTCCCTTCTGAATGCCTATTTTCTTCTGTGTATTTTAAAATGTTTTATTGGTGCTCTTTTCTCTCTTTAAAAAATTTTTTTTTATTATTATCACTTTGAGAAATAAAAAACCAACATGACTGACACTGCTTATAATAATATTTATACCAGCGTTTAACTGATGTGAATCTATTACCACAACCAGAACACTAGGAAGAACCTTAGATAGTAAGCTTCCTTGCCAGATGGAGAGGGATAACTACCAAAGACACCAATGTTTAAAAAAAAAGAGTAATTTGTAAAACCTTATGAAGAAAGATGATGGAAGATTATAAGCAGTATTATTTTATAAAGCAGAGAGAGGCAATGGAGGGTAAAATCAATTTAAAAGAAACTTAGAAAAATATCCGATTAAGTTTAGTGAATCCTCTGGTTTTACTCTACAAATTTACACTGATATTCGAAAGTTGAGGCCCAGAGGAGTGGCCTCTCCTTCAGGTTCTAGACATAACACTATGAATAACCATATTCCTAATATAGCAGCTCATGAGCCCCCATGGGTGTGCTCCCTCTTAGTAATCTGCCACAAGATTCAAATGTTTTTTTAAATACTACTTTTACTCAAATGACATAGCAAGAATAATAGTCGCAAAGTATCCTCTTCCACCCAAAACAAACAAAAACCCAAAACACACTCTTCCACAAATACACACCGAGACATTGGGAGAGTGGGTACAAACTTAAATACAACACTAATGAGGCACTTGTATAGGAAACACACATTTTCAAGGCTACTCACATTTCTGAGGTAGAAGCCTCTAAAGAGGCTTCATGAAATTCACTCTGGGGCAGGGCACTGGAGTTGATAACAGATGAGTAATTCTCCTTTTCAGCTTGGCTAGCTGCTCATAGGTACAACCTCTTCGTAGAATAGGTGGTTCAGCAAAGCTTATTCTTCTTAGGGCACAATGACCTAAAGTAATGGTCCAAGGTGTTTTTCACTGAAGGAGATCTATTACAGAGTCCAAGTTTAAGAGGAGTTCTCTGCGGAAGGTAGGGTACTCAAAATGTTTCTTTTTGTGGATAACATTATTCTGGTTGCATTAAACCTCAAGATATTTCAGAGGCTCCTGCATTAATTTATGATCACTCAAAAATTTGTCCTTACTGTTCACGTAGGAAAGACCAAATGGGTGAAGAATGTCTATTGCCAAGAATATGATATGCATTTGGAAGGACACCCATGAAGATTGTCCATTACTATGTATATTTAGAAGAGAACAGTTGGACAAAAATTTATAATCAATTAAAAATTATTTTTATAGGAACTAATGCCAGGCCAGGTCTTTCTCTTTCTGTTTTTATTCAGAAGACTTTGGGACTTGAATGAACCTGTACTAGTTCCTACTAATTACCATATCTCTTTATAAGGTCTCAAAAAACTTCAGTTTAGTAATCTGTCACAAACTTTTATAGGAAATAGATGTCAAACATCCCTACAGCATTGGCTTTTATTACACAAACGTGATGATGACTTTCTGTGATTTGATAATTTAGTCTTTTTTGGTTAGTTGTTTAATAATTCATTAATCACTCAGTCTAAAACTTCATTCTTTATTCCAGAGAATGGTCTTGAGACTCAAAAGTGTAGGAAAAAAAATTGATTAAAGGGGTATTGAAATTTGAGATAAATAGAGAGATAGTAAGATAGCTTTGTAAATCTCAAGTCACTTGGCCTAGATGTATGGTATGATAAGGCAAATGAAAACCTTGAAGATGGGATTTTTGAATTACTATCCATTACTTTCAAAGAATTATGAAAACTTATAATAATAGCTACCATTTATATAGTGCTTTACAATTTGCAAAGTGCTCTATAGATTTCTAATTTTAGCCTCACAATAACACTGAGAAGTACATGCCATTATTATGTTATTCCCATTTTACAGATTAGGAAATTGAGGCAGACAAAAGTTAATTTCAACTCAGGTCTTCCTGACTCTAGGTCCAGAGCTCTACCCACTGTCTTACCTTGCTAATGCCAAACTCTATATTCATGCTTCTGTGATCCTATATACTTGTGAAGAGGCACATAATACCTTGATTTTCAAAAACAGAAAGAAATTAGATTCTGCAAACTATTTCTTGGTAAGTTTGACAATGATTTTTTTATGAAAGTCTGTGATAAAATCCCCCTCCTTGTAGTCTTCAAACTGAGATGAGATGACCACTTGTCAGATATGTTGTCAAAGGATTTCTTTTTTCAGGTATGAATTAAGCTACATGCTTCTGAGATACTTTTAATTTCTGAAATTCTGTGATACTGTGATCTTAGGCAAACTAACTAGAGTGTGTCCAAAGGAAAGCAAATAGGACGGAAGAGGGATTTAAAACTATGTCATTTGATGCTAAACTGAGAAGAAAAATAAAGGCAGAGGGGGCACAAAGACAATCTTCAAATATTTTAAAGGCTGACATATAGAAAAGAGATTTGGCTTATTTTATAAGATTCCAGATAGAATACCTAAGACTACAAATGTAAACTTTCAGAGGAAGCAGGTTTTGCCTCAGTATAAGGAAGAACTAACAATTTCAGTTGCATGCAAATAGAATAGACTGCCTTGGGAGATCATCCACTGGTCTGGTTGATTACCTGCCATAGATTGGGATGCCATAGATTGTTATAGAGGAAATTCATAAAATGGGTAGGAAGATAGTAGATTATTATGGTCTTATTTTTATTTCATGTATACATTCCCTTTATTTGGTATTTCCAGATGGATTCATGAATGAACACAATCCAAAGTCAAAAAGCACTTACTAAGTACCTAATATGTGTCTGGCGCTGTACTAAGCACCGAGAATAGAAAAATAGACAAAAACAGTTCCTGCCCTCAGGGAGCTTATGGTCTAATGGGGTAGACAACAAACAATCAATTGCAGAAACAACATATGTACAGGCTAAATCAGTGAATTAGATAAGATAACAACAGCAACATTTATTATGCTTTTTAAATTGTTTTAGACTACAGATTCTGAAGTAAAATCTCTAGTTTTTAAACAGGATGTGGTGATAACCCAATTCCACCATTTAAGAAGCATTTATTAAGCAACTACTCTGTCATAGACCCTGCACTAGGTTCTGCAAATACCAACACAGTGGTGAGACCATGCCTGCCCTCAAAGAGAACAATCTAATATTTCTTATCATAAAACTACTGCAATTAGATGCAGAGTGGCAGCATCAGAATGAGCCGTATCTAGGAAGTCAGAAGAAACTATCTAGTCCGACCCACACAATTTCTACAAGAGGCACCTCTACAATACTGCAGCTACCTCTGCTCTCAGGGGCCAAGAACAAAACAAATCCCTCTTCCACAGACAGCTTGAGCATATGTCCAGACTCCCCCCCACCTCACAGCTACATGACTGAGCAAATCATTTAACCAATTTTCATGGAATTGCATTGAATTGATCACTGCCTCCCTGTGTTGCCCAAAAGATGCTGACAGAGAAGGAAAGGGCCAGGAGGGAAGGCACTCCTTGCCCTCTGTTAAGCTCTTGTAATTATTCTATGCATATCAAGATATTCTATCTTACTCTAATGCAAATACACAACATATGGTTTTAATGTCTAACTTTGAGGTTTGTAGCAACACTCAACTAACCTTAATGTAGAGAGTATACTTGGTAAAGTAAATCATTTTACAAATGTACACTAATGCTTTTAGTTTTTTTTTGTATTGTGATCCTTGATCTTGTAGCAGATGGTCCTCTGATCTATCATTCCTGAAATAAACTCACCAAAATCTTCTTGTAAGTATATGCTAAATATAGAATTATAAAAGAAATCTGCTTATGCGGAACGTAACTGCCAGATATACTAGTCCCACCCTTCTGATAAAATATAGATTTCCTATTAAAGAGCAGAGCATTCTCTTTCTTACTGTAAGAGCTGAATTATAGAATATGAGAAATGGAAGGATCATAGGTTCAAAGACTGGCAGATTGAAGAGACCTAAGAAGTCATTTTATTTAACTAGGGCATTTTATAGATTAGGATTTGGGTAGAGTGGAGGACAGTGGAGTGAAACTGGTTAAATCTAGGTCTCTGAAAACAAATTCAATCCCAAAGTACACTGCCTTCTGCTTCGGGGCCTTAGTATTTCATTTAATCATAAATTGAGTACATTTGCACTCACTTTAATCTCTCGCCTCTCTGCATCTTGTTTTTCAGAGACAGAAAAATAAGTATCCATAGCCACACAAGCTTTAATAATACACCATCTCTCACCCAAATGATTTTAGCTAGGTCCCTTTCAACTTCAACTTCAACCTTATTAAGTAGTGCCTACTATGTGCAGAGCACTGTGTTAGGGAATGAAGGTGATTAAGAGAGTAACTAAGATCATCAGCTGGAGACACAATAAACTAATAACTATATGTGTAGGTGGCTTTGGGGGAATGATTGTACAAGCTTCTTTAAGATTTCCTTCCACTGCTAAGCTGCTTTATGCATCTACTTACATTTTTTCCTATCATCTACAATCCCGACATTTCTTTTCTAAAGGCAGTGTCAAAAAAGTACAGAGGAACAATCCAATAATCATATTACTTTAAGAAAAGAGAATACTCTTTCTCAGCCAAAGTGGTGGCACATGCTTATAATTCCTATTACTGGAGAAATCTGAGGATGGTGGATCACTTGAGTTATGGAGTTCTGAGCTTCAGTTGGGCTAAAGCCAATGTGGTAATGGATAGGGGGCAGGGAGGGAGCAGAAGGCTGCCTAAGGAGCTTCTAACCAGCCCAGGTCAGAAATGAGCAAGCCAAAGCTTCCATGCCTATCAACAGGAGAGTCGACCCATGACTGACCACTGTACTTCCAGCCTGGGCTAGATATGGAGATCAAAGTCACAAAAAAAAGCAAAACCAAAAACAAACAAACAAACGAAAACATTCTTTTTTGCTAGGCAGGGAGAGGAAGACCAGACCTGGTTTCTATTCTTTTCTGTCACTAACATTTTTGTGACCATGGATAATCCCTCTTCTCTCCTCACGGGCTCAGCTGCCTCATTTATAAAATAAGGTTGTTGGACGCCCAGAAAAAAAAAAGTACCCCGACAGTTCTGATATACTAGAAATCAATAACCATTTTGTGTTTTGAAGATCATTCTCTTCACTCCTCTTCCCTCTCACACTCACTTTTACTGATTGGCCCCACCACTCTGAGGAGACAAGAAACAAGTTAAAGGAAAAAAAAACCTAGCCAGAATGATCATAAGGAGTATCTGCTAGAACCTCCCCCCCCCCAAAAAAAAAGTACAAACCCTTGTATTCATTGACATCTTTGCTATTCATTGTCAGTATATTTGGAAGAAACAACACCATCTGATTGACTTAAATATAAAGACTCACTCTCAAGTCATGGCAGAGATAGTCAATATTTGATTAGATATACATGTACCTACCTCAGGATCAGGACAAAAGGCTGGGTGTGGCTGTCCCAAAATTTGTTTGTCTTTGTTATTTCCAGTGTTTTGATATCAATACACTGCAGTTTCCATCCAATCCAAAAAGCAAGTATTAAATGCCTACTAGATGCCAAGCATTGGTATTAGGGATATAAAGACAAGACAAAATAGAACAAAACGAAATAAAATCTCTTCCTTCAAGGAGCTTAAAAAGATACATGTGAACAGATAATGATGATGATGATGATGGTGTTGATAATAGTCTTTATTATTAATATATAGTCCTTTAAGATTTGTAAAGCACTTTGCAAACATGATCTCATTTTGTCCTCACAACCCCGGAAGGTAGGGGCTGGTATTTATCCTTATTTTCAAAATGAAGAAACTAAGTCTGAAGGAGGCCCAGGATCACACAACTAGTAAGTCCCTAAAGATGTATCTCAACTCTGGTCTTCCTGACTCCAAGTCTAGCACTACTTCAACTGAGAGGATGGGAGAGAACACTAATCATTATTCATCAGAAAAGGCTTCTCCTAGGAGAGGGCACTTATGATAAGCTTGGAAAAAAGTGAAGCCTCCTCACAGGCTGAAGTTAGTTCAGTTCTCTGAATGTGAGTCATGGCCCCTTTCCTTGCATTCCATCAACAACCATCTCAGGAACTTAGACTGCAAGCCCATTTCCCCTTATTCCTGATTATCCACATAAGCCCTCTCTATCTTCCCCCTTGCTCTGATCCACCCTGAAGTATTATACTGCTGTTTTTCAGAGCAAAACTTCCTGCTTTCTTGCTTCCTCCCACCTATCAAATTCTCTCTCAGAGACTACCATATCTGGGCATGTCTTCTCCACATTGCTGCTACTTTATTCAGGGCCAGAGCTGGAGAGGACTACGTTGCTCTGATTCATAACAAAGTCTGGGCCTGCTGGCAGGGCTTGGTACCACGTCACTGACCCAGCTATTTCCCTTCCATCACTACTCTATTCCTACTGCAACATGATCCCCACCTGCTCGAATAGCTGGAATTTGTATTTGGTTCCCCAGTTATCAGAACAGTTCTGGTCACCTTTGAATCAATCATTTCAGTTAAAAACATATATGTGGTGGTATATTTTTCATAGTTTTTTTTCAAATAGCTGATATTTCTAGATCTCTGTCAATCACACTACCATGGAAATGGATGGTGTTGGTTGGTTGACCCAGATGTTCAAATTAGAACGATTCTCAGAATCATCCTGCCCTTGTGTGTCATCACAGCCTGACACTGACTGGAAAGGTAGTTGCCTAGCATCTAATGGTCTGCCAGTTTTCTTCTCCTGAGCTACGAAATTGTTTCATTTAAGAGAGCAAGCGCTCCCGTGTTGGCCCAGCTGTGGGTGCTCAGAGATTTTCCAGGAACTCAGGTTGCGACATTTAAAGAAATGCTGATTTACCTCAAACTCACCATGTCCAAAACGAACACATCACTTCACCTGTCCCTTCTGCAAACTACCCTATTTCTTCTGATGGAACCATTATCCCTCCAGCAATCCAGGCTGGAAACTATCTTTGACTTCTGACTCTACCACTTACAAGCTGTTTGTCTTAGGTCATTTAATCTCTTGGGACTTCAGTTCCTCATCTATAAAATGAGAGAAATTGGAGCAGAAGACCTCTGGGGTCCCTTCCAGTTTTGAATCTGTGATTTAGTAATCTTCTGCCTCTTCCTTCTTCTCCCTCATTCTCCACATTCACCACTTACCAAATCCTTAAATTCTATTTGCATATGCCTCTTGTGTCTAGCAGCTGCATGGCACAGTGGATAGAGCCCAGGGCCTGGAATCAGGAAGGCCTGAGTTCAAATTTGGCCTCAGACACTGACTAGCTATGTGACCCTGGGCAAATCACTTAACCCTGTTTGCCTTAGTTTTCCACATCTGTAAAATGAGCTGGAGAAGGAATGGCAAACCGATCTAATATTTCTGCCAAGAAAACCCAAAGTGGGGTCATGAAGAGTTGGACACAAATGAAAATGACTGAACAATAACAACAATCTAGTATCTAGAGATGTTAGATGATTTGTCTGAGGTCACACAGCTAATTTGGTGGCAGAGCCAGAGACTAGAAATCAGGTCTCTTAGACCTAATGCTTTTTTTTTTTCACTGATCACCATTCTGTCTTTATTTATATTCATCATTCTTTGTTTAAGTGTGTTTAAAAGGCATTTGAGTCAATCATTAATATTTACTAAGAAAATGCTTTAGTTGTCAACAAAATTTACTAACAGAGAACATTTTGTCCTGCATAATAAATAATGAGATAAAGGAGATATTAATGAATATGCATACACACATATGTAAGTAAGTATATAGGAGCAATACAGTGTACTAGAAAGGAATTTGGGATAAGGAAGATTAGGGTTCAAATCCCTTTCTGACACCCATTTGACAAGGGGCAAAATCCTTACACTCTCTCTATATTCTCATCTGTAAAATGGGGATAACAGCCAACCTAATGAGTCTATTGTGTCAGATGAGATAACATATTTAAAATGTCTTGCAAACCTTAAAGAACTATACACATTTAAGCCATGATTGTTATTAATCAGCAGTCTCAATTCAATTTTCATATTCATCAGTTAGTTATCCAACTAAGTGTTGGACTTGGTGGGGAATTGTGTTGAATTAGAGTGTTGTGCTTCAAGATGACCCTCAATCCTGTCTCTGACATTTAATACCTGTGTGATCTTGCATAATTCATTTAACCTCCATGCTCCTCTGTTTCTTCACCAGTAAAAAGGAAAAAAAAGAGGGTTGGACTAGGTGGGCTCTAAGCTTCCTTCTATTTCAAGATTTATGATTCTATGAACTCTCTGTCTTCATTTATAGAAAAAAATTAGACCCAAAGAATATCATAAAACTTAGTACAAGGAGCCAGATTTAGGCTTAGTGTGAGTAAAAGCTTCTAAACCATTAGCATTGTCCAAAAATAGTATGTGTTATACCTGGAGGTGGTGAGTTCCTTCTCAATAGAGGTCTTCAAACAAAGGTTGGTTCATCAATCCCTTTGATTCTTTAGAGATGGTGGTATTCTGAGATTCTCAACCATACAGCAGTGCCCGGAGAACACTGATTTGCAAAGATGGGTTTTTATGTTAGGATGTTCCTTGGCCACAGCAACATCATTCTGACTATATTGTGCTGTAAGAAATGACAAGCAGGATGATATTAGAAAAACCTAGAAAGACTTCCATGAACTGATTCCAAGTGAAGTAAGCAAAACCAGAACAATGTTGTACACAGTAACAGCAATATTGTACGATAAAGAATTGTGAATGAGTTAGCTATTCTCAGCAATAAAATGATCTAAGACATTCCCAAAGGGCTAATGATGAAGTATACTATCCGTCTCCAGAGAAAGAACTAATATTATTTGAAGATAGATTAAAAATTCAATTTTTCACTTCCTTTCATTTTTTTCCTTTATTACAATCTTTTTGTACAAAATGACTAACATGGAAATGTTTTACCTATTTGTATATGTATAACCTATATTGGATTGCTTGCTATCTTGAGAAGGAGGGAGGAAGGGGTAGGGACAGAATTTGAACTCAAACCAAAAAAAAAGTTTAAAAGTTATTTTAACATGTAATTCTGATAAAATTATATATACATATATACTGTATTCTAAGGATCAATAAAATAAGAATGAGAAAGGCTAAGGTGACAATGCCTGGATTGCCTCTGACTCTGGACTAATCACTCTTTTTATTACTACATAACATTGTGATGCCTCCACTATTTCTATTTGATGTGTCTAGCTTTTTCCAAGTCATTAATGCACTGCTTCTTTCCATTAAGGTGGGGTGGGGTGTGAGTGTGTGTGTGTGTGTGTCTGTGTGTGTGTGTGTGTGCATGCCCATACACGCGCGAGCACACACGCAAATGTGTGCGTGGCTCTCTTTAGACAATGTTAGTAATTGGAAATGATTTTACCCCAGAAGCAAATGCTGAGCTGGAATCTGAAACGGAATTAATCTGTGCCTTGCTAGCATGGATGTGGTCTCAGAGGGCCAGGATTATCTGGGCTAGTTTAGCAGCTGGTTCCATTACAGTGCATTATACATGACTGGACGTCTCTGAGGGCCTGAGAAGCTCTGCTAAGGCATTCAAGAGACATCAGACCAGAAGGGGAAAGGAGGGGGAGATGGAAAGTATTTTTTTATTGTGTTAAAGCTTAGGCAATTAAAAACGACAGAGCTAATCTCTTGTAGGGCTCAACCATGGCATTTGGTTATTTTTATGCATTCAAGGATGACAGTCTCACCCCTTAGCGGCCTTCCTCACAGAGGGAAGAGTCAGCAATATCCATTTTCTCTTGAGAAAAACAAAACAAAACCAAAAAAAACCACCTTGGGCTCCTTGTCCTCTTGCTGTCTGGGCAAGTGGGTCTTTGAAAAAAAAGGAACACTTTCTCTGAGGCCCCAGCAAGAAGATTGAACAGTCCTTCAGTGCTACCTACCTAACAGGTGTTGCAAGGAAGCACTATGCAAATGTGAATTACTATGATTTAAAGGGGGATGGAGATGGGGGAGAAGAAATTATACAGCAGGATTTCAATTTAAAAGCCCACGGGAGCCCTGTAAGAACTTAAAGTTTGATGTGGGGGAGAGAAGAAGGGAGAGAAGTATGGTAATAATAGCTCACATTTGTACAACTCTTTCAATTTATTAATGTAAAGCTAGAGTGCAATAGGAAATATCCCATTTAGCATGTGATCAAATTGATGGCTGACAGAAATTAAATAAATTGCTCAGGGTCACATAACTAGTAAACATCAGAGCAAGGTCTCAAAGCTGGGCTGTCCTAATTGTTAAGACCAGTGGTCTCTCCACCACGCTGTGCTTCCTTGTCAATGAAGTATAGTAGAAGAGACACAGAGGACCTGGGCTCTAGTACTAACTTTGTGAGCTAGAATAATCCACTTGCTCTTTCTGGGGCTCAGTTTCCTCACTTGTCAAATGGGAGGGCTGCACTGCATTACCTCTCAGGTGCCTTCTATCTCTGTCATCCTTTGATTCTAAGGTTCTTTGAGCCACACTGGTAGAACTTATCACAGAAGATTTATGTTTAGTTACAGTGTATTGGTGAGAGGAAGAAAAGAGAACAAAGACACAGAATATAAATCCCAGAGGGCAACATTCTCCCCACCACCACCATCGTTTTCTCTTGTCCCCTCCTAAACATCTGATCTGTAAGTGATAATCGGATGGAACTCACTCAAGACTCAAATGCAGGGCTGGAAGAACACATACAAATTACTGACAAGCTGAATTAGATTTATATATAGGATCTTACAGGGACTAAAGGGCTTTACAAAATAATGAGCTGGATACTGAGAACACAGAGATGGAGGAGGTACATTTATCTGGCATTCTGGGCTCAGCAGTAGCTAATAGCTTTGAATATTTAAGCATGTGTTGTTGGAAAGGTAAAAAAAATACAGCAGGAACTACCTCCTGATATCTCAGTATATTTTTTAAATGTCAAGAATATTTCACATTTCCCTGGATCAATATTTAAATTAGTAAGCAAGTATTTACTTAGAGCCCAATGTTTAATGTGTAAGTTACTGAACTAGTTACTAAAGAAGGCACAGAGAAACATGATATTCTAAATCATCAGAGATAACAGATTTGCTAGGAACACAGACCATATACATACAAAATGATAGCAATGCCAGGCAACATGAGCATAGTGCCTAAATAAGAGGGGTTCCACTATTTTCCCTTTTGTTCTGATTCTTCTTTCACAATATGACTAATGTGGAAATATCTTTAATATGATTGTACATGTATAAATTATATCAGATTGCTTGCTGTCTTGGGGAGGGGTATGGGAGGGACCAAATTTGGAAATCAAAATCTTATAAAAGTAAATGTCGAAGATTTTCATGTAACTGGAAAAAATACTATTAAGTGTGAAGAATTCTTTTTTTTAAGAAAGGTACCACAAGAACTAGGAAGAAAAAAATAACAATAACTGGTATTTAAGTAGCAGTTTCTGGTCTGTGAAGGGATTCACATTCATTAGCTCATTGAATCCATGCAAAGATACTGCCATGCAAGCATTTTATTCCCATTTTCCAAATGAAGAAATTGAGAGAAAGAAGTCTGTTGATGATGAGTCATAGAACCAAGATTTAAACTTAGGTTTGTTTTTTTTTTTAATTCCAAAGCCAGGGCTTGTTTCACTATACCCCAGCTGCCCTGCACTGTGTGATGCATAAAACAGTCTGCCCTATCTCTATACTTCCTCTTTGTTGTTGATGGCACCACCATTTTACAAATCATTCAAGTCTGAAATTTCAGAATTTCTTTCACTCTTCCTTCTTCATTTGAATAAACATTTATTGGGTGTCTACTATATACCAGATACTGTGCAAGGTGCCAGGGATACAAATACAAAAATTAATCAGTCCGTGCGCCTAAGGGGGCAACATTCTAATCTCTATAATCCCTGACGTCTAAACAATTGCCAAGTTCTACCAATTCTACCTCACCAATGCCTCTCACATCTGTCTTCTGTTTTCCAGTATTGCTGCACCCTTCAAAAAAAAATCAGGCTCTCATTATTTCTCACACCCGGACTAATATAATAACCTCCTAATTAGTGTCCCTGTCTACAGACTGCCTTTTCTAGGCCACAGCTCATACCACTGCCTATGCAATTGTTCTAATTCACGTCTGATCACATGACAACTGTTCATAAATTTCCAGTGGCTTCTCATTGAATATAAAGAGATAAAACACAAGCTAACTTACTGTTGGCACTCAAGGCCATCCACAGATATGACTCCTAATGACATTTCCACTCTCCTTGACTACTACTGCTCTTCATTCACTCTATGATTTACTCTGTGTCAGAGTAGATTGCTAGCTGGTCTCTGATTCTCTCCCATCATCTGCTCTTACATTGATGGAGGCTGTTTCCTATGCCTGGGATCTATTCCCTTGCCCTTCATCCCATTATATCCAAATGGAAACCCCTTTCATCAAAGGTACATTGCAAAGGACCATAGATCTGGAGCTGACAGGGACCTTATAGTCCAATCCCCATTTTGAAGATGAGGAAATCGAGGGCCAGGAAGTTAAGTGGCATCCCAAAGGTTGCTCCAGTGATAAACATCAGTAAAAGGTTTTGAACCTGCGTCCTCTGACTCCAAAGGCAAAGCAACCTCTTTTCATTATGCCATGTAGGTGCCATCTCTACCATGAAACTTCTGAATCCCTCGCATAGAAATTATTTCCTACTCCAAATATATATTTACCTTTTTTAAACTCTCTCATATAGGAATCACATGAAAAAAAGCAATATGGTATAGTAGAGTCCCAGCCTTAGCATTAGGAAGACCTAGGTTAAAGTCCTACTTCTACATGTATTGGCTGTGTGACCCTGAGCAAGTCACCTACCTCAGTGCCTTGGACAACCCTCTGAAATTATGGAAAGCAGAATACATCAAGATCTACCTTGATATTTTAGTAAAGATCTGCACTGTTATAATTTGAGGGATTTTCCTCGAGGGAACTTCCCTATACCAATGAAATAATAGGTGCTGTCCATGAAGGAATCCACTCTAATGGGCATTAATAGTTATCTTTGTATATGCTTCTAATTCCCTCTCTGCTATAAGTTCTGTGAGCACAAAAACTGGGCCCTTTTTTATCTTTAAGAGGTCTTTATGTCAGAGGCTCACCTGGGACACAAAGGGAATGAGTAAACTGTTTAGGGAGATTTTGTCACCTTCTTGGCTCATAGCTTTACTGGAAAAACCTCCACAAAAGCACACACAGAGCCTTTAGTATATCGCAACTGACACCCCACTTGCTACCGTGCGGTTCATGGCATGTTACATAATTTAATGTAAACCCCCCAAATTTATATAAATACCCAATCATTCATCATATTGAATAGAAGGGCTTTCCAAGCCATGGCCTTTACCCACAAGTCCTAACGCGTTCTGGCTGCTCTCTGGATATTCTCTGACACTTATTGGATAATCGGGGGGGGGGGGGGGCGGGGGAGGGAGCAGTCTCAAGTCTTTTCCACTCCTCTCCTCTCTCCCTTCTCCCTAAAGCTTCCTGACTCTATTCATGATTTTATATCACATGGAAGAGATGGTTCTTAAGTGAGTTCAGCAAGCCTCTATGCTGTCTTCCAATTATTTGACAAATCTCCCCGAGGGAATATGAGGGTAAAATCCTCAGTCTTTCCCCTTTCTTCTGACGTCATCAGTCAATGGACATTTATTAAGCACCTACTATGTGCCAGGCAGTGTGCTAAGTTTTAGGGATACAATAAGAGGCAAGAGGCAAAATACAGTTCCAGCCCTCATAGAGCTTACAATCTAATGGGAGAGACAACCAAACAAATATATACAAACAAGTTATCTACAGGATAAACAGGAAATAGTTAGAAGAGAGGAAGACACTAAATTTAAGAGGGGTGGGGAAAGGCTTCCTGCAGAAGATGGGATTTTAGTTGGGACTTAAATGAATCTAGGGAAGCCAGTAAGTGGAGATGAGGAGGGAGTGTTCTAGGCATAGAGGAAAGTCAGAGAGAATGCCCATGGCTGAAAGATGGGAGTGTCTTTTTAGTGTAACAGCCAGGAGACCAATGTCGTTGGATCAAATAGCGCAGAGGGGAATTAAGGGTAAGAAGACCAGAAAGGAAGGCTATGAATACCAAATAGAGGATTTTGTTTTTGATCTTATTAATTAAGAGATCACTGGCAACTTTGGGAAGAATATTTGTTCTTCATTCCTTCTCAAAGAGGACCGATGACATGAGGGTGATGACTTGCCAATGGATTAAATTTAAATGAAGCAGAGCTGAACAAAGTCATAGCCTCATTTTCTCTTCCAGAGTCATCTAAGTCCAATAGCATGACATGATGGCCCGAGATGTAGTGGATAAACTTGGCCTTTCTAATTAAGATCTTTCCCAGGTCTCAGTTTGTCTATGGCCATGTCCATTCTATGTCTAAGCCCTAGGTAAGAACTGAGACAAAAGATGGTTCAATTTACCATCATAAAGATATCAATCTAGAAGGTGAGGACCTTTAAGAGTTTCCAGCCAGAACAGAAAACAATTGCTGTTTATACTTATTCTAAAGCATTAAAATCTAAACAATAAGCCACAGAGGCTTGGATTGGGTGCTATTACTGGCCATTCAGTGAAAATGAGTTATTTAGTTTTAAAGGCCTAGTGAAGTCGTTTCCTTTAAAACACAATGAGCTTTTTTAAAGCCTATTTTTCAGAGCTATATTTCACATCAAAATGGAAAATTGTAGCGGACAGAAAGCAAATTGTCCCAGCTTTCTGAAAAAATAAAAGGAGGAGGAGAATTAGCAACTTTCCCCAATTTCTGCTTGAATTGGCAGGTTGTGTCCCTAGAAGGCAGAGACCAGTACTCTGATATAACATGGAAAAGAGAGTGAATACAAAAATCTTCTCCTAAGAACCTATTTCACTCCTTCCCACAAATACACACAGCATCCATGGGAGGAATAATTAGACCATAATAGTAGTGAGGCACACATTTAAGAAATATGTATGAAAAAGTTTAACTCATATCACCTGCTCTGGAGATCCTTCTCTCTGTGTAGAGACTTCAGGCAGAATCTTTGTTGTTGCTGTTCATCCTTTGTTCTGGAAAAGGACCAATGACATCATGAGGGTGATGTCTTGATTTGTGGATGGATTAGATTTAAGTGAAACACAGTCATCAGCCTCACTTTCTCATCCAGGATCATTGAAGTCCAGTGGCAAGACAAAAGTCAAGATGACTTTGGAGAGAGTAGCTTCAGTGGAATGATGAAGTTGATTGTGAGAATTTAAGAAGAGTGAAAAAAAAATATTTATAGTGGCTCTTTTTGTAGTAGCAAAGAATTGGAAATCAAGGGAATGTTCACCAATTGGAGAATGGCTGAAAAAGTTGTGGTATATGAAGGTAATGGAATACTATTGTGCTATACGAAATGGGAAAGACACAGACTTCATAACAACCTGGAAAAACCTACACAATGTAATGCTGAGTGAGCGCAGCAGAACTAGGAGAACGTTATAAACAACCACAGATAAATGGATTCTGTGATGACTAACCTTGATAGACTTTGCTCTTCTCAGCAATACAAGGTTAAAGAGAACTCCAAAAGACTCATGATGGAGAGAGCTATCTACATCCAGAGAAAGAACTATGGAGTCTGAATGCAGATTGAGGCAAACTATTTTCTCTCCTTTTTTTTTTTCTCTTTTGTTTTTGTTTCTTCTTTCTCATGATTCATTCCATTGGTCATAATTCTTCTTTACAACTTGGCAAATAAGTTTAATGAGAAGCTATATGTAGAAGATATATAGGATTCCATGCAGTCTTGGGGAGGGAGGAGGTGGGGAAGAAAATCTGGAACTCAAAATCATGCAGAACTGAGTGTTGTAAACTAAAAAATAAAAAATCTTCATTAAAAAAATAAATAAATGATGCATGGTCTCTGCCTTCAAGGAGTACATAAACTGGTTAAGACATTTTTAAAAGGCACATATAGAAATAAACACAATAAGGCATATATAATAAATACTAAAAAAAAAAAAGAAGAGTGAATGTGAAGGCATCTATTGTAGAGGACCCTTTCAAGGAGTTTAGGCAGGTAGGACAAGAGAGATATAGGATGATAGGTAGCACTGACCATTAATTTCTCACCATGAGAAAATCCATAATCTACGTGGTTCATATATTAATCCCTCTAGAGGAAAAAAAGGATTCAGTATTATAAGTTTAGTAACATTGGGGAGTAGTGATGAGAAAGGTTGTTCAATTACCCCTATTTTACCTTCTCATTCTGCTACTGACCCGTTGCCTATATGGGTTTCCTGATATAAATTCCCCTTCTCTACTCTTTGAAGTTTTGTCAAAGGATTTATACTTCTCTATTTTTTAGCTCTGAGCCCACAGTCATAGACAGCATTCTGGTCAAAATACCCCACTGTTAAAATTCTCTGTTCTCTATTTCTTTCTCTGTCTCTATGTCTCCCTGTGTATCTGTCACTCTATCTCTCTTTTTCTGTCTCTCTATCTCTATTATTCCCTCTCTGTCTCTCTTTCTTTCATTTACCTCTCTTCTATGAATAAGCTCCTCCTCCCAGATGTCTTCTTCTAACTAAACATGCAGATTAGCAAAGGTCTGTAATTAAAAATGTTTATGAAGACAAAGTGCTTAAAGCAAAAGTAAACACATTTATACTTCCTCCCCACTCCTATGCCTAGAGAAAAAGTCTTCAGACCTCCATAGGGAAGACCAAAATGGGAGAAGTGACAGACACTTACCACCTTGGGTTCTTATAGTTCAGAGGATTTCAGCAACACAGCTTCTGCCTTAACTGTCCTCATGTCTAATCTGTCCAAAGAGCTTCACCACTGGAGTCCTGGCCACATACCCACTAACCTTAATTCTCCTCATCTCATTAGGATCTGTACTCCTTTTGAGTCTTCTCCCTTTCCCTGGACTCATACAAACTGACCTCACCAGGCATCGGTAATTTCTACCACCTTTAGCTTCAGTCAAATCGAATTCTCAACTGGGACACCTCTGTTCTCTTTTAGAAAGAGCAGGATTCCTTCCCTAAGAACTTGTAGAAACTTCCAACTACTCCTCCCAAAGGACCTTCACCCTGAGACCTATCATCTCCAAGGCAGGAGGTAGGAGAACAGGGCACTCCCAGGTCCTCTCAACAACTTCCTGCTTCACATGTGGGTCTTCTTAGTGAGAGATTACTGAGAGACTTTTGTTAACTCTTCAATGCATTTCTCATGTCTTCACCTCTGCAGGTAGGATATAACCAGGCAATGGGAATTCATCCAATAATCATCAACCCCACTGAGGTTCAGTTGATGACAGTTTCCTTCTTTAACTATAATTCTTTCCAGTTGGTCCATGCAAAAGTGTGTAGCAAAAAGGTATGGAGGCCATTTACGCCCTGGGAGAAAGTTCATTGTCTCTGAGGGCTATTCAGATGCTTTTCCTGACCAGTTAACATGCAGAAGATCTTGTGAAAATTTCACTTCCCTTACAGAGTTCAAGGAATCTATTCAACCTTTTATAACCTTTACAAAGTAAAAAAGCAGAATGATTAGGACATACCCTTATATTCTCCCCACAGTTAAAATTTTGCTATCTCCAGCAAATTAATTGTAGGGCTTTGGGGTATATTCATCCATAATCTAAAAATCTGAATAGCTTTCTAGTGTGACCCATATTACAAGTACATTTCACCATTGTATATGCATATCCATACAAGCTAATATGCATAATCACCAAAACAAAGCAACGCAATAATGACATCTGTAGGTCTACATAATAGCAGAATATGCATGAACAGAAGCATATATGCAAATAGAAAAACTGTAAAATTATGCATAGCTACTAGGCAAATGTATCAATAGAACACAAATATACAGTAATTACTACGTGCATCAATAAACATAAGCAATTAGACACAAGGCGTCTCTTACACAGTAAAGACAAGTATTGTCATTTGGCTAGATGTGTAACCACATCTCCAGTTTCTCTTGTGGAAACATCATAGATTGCAGGGGCAGCAGGGCAGCTGAGCTTGGGGCCTAGAGTTGGGAGACCTGAATTCAAATGTGGCCTCAGACACTTAATTATAAATGTCTTACTAGCGTGGCCCTGGACAAGTCACTTAACCTCTATTTGCCTCAGTTTCCTCATCTATAAAATGGAGATGATAATAGCCCTTACCTCCCAGGGCTGTTTTGAGGACCAAATGAAATAATAATTGTAAATTGCTTAGCACATTACCTAGTACATAATAAATACTATATAAATGTTAACTATTGGTATTGTTAATTATTATCAGGTAATATACTAACTATATCTAATTCTGCTATGAACTACTGTTCTATCTGCTCCTATTTACTCATATGTAAGAAAAAAGAGCCATAAAATTTTTTGAAAAGGGAAAAAAAATGTCATTTATGAGGGGAGGGGAGGGGTCATCAGGGAAGGGAGTACTGCGCAAAGGAAAGAGTATTTGACTTGGAGTCAGGAGACTTAGGTTTGAATCCTGACTGATTGATGTGTGAATCTGGGCAATAGCTTTCCCTTTGTGAAGCTCAGTTTAGTCATATGTAAATTGGGGGTATTAACACATGTACTACCTATCTACTGTTTCCAAGTGTGAGGAAATCACTTTGTCAATTTAAAAGTGCTACAGAAACCCAAGCCACTGTTATTTTCCACCTGAACTGAAGAAGTGAAAGGATTCCAAAATCTGACTATGAGAAGAGGGTACATAGAGTTAGCCACTGCATTTATTGACCATTATTCTCCCTATTGAAGAGTACTGACATCACGTGATGTCCTTTTCCATTACATTATTGTGGTCATCATGAAAATTGTTCTCTGAGAAAAATTTCACCCTGGGTCAGTTCATGAAAGTTTTTCTGAAGTTTCACTGAATTTTTTATATTTGTTATTTCTCAGTACACAATAATACTTGATTGTATTTCTCTACCACAATTTCATGCTTTCATCATTCCTACTTTCTCACTATCATACCACCAATCTCCATGTACTGACTGATTCCCTGCTGCCTACAAACACACGCATCTATAAAAGAAACCTAATTTGATCAGTCTATTCCTGCTAGGTATTATTCCATGCCTCTCCTCCCTTTCATGCATAAAACTCCTTGAGCATGTGGTCTACAACGGATGCCTCCATTTCTATTCCTCTTACTCCTCTTAACTCTATACAGCATTTCTGACCTCACGCAACTGAAGCTGTTCTTCCAAAGTAACAATGATCTCTTCATTGTGAAATCTAACGGCCTTTCCTCAATTTGCATCCCTCTTGTCCTCTGTAGCCTTTGAAACTGTCGATCACCTTTTTCTCCTGGGTACTCTCTTCTCTCTAGGTTTTCATGACTTTGCCCTCCTCCAGTTCTCCTCCTACCTCTCTGACATCTCTTTCTCAGTCTCCTTTGCTGGATCTTCATCCAGGTCATGACCACTACTTGCTGGTATCTCTAAAGGCTCTGTCTTAGGCCACTTCTATTCTCCCTATCCCTATATAAAAATACCTATAGCAGCTCTTTTCTGGGGGGGGGAAGAATTGGAAACTGAGGGGATACCCTCCATTGGGGAATGGCTGAACAAATTGTGATATCTAATTATGATAGAACACTATTTTGCTTGGTTATCTCATCAACTCACATGCTGATTATCATTTCAATGATATCACTATCATCTCAATGCATATGACTTGCACATCAGTCCCACCCTTTCTCCAACTGCCTATTAGACATCTGAAACTGAACATCCCATAGGCATCTTAAACTCAATAAGTCCAAAACGGGACTCTTTCCCCCTCAAAATCTTTCCCTCTTCCATGCTTTCTTCTTATGGTTAAAGGGATCTCCACTGTCCAATTAGAGTCATCAAGACCCACTACCTCATTGTCAATTCTTCACTCTCTCATCCCCAAATCCATATTTGCTAAGACCTGTAGATTCTATCATCATTCACGTATTTCCCCTTTTCTCCACTGAAACTGCCACCACGTTGGTGCAGAACATCATAACTGTACATTTGACCTATTACAATAGCCTTTTGGCTGATTTTCTCGCCTTACAACTCTCCCCTCTTCAGTCCACCCTTCACTCAGCTGGCAAAAGGATCTTCCTAAAGCTCTGATCATTTTACATTCCTACTCTACCACTTTATACCTATTAGATTGGCTAATAGGACAGAAAAGAAAAATGACAAATGGTGGAAGGGGTGTGAGAAAAGAGAGACTTTAATGCACTGTTGGTGGAGTTGTGAACTGATTCAACCATTCTGTAGAGCAATTTGGAACTGTGTCCAAAAATCTATAAAATTGTGCATAGCCTTTGACCTAGCAATACCACTGCTACCTCTGTATCTCAAAAGAGATAAAAAGCAAAAAGGAAAAAGACATGTATGTACAAAAATTCCTATAGCAGCTCTTTTCTGGTGGCACAGAATTGGAAAATGAGGAGATACCCATCAGTTGGGGAGTGATGGAACAAATTGTGGTCTGTGATTAGAATGCAATACTACTACACTATAAGAAATGGTGAACAGGATGCTCTGTGAAAAACCTGGAAAGACTTAAATGAGCTGATGCAAAGTGAAATGTACAAAGTAACAGCAATATTGTAAGATGATCAGCTGTGAATGACTTAGCTATTCTCAACAATACAAAGATTCAAGACAACTCTGAAGGACTTAGGATGGAAAATGTAATCCATCAATGCTGGTGTTGGAATACACATTGAAGCGTACTTTTTTTTTAACTTTCTTTGTTTTTCTTGAGGTTTGGGGCTGGGGGTTGGTCAATGTTTTCTTTTACGACTTGACTATTATAAAAAATGTTTTACATGACTACGCATGTATAGTCCATATCAAATTGCTTGCCTTATCAATAATGGAGTGTTGGAGAGGGAGGAAGGAAGAGAATTTGGAACTCAAAGTTTTAAAAATGAATGTAAAAAATTGTTTTTACACATAACTGCAGAAAAATAAAACACTAATTTTTTGGAGGTATCCATACCAAAACTGGCACAGGCTTTTCAGAGACCAGTTTGAATCATTCCTTCTTCTCCTCGTTTTATTTAGGCCTGTGTTGTTTTGATGACAGTGGGACTGCCAATTTTTTTCTCACTAAGTTAGTGTTTCTTCAGCTTTGGTATGCACAGACATTGAAAGCTGGGAACATTTAGAATGAAAGAGCTCCAGGAAGATAAGACCAGGGGCTCTGAAGGGTGTGTATAAATGACTTAAAGTGAGCTTGTCATAGTAGAATATCGTGTGTAGCTTGTAATAGAAGGAAGCATTTTAAGTGTCAGTAAAGTTACATTCTTTCTACTCCTTACACTAATGTGTTGATTAGTGAAAACTTAAGTTGTGGGTAACAAAGATCCCTAGAGAAGCTGTGTTAGCCATAGAATCACAAATTTTGAGCTGGATGAGTTTAAAGGCTTCTAGTCTGACAACCTCTTTAAAGATAAGGAAATTGAAAGCCAAAGGTAGGTGACTTGTCCAAGCGTATACATTTGTCAGCAACAGATTTGAATCCAGGTTCTCTGACTCTGTCACTACACAACACTGTTTATTTCTCTGTAATGACATCTTCAGTTTATTAGACCATCCCCAAATACGAAAGAGTTTTTTTGCCTCGAAGGACCATTCAACTGCTCACTTCTCTCTTAAGAGAAACTTCAAAGGAAGAAAATAGGCCTATTCTGAGATAGCATGGAATAGTGGAAAAACCACTGGTTCAGAATTTTAAAAATTTGAGCTTGAAGCTGACTTTCTGTACATATTAACTTAAGGCAAAGTTAAAATTCAAATAGGAGTAATTCTATTTGCTGAGGCCCTTAGACTTGCCTATTTTCCATCAAAACTCCCCAGGATTAGGGACAGCTAGGTGGTGCAATGAGTAGAGCACTGGCCCTGGAATCAGGAGGACCTGAGTTCAAATCTGACACACTCACTAGCTGTGTGACCTTGGGCAAGTCACTTAACCCCTATTGCCCTGCCTTCCCCCCTCCAAAAAAAAAACTCCCAAGGATTTTCTTCAGTGATCTCACTTCACTTCTAGACATGGTCCAGTCATAATGATAATACTACTAATAATAAATAATAATAATACACTGAGAACATTGTCTGGCACATAATAAGTACTATATAAATGTTAGCTATTATTATTGATATTATTAATAATAACAACTAATATTTATATAGCAGTTGAAGGTTTGCAAGGCACTTTACAAATATATTATCTCATTAAATCATTATAACTCTAGAAGGTAGGTCCTAATGTTACCCTTATATGGCCTCAGCCTCCTCATCCTTCTGAGGATGCAGAATGGAGTACCATAGTCTTCCCAATGCCTTTCTCTATAGAGAGAAAAAACTAGATTTTTGGACTCATTCCACTCTGCCTGAGTTTTTCACCTGTACAGAACAAGATGCTCCTACATGCTGGGTGCCCCCTGGTGTCTCTCCTCCCCTACTTTACCGCTTCTTTCTGATGTTATCTACTCCTCATTGGATTATACACTCCTTGAGAATAGGGACTTTCTTTTTATTAATTATATCTCCAGTGCTTAGTACAGGGCCTAGCGCATAGTAGGTACTTATTAACTGTTTACTGGATTGGATTTTAAAGATAAAAAATTTGAGGCAGATAGAGGTTAAGTGACTTGCCCAGGGTCACACAGATAATAGGGGACTGAGGCTGGATTCAAACTCATTTGGGAAAACTTAAGCAAGTCTCTTCTACTACTTCATAAAAACAGTTACTTCTTTAGCAATTTTTTTAATTTAAGGGGCATTTTCTATTATTAATAATAATCATAGCTACCCTTCATATAGTGCTTTAGGGTTTGAAAAGCATTTCACACGTTATTGCATCTGATCTTCACAACATCCCTGGAAAGCAGATGCTATTGTTGTCCTCTAGTTTAGAGATGAGAAGCCTGAGGTAAAGGAATGTTATGTTATTTGCCCAGCATCACATAGTCAACAAGTGTCTGAATCAGGATTAAAACTCAGGTCTTGCTGACTCCTGATCTAGCGCTCTATCCAGTGCACTGCCCAACTACAAACACATGCAGAACAGAAAAAAATGAAACATAGTGTGAATACTCTGCACCTCTCTCCATCATCTTGCTTTGACAAGTTGTTTAGCCAGGTGAGGAGGAGAGAAAGGTACAGGAAAGGACATTGAGTCAAAAAAAAAAACTCTTTTGTATTTAGGGATCGTCTAATAAACTGAAGATGTCATTACCTTCAGTTAGGAAACTCCAAGGTGGGAGAAACCCATAACATCCACCCCACCCTCCCCAAATGCATGAAGAGAAATAAATAGATGGTGATCCAGCTCAGCCAGAAATCAAAAATAGAAGAAACTAGGGCACAGTCAGTATGCATGACTATAGCAGGCCTGAAGGAAAGGTGACTGAAATCCAGCTGGGTTGACCAGACCTTTCTCCAAAAGCTACTTGTGACATGGATTGAAGTCAATGGCATTCAAATATCCTAATATGGAAGAAGGCTGTGGTTTTCCAAAGGGGAAGAACAAGAAAATAAGTGGCAAGGGAACATGAGGGGAAAAGACCATCAAAGATTTCAAGAGGAAGAAAATTCAGTTAAAGACCTAGAACACAAGGAATTAAGTCAACAAAGATACTCCAATTAGAAGGAAGAAAGACCATCAAAATACACAAATGATTACAAACATTTTTAATATTTCAAGAAAAAAAATAAATGGAACCAAAATCTATTAAAACACAAAGCCTGGCAGATTCTCAGTAGAATGTGGAACCACAAGCAAAATGTTCCAGATAGTTTCAAAAGAGAAATAAAAATTTTCAGAGCAATTGGAAGGGAAAAAATGGAAGAATTTATGATTTCATAGTTGAAGTAATTAGCAGACAAGGAAAACCAGTGGCAAGTCTTTCTGAAACAGGAAAGGAGAGAATAATATATTAGGATTACAAATATACTGAAATGAAGAACAATCCAGAAGAAGAGAAGCAAACAGGAATAATTTTAATTATCTCTATACAAGTAAAAGACATTGCTCTTGAAGACAGTATGCATAGACACAACTTAAGGATCATAAGTCTCCCCCCCCCAAAATGAAAAATTGAAAATTTTTGAATATCACAATGTAGGAAATACACAAAACTTCACAGAACTTGAATCAAGGCAATGGCCAAAAGAATACAGAGATCACCCATATAAAATTGGGGGTAGAAGCATTTGATTAAAGTGATGAAAAAAGTGAAAAAGTAATTTTCCAGAAATCTTGTCAATTATTTCTGACTCTATATGCAAAGGTACTAAGACCAAGGCTTTTTTCCTATTTAGTGACTCCTTTGTTCTCTGACAGACTTTTTATTTGATCTTGGAATCCCTAAATCACATAATATTAGAGCTGAAGGTCCCCTACTGCTTCTGGAACCATCTCTCATCTTCCTGATCTGTATCTTGCCACTGGACCCAGATGACTCCAGAGCAGAAAGTGAGGCCGGTGACTTCTCACAACCCTCCTAACTTAAATCCAATTCACTTGCATGTCATGGCATCACCTGCCTGATGCCATAGTCCTCTTCAAGAATGAAGAACAAACAACAACAATATTAGAGTTGTAACTAATTTTAGAGAGGTCATCTGTTTATAGTCACAGTCTTTCAAGTGTTAGGAGAAAGCTAAAAGGCCATTTATTCCAAGGTGCATGTGAAAAAGAATCTCTCATTATGTCCAGCAAATGGTCATCCATCTTTTGCTGAAAAATCTCTGGTGAGAAGACCCTACTACCACCCCACAGAACTGATTCCTCTTTGAAGACTTTTCTTATTGTGAGGAAGTTCTTTGCTATGCCAATTATAAATCTGTCTCTCTGCAACGCCACTTTTTCCCTCCCTTGTTAAACAGAACAACTCTCTTCAATAACCCTTCAAATACTTCAAGATAGCTATAATGTCCCTAAGGGAAATTTTCTCTTCTCCAGTCCTCATACCCAGTTGACATTATTATTTGCCACAAATCCAAGCTCCCTTATTTGTAGGTAAGAAAACTGAGACCAAGAGAGTCACAGGATTAAGAAGAGGAATTGATGGGGACTCACTGCCTGCCTGCCCAATCTTAGCTGAGCTAAATCAAATCTTGTTTTCTAAAAAGAAAGGGGTAGATCACAAATTAGTAATTTGTTACTAATATAATAGTAGGATATGTATGTAGATGTAGGTGTCTGCTTTTATAGAATAAGCTTTTCAAATAGTTATCTTTATAACGTTCCTGCAAACTTTGACTTGCGAGTTCCTACAACCTCTGGCACAGCCTACCTAAAAGAAGAGGGAAAAGCTCAGAAGGGGTTATGAAATTTGTAGTAATGAACTTAGGTATGCCGACTTCTTTGTCTAGCCCTTTTGGTTTCCTCTGTATCTAAAATCTTGGGTAATTTTCAGCACAATCTGCAACATATACATAGATTTAGGAAGAAAATGATCCATGCTTCCTAGAACCACATTGCTGCTCTACAAAGAGGTGGTACATGATTTCTCTTTTGTTGAAATAATCAGTTCTGCCTCCATAATTTAGGGATTAATTTAAGTATATTATTCTAGAGAGCCTGGTTCTTCTTGCTATAATCTATTAAATAAAGGAAGCTTTGGGGTCAAAGTGGGATTTGATGATGGAAACAGTTGTTGCCTTCTTGCTTCTTGTAGCTAAATTTTGTTTCAATTCTTGTAATAGCATTCTTAAGTATGGAAATTGTTGGCCTTGGCAGCTATACTTATTATAAGGTTTTCTTGTTTTTTCTTGCTCTTTATCCATGGACCTGACCTTCAGTTCTGTCACTGTCCCCTGAATACTTCCTGACCATCTCAATGCCATGCCACTTATACTCCAGGCTCTACCTCTAACCTGGAACTCAAAAGTGACATGCCCAAAGGTTCACAGCTAGTAAGTGACCAAGACCAGATTTGAACTTCAGTCTTCCTGACTCAAAGTCCAACATTCTATGTATATAGTATCTGGTTGACCCTGGTAATCAATGGGGAAGCATACCAGTGGGATCTCATGATCAATAGCATTATAAAAACACTGCCAACCCCTCAGGGCTATCCCAGAACCCCAAGCAGAAAAGTAGCTAACTGTGCTCTAGAGACCCAGGTTGGCAGTGCATATGGGAGTTTGAGAGACACTAGCTCCATGACATACACTAAAATTAGATTAGAAGGTTTTTGTCCTCTCCAGATACTTCCATAGGCTTCAGGTCATTTTGGGCACCTTTATTAGATATTTCTAGTTTTAAGTCTTGAAATGAATGAAAACCCTGAGAGATAGAGTTTCTGGATAATTAATAATAAATTTATTAATTAAGCTAGCCACTAAGCAGTGTATTGAGGGTCTGTGATTTATCTGGATAACTAAAGATGCCAAAGGAGACACCTTAAATCCCTTCTGAAAAGAAAATCACCTGACAAGTAAAATTCAACCCTGATTGGTGGATGTTTAATGAGGAGGCAGGCTAAAAGTCTTCAGCTCTTTCTGTTGAGATCATGGCTGGATGAGGAGACTCAACGGCCTCAAGGTATCTGGACAGGGAAAGCTACCTCCATATGGACTTTTCTAGCTAGTTTTCTTCTTGAGCTGAGTTTCCCTAAACTCTAATGGTCAGGGAATTCCTTCTATATGCAAAGGCTCACCCAGATTGGATTCTGTTTATATTCTAAACAGAAATTAGGTCTCTCAGTTGGGTAGCATGTGCCTTGAAGGCTAGGAGCAATCTTATCAGTCAGTCATGCTTTCAGAGACTGACAGACCTTTTCAGAAGTTGGATTTTAACAGAAATAAAAGGAAAGGGGTAGATCACAAATTAATAAATTGTTATTAATAAAATAGCATAATATTAATTTTTCTTGGTCTGCTAGAAGCTCCTTCTCTTGCAATCTGTTCTAGTTGTTCTGAAAAGACTCCAACAACTTGCAGTGGTTTCTCATTCGTAAAGCTGGTTTATCTACCTCATTGTTTTGTCGTGTGTAAGATAACAATGGTAACTAATACAGAGTTGGCACTAAAACCAAGTCAGAGGTTTGTTGGAGTCATCTAAAACCATTCAGGAAAGCCGATTGTTAAATTTTCAGTGTGAGAATTTACCCCTAAAAATCTGTTAACTACAACAAATCAGAACTTGATTTATTGTTTTGTTGATTGTCTAGACTTAAGAAAATGATGGAGAAAATGCTAATAATGCAAATTAAATTTTAAAGTGTGTCACACATACCCAGAATTTAAAAAAAAAATTACAAGTACATCGCTGAACCCAGGAATACAGATTTCCAGATAATTTTTGCCCCCCTACTTCACACTCTCTTTCGATTATCTCATTGGTAAGGAGACACAAGCATCACATTTCTGTGTTGGACTTAAAAATATGTATTAGACACTATTAGATTTACAGAAGACATATTATGCTCCATGTCATAAATGAATCTAGCAGCATAGAATCAGGTAAATTTACTTTTCTTCCTTGTGCTTTCTTACATATTTCCAGGAACTTTATTTTGTCTATTCAGGTGACCCCTTAGGTCACGAGGATGCCATCCCTTACTAGATTATCTTTATGTCTAACTATGGCTAAAAAATTGTTAAAAAAAATCCAAGGAAACCAAATGCTAATCCACTGGTAGTCAGCTCTCTCATTATGAAACTTCTCAGTCTTAATTGGACTCATTCTCTGAGCATCATTACACTTGACTTTGCAAGTCAGCAGGAACTCCCAGAGCTTGCTCTTTGCTTGGACTCTGCTACTTTTGAGAATGAGGCAACAGAAGAAGGTTTCAGGTGAGACATTCAAGTATTTCCTTCTTCTTCAACTTCATTTATAAAGCCATTTAGGCTGGAAAAAGGCGGGGGGGATTCCTGAAACAGGTTTCAGTTCTATGGGCACATCTATGTAAACATGTTGGTGTTCTTTATTTGTGATTTATTGCTTTTATTTTTTCAGATTTTTTTTCTATCTTCTGTCTTTTTAGGGACCCAAAGTTATATAGGCATGTTTGCGCTGGCTTCCTTGCTTATGTAAATTACTGATGCCTGGTGAATAGAATGTAATTTTGCTCAACAAAGACTTCTCAGACTCCCTTCTGAGAGCTGTGGAATCAATTTTTCATGATTTTTGTTGCTTTTTCACAATTTGCTGTCTGTATATGTTTCTTCATCCAAAATCAAGACATATATCCCCCTCCATCCTCCCCTCTACCATGGTTGCATTTTTTTTCACCACAGACTACCTTCCATTGTCTCTTTTATTTGAAGTCCCAAACTCTATTGACTATCCGAAAAATATGTGGTGGTTTGTTGAAGGGGACAGAGAAGTGACAAAGAGTCTGAAGGCATTTCAAAATTTAGCAGGTGTTGGACTTAGTTTATAATCTCTAAGCCACTATATATCTGGAGGTCTAAGCAGCCTTGGGAAAGTAGAAACAAGCAAAGCTTTGGAAGTATAGTTGCTAGATCTGTAACAAGAATGCTGTCTTCACTGGAGTTTTAACTCAGGTAGGGTAATCAGGGCTTCGCACTAGGGCAACAAAATTTAGAGGACAATGACATCACTTTCCCCCGTCAATAGAAAGAAACAACTGAGCTTAGCCCCTGGTGGTAGGAGAAATTGCTTTTTAAAACGAAAACCATCCTGCCAAACCTAGCCCTGCCCTGCTCCTCTTACCCTAGCAGTAGATTCAAAATGCCCCCTAGTTTCTATCTCTCCTCTATGAATCAGTGCCTCACAATTCCTCATCCTTCCAGACACACAGAATAGGGCCCTGAGTCATGTATTGTCTACCCTCTTGGAATTAATTTATCTTAAAAAAATGACTTGAGGACATGTTTCATAAATTTTAGAATGTTTTCTCCAGGTACTCAAGTTGCTAGCTAATGGTTTTCATTACTGAATGCACCATTGCTGACCCATTGTTTGTAGGGTATGTGTTTTGTTGTTCTTGCTTTTATTTCTAGTAGGCATAACATGCTTATTTTGATTCATTTGCACCCTTCCCCTTCCAGTCAACAGTATGTATCTATTAAATCTTTGGAATGTTTTTTAGCCATAGAATTGACTTTAATTGGTTGGACAATGTAGAGATTGTGCCCACATTCTCATTAATACCAGTCATAGGAAAGTAGGGGCGTGACAGAGCTACTAATAGAGGTCAAGAAACTGGTATTCGACAGAGGGGTAATGGGTTATAATTTTCTAAATATACAGGACTTTTTCATGTACAGGACTCTGGAAAAGCAGAATAAGATATTTTTTATAGTTCTTTTAATTTCTTAAGGATATCAATATAGCACTCACATTGTCCAAACATTGTTTGTCTTTCAGGTAGTAAGTGTACAATAGATGAGCAACCTCAGTGTTACACTGGTACTCTGGTTTATAACAGAGGTTTCCAAACTTTTTTGATTATCAATAAAGATTATTTTAAGCACATAACAGCAATATACCATAGGATTATAGATATAAATAAAGAAGAGACTTCAGAGGTTATCTCATCCAACTCCTTTATTTTAAATGAGACTCAGGGAAAATGATATATGTGCTCAAGGTACCATGAGCAGTAAATTTCAAGGCCTGCTGATTTCAGATCTAATGTGTTTTCTCCTGTACCTCCTATGTCTCATACATAGATACACACACACAAACACATACACACATACTGTATGTGTATATATGTATATATATAAATATATATGTGTACTACCATATCCATATATCATATGCAAAGGAATATATACATGATAATAGATATCATACATGATAGTAAACATTAAAACTTGAGATGAAGAACATTTTTTTAAAAAATTGAATAATTTGTTTTATTCAGTTTATTAAGGTACCAAAATATTTAGCTTTCACTAAAATAATATTTTTAGTGTTAGCAGAGCAACTAACTACATTTTATCATTTTTTAAAATCTGTTTTGTATTTTGTGATACAGTGATCTGAACATGTGGTTCAAAGTTCAGTTTATTTTGCTGCTTGGTTTCAACGGCTATCATTGCTGAAACGAGAAAGATTTACAGGTGATAATCAGTTGAACCTAGAAAATTCCATCTTTAAAGGTAATAAAATGATTTGTGGTTGAAAAAATATTATTTTGCTTTACATCTAATTATACTCAGAAGTTTTCCTCACTAACCCTGCAAAGACATTTTTTTAAAGTGCCTTTAGTTCTTGGTAGTATTATGCTCTGCAAGAAATCTTTCTGGACTCTCAATTGTTAGAACTCAGCCTCTAGCCTCCCCAAAAAGTTTTATGTTTTTTATGGATTTAGTATTTACTTATTTATAAATATGCTACTTTCCTCCAATAGAATATAAACTCTTTGAGGGCAAGCTTTGTTTTCATTTTGTCTTTGTTGCCCCAGTGCCTTCCACATTTTATGTGCTTAATAAATGATGGCTTAACTGAAACAATGTATATGTCTTTGACTGACATATCCCTTCTCTATTATAGACAACTGTTACCTGAATTCATATAATAAGAAAGAAGTGGCGCCAAAATATAATCAATATTCAGACATACTTATGAGAGAACTCACCAACAGAACCAAATAAGTAAAATATGTCTTGATCTAAAATCTGCTCCATACATTTTCCACTTCCTAAATTTTACACTTTTCAGTCCATCAGTGGTAAATGATTATTCTTCTATCATTCCCCACCCCCTAAACTCAAACCCCTTTGGCTCCCAGTGGGACCAAAAAACAACAGCATTTTGCAGCCACAGAATAATTCTGTCTCCATTCCAAAGCCTCAACTTTCTGAGCAGGTCTAGTCTTTTGGAATGGGTGGAGCTTAGAATATAATTTCCTTGAGGGCAGGAACTTCTTTCCTTCCTTCCTTCTTTCCTTCCTTCCTTCCTTCCTTCCTTCCTTCCTTCCTTCCTTCCTTCCTTCCTTCCTTCCTTCCTTCTTTCCATTCTCCTCAATCAGGTGGTTTTGGTGCCTGCATAGAACAAAAAGCTTCCTCCCTATAGGCCGAAGCTATCAACTTTGAATGTTCAATCTCACTAAGAGTTACTGAGAAAATGCAGTGTATTAAATTCCAGTTCTCCCAGGTTTTATAGTCACTGGGAGAGTCAGAAAGGCTAATGTGATCCTTGACCATCTGACATGCAAGAGTGAGAGTGCCATTGTGCATCCACACATTAAATATTACTAAAGTATACATTTTTCTTAATATATATACATATATACACACAAATGTATCTAAAATCAATACAAACAGAAATGCTAATATTTTCTTCCTGTACCTCCAAATATCAACTTGCACTCTGCTCTAGAGATATTAAGAAAGCTAGCAAAAGTCTTCAGTAATGGATTGGATATTCTATGGAGGATTTAATAAAAAACAGGGGCAGGAATTGCAAAGAAGGGAAGGCATAGGAGAGCTGCCATCTTTTTTGTGGTGGGAGAGCCCACATGTATGAGATCACAGATCCATCTAAGCAAATAAACACTCTAGACTATGTAGAACATCTAACAATTGCCTGAGAACATTTTAAATACTCCTTTCAGTCTCTAATTTCCATTAAAATTCACATCATTACCTACTAGCTACAAGCAAGCAGCCATTCCAGTCTGAATTATCCTGGCAGACTTCAAAATGTGGCAAAGGAGAGCAAATGTCTTCTAAAAACTGAATGAAAGGTAGTTGTTCACAATTCAGGCTTATGCTAGTTAGAGTTTCAAAGTCTGCAAACTTTAACTTAACATTTGAAAAGAGGAAAATTTAAATTTCCTTATCAGAGCTTTAACTGCTAAGTGTCTAGGAGAATTACACTGTGATGAAGAGAATTTCCAAAACAAGGAAATACAAAGCTTCATTTTCAAACTAGAAAAGATGGTATAGTTGACGGTTTTCACTTTTGTTTTCCAGTATCCTATTTGTGAACTAGGCTTTTTAGCAACTGCCTTTTCTAACTGTCTATAATGTGAAAAACAGTATGTGTTCCCACTCTGATCATCTGGAAATAGCTGAAATGAGCATCAGCAAACTTTACAAAGCCGTTCTTCTTTAGATGCTGAACAAGACCAAATAATTTTATCCCAAACAGCAAATGTTGTTTCCTCATACTGCCAAGTGCTGGGGGAAAAAAAGAAGCTTTTTATCATTTGTATAGATGATATATTACCAAATATAGTACATATCAGATTATTAAATACGCTATAAAGTATCCACTCCAAAATATGTATATTGTGTAAATATAGCATATAAATATATACAATATATAAACATATGCATATATACACACATAGCTAATGTAATGTCTATAACATATGTAATATATGTAGGTTGTATTGAGAGGCACAGCTTACACAGGAAGAGGCAAGTGGTAATCCCACTATATTCTGCTCTCAACAGAACTCACTTGGTGTATTGTGTTGAGTTCTGAGCACTATATCTTAGAAGGACATTGATAATTGCTGTTGGTCCTTTGTTCTTGAAGAGGATGGATGGCATCAGGAGAGTGATGTCTTGACTTGCAAGTGAGGCAGAGCTGTGCAAAGTCATTAGCCTCACTCTCTCCTCCAGAGTCAACAGAGTCCAGGGCCAAGACATAGGTCAGGATGACTGGGGATGGCCTCAGATAAAGTGGGAGACCTTGGCTTTTTTTAGCTAAGGTCTTTCCCAGCTCATTGGTAAACTAAAGGATATATGGAAGAGGGCAGCTAGAATGATAAAGGGTCTTGAGTACTTGTCATATGACAGTCATTTGAAGGACCTTGATATGTTTAGCCTAGAGAAAAGGAGACTTAGTTGGGACATAATGACTAGTTGTCCTCAAATTTGTGGAGAGCTGATATGTAGAAGAATGATTAGATATATTTTATTTGGTCCTAGAGGGCAGAACCAGGACTAATGGGTGGAAGTTGCAAAATAAACAGATTTATACTTGACATCAGGAAAAATTTTCCATCAGTTAGAAATGTATAACCTTGGAATGAGCTGCCTCAGTAGGTTGTGGGTTCTCCTCTTTGGAGGTCTTTAAGTAGAAATTGGATAACCACTGGTGCTTATAGGGAGAGTTCTGTTTATGTGTGGTATGACTAGGGCCACTGAGGTCCCTTTCAACTCTCAAATTCTGTGATTCGGTGAAATTTTGTCTCCCTTGCCAGAATACAAGCTTCTTGTGGTGAGGTCTTTTTTTGCCTTTGTATCCTCAGTACCTAGCACTGTGGGTTTTGTGCTATGGATATGCTTGGAACATTGTAGATTCTTAATAAGTTCTTGCTGATCGACTGACAGATTTAATAATGACAGATTGATTACTCAAGGGGTATATTTAGCTGCTTTAGAGTAAGAGCAAAAACTGAAGGTACTAGAAGTAATATAAAGCTAGAGTTTGGAAATAGATACACAGTGACTGGACAATTAGCCAAGGCATTTAGGAGAAGACAATGCAAAATTGAACTGATTAACTATAGGGTCAAGATTCTGAAGGGAGTAAAGTTAGGGTAATCTTGGTGAGAAGAATGACTTCAGGCTATAGTGAGGATAGAGAATAGACTTATGAAGTGGGGCACAGGGAAGGATGGAAGGGAAGAAAGTTATGGTGAGGTAGAAGAATTTCAGAGTTACACATTTTGGGGGTTAAATTATGAGAATAAAATCAAGGACATATGCATGGCTAAAGAGGAATGAAGGTACTGAGAATGAGATCTGAATAAGTTAATGACCTAGGAAACAAGTATATTTGAGGGGATATCAATATGTAATTTGAAATACCAAAGTATAAAAGCAGTGACTGAGTTTTAAAGAAGGAAGAAAACTGTAGGGGAAGTGTTAGGAAGTACTAGTAAGAAACAAGAACTATGTCCACTCAGGGTCTGAACAGGAATCCAATTTGCCACTTACTACCCGTGTGAATATGGGAAAAGACCTAATGTCTCTGCACCTCATTTTCCTCATTTGTAAGAGAAGCAAGATGGACTAGATGACCTCTAAGTTCCCATCTTATTTGAGGTCTATGTCTTATGTGAATATGAGAAGAAATATATCCCGTGCTGGCAAAGGAAGCTGGAGATGCACCATTATTAGAGGGAGTCAAGTTTCAAGATAAGATGGAAAGAGTGATAGCTGATGAGGTATAATATTCAGGGTAGATTTTCAACAATAGAATAGGGGTTCTATAGAACAAAAAAATAAGAGAAGGATAGAGTTGAATAGGGACACTGTAAGGATCAAGCTGATATGAATGAGTATGAGGAATCAGAGAATGGTAGGCAGGGAAGAAACACTTGGTGACCCTAAATCGCAGGGATTTTGAATGTAGCTTTTGGACAGTGGATTGTGACAATTCCTAGTAGCAATGTTAATGTTTATTTGGCTATTATACCTGTTCAAGAATTGGGAAGAAGAGGAGAGAGGGAAATGCTATCAACAGGGTAGGTGAATATACACATACACACACAGATATATGCACATATGTGTGTATGTGTATGTATCAATAAGGCAAGATTCATGATATCAATAGTGACCATGAATACGCCTGTACAGTTTGGAATCGCAAAGTATAAGAGACTCTCGTGTAGAAGGCAGAAAAAGTAAAACACTTATTCAGGCACCAGAGGATCAACTCCCCAAACCAATAACCCCAATTTGACATAGCAGTAATTGTGTTCCAAAACCAGTAAGTCCACCTCAATGTAATAGTAAGGAGATTAAAACACAGTATCCCAGCAAAGAGCCAAGCTATCCTATAACCTTCTCTTCTGCTAGGGCCTTTCTGTAACCACTCACTCATGAATCCTAACTGTCTGCTTGCCTGTGCCCTCTCCTCCTGCAATTCTCAGAGCCCTTCTAGTTCCCTCTCTGTCTCTCCATCTCTGTGTCTTCTTCTTCTTCTCACAGCTCTCTCATCTCTTCAGCTCTCTCATCTCCACTCTCCACAGTTCTCTAGTCTCCACAGATATCTAGACTGACTTTAATGGCTATCCACAGGGTATATATACCCTGTGTAGGCCTTGGGCTTAGTACCTAACAGCAAAAGGGTGGGGGCCTGCCTACAAGCAAGCTTCTCCTAATCAAGCTTTCCTTAACTAGCTCTACCTAAGGCCTGTTGAATGGGCAGGGAAGGTCTTTTATCACATTATCACTACTACATATATATATGTATATATATATATATATATACATATATATATATATATATATATGTATATGTATATGTATGTATATGTATATATGTATGTATATGTATATATATATTATTTGTGTATGCATACAATATAGGTAAGTGTATATAAGTGTAATATATACATATATACATATACACATATACATGCATATTTTGTGGATGCATATGTGCATATGCAATCCTAGGGTGTATGTGTATATACATATATGTAATGTGTGTATTGCATATACATTACTAGAGCAACTCTTTAGGACTTTACGGTGCAGGCACAGTGGATATATACTGTTATAGGGAGTTTTTGCAAAGGGAGTTCCACATATCAATGAAATTGTAGATCTTATGTCCATTTACCCTTCCTTGCCACTTATACATACATACACATAGGCATGTATGTGTGTCTTTGCTATTTGAAAAAAAAAACTAAAATGCACTAAGACTTTTGGGACACTCTGCATATTCTTTTCATGCTGGCATCATGAAACAAAGGAGACAGTGCTAACCTAGGAATGAGGAACTCAAAATCTTACAAAAATGAATGTTGAAAATTATCTTTATATGTAATTGGGAAAAAAATATGATTAAGTAGGAAAAAATGGAGGAAATTAATGATACATTGGCAGTAGAGTAAGAGATAACAGATTTCTTACCCATGGAGCTTTATCTTTCATAGCAAGTTTGTTGATGATTTTACAAAATCTTTGATCAAACCTTCTTATCCCCTAGTAGGCTCACACTAAGTGGCAGAGAGGAAAGGAAGATTTCATTTTCATTCTAGCCCCTTAATTAAAACCATACTTTCTAAAGGTTGTCCAGCTTTAACCACTTGCTGCTGAGACAGAGCATACTTCTTCCCAAATGAATGTTTTTCAGTAGATTAGCATTTATCAAATTCTTAGTGCATGCCAGGCTCTACGTCCACCCACATGCACACTGTATATGACATATACTGCTCACCCTTTTACAATGGTGAGGAAGGTTATCTCTATCTCCGTATGTGGAGTAGGCTAGCCTTGGAGCCAGGAAGATTGTAGTTCAAGTTCCTCTGGTGACACACGATAGATTCGCAACCCTGACCAAGTCTCATCTTTCAGGAAGCAATTGGACTTTAAGAGCTTTAAGTATGAGGCACATATGGGAAGCAGTTTCCCTAAAGGAAGTTCCACATGCCAGGAAATATGAGATTCCTTCCCCTCAGCCATTCTACACTTATACACACACACACACACACACATATATATATATATATATATATATGTATATACCCATAAGTATCCGTATGTCTGCATGTCTGTGTAGATACATGAATGTGCTATTAAAGTTTAAAACTGCTCTAATTAATACTATATGCATGTATATAAAAATGTGTATACACATAAGTATGCAGATATTTTCACATATGCAAATATACATGTGTTTGTATAGACATATATACATATACATATAGAGATCTGTGGTTTCACCAGTGTAGGGAACTCCCAATGTGAAAATTCCCTTCACCAAGGCAGATGTAATCAGTCAATGGCTGATTGTTAATGATAAGTCTTGGAAAGTTTTGTGAGGTACATAGAAAGTAAGTGATTTACCCAAGATCATAAAGCTAATCAATACTGATTTAGAGAATTTTTTCATTTCTACAGATAGATTTAATTTCTTCATCTGAAAACTGCCTGTTTATATCTTTTGACCATTTATCAATTGGGGAATGACTTGTATTCTTATAGATTTTGTTCAGTTCTCTATATATCTGAGAAATAAGGCCTTTATAAGAGACACTGGCTGTAAAGATTATTTCCCAGCATTCTGCTTTCCTTCTAATCTTGGTACATTGGTTTTGTTTGTGCAAGAACTTTTTAATTTAATGTCATCAAAATTACCCATTTTACATTTCATAATGTTCTCTATCTCTTGTTTGGTCAAAAATTCTTCCCTTCTCCATAGATCTGACAGGCAAACTATTCAAAACTCTTCTAATTTGCTCATGGTATCACTCTTTGTATCTAATTCGTGTACCCATTTTGACCTTATCTTAGTATACGATGTGAGACATTAGTCAATGCCTAGTTTCTGCCATACTATTCTCCAGTTTTCCTGGTAGTTTTTGTCTTTGGGTTTATCATAATATGACTATAATCATTTACTACTGTGTCTTGTGTACCTAATCTATTCCACTGATCCACCACTCTATTTTTTAGCCAGTACCAAAAAATTTTGATGATTGCCATTTTCTAATATAAATTGAGATCTGGGATAGCCTGGCCACCTTTCTTTGCATTTTTTTTTTATTAATTTCCTTTATATTCTTGACCTTTTGTGCTTCCAGAAGAATTTTATTATTTGTTCTAGCTCTATAAAATAATTTTTGGTAGTTTGATTGGCATGGCAATGAATAAGTAAATTAAGGGGGCGGAGCCAAGATGGCCGCATGAAGGCAGCCTCTTACCGGAGCTCTCTCACAAGGTCTGTCAGATTCCCATAAAAAAGTGAATGTGAGCAGATTTGAGAGAGTCAGAAACCGCGAGCAGTCTGCGTGGGGCAAATTTCCGAGCCGGGAGAGTCTGAAAGGCCAGAGGAACGAACCTGCAGGCGCGGAGAGTGCTCGGTGCGGGGCTGCTCCAGACCAAGGCGGAAGCAGCTGGCTGAGAAATCCACGTGGGAGACGGGCTGGGAGAAAGCTGGGCGCCCGAAACCGGCAGAGATCCCCAGGCCTCCCAACACAGGACGGCAGTCTCTGGGAGCGACGAGAGGCAGCGCAACGCCACCAGCCGCGAAAACACCCAGTCCCCACGCTTGCAAAACCCAGGAACTCGGCCTCTTGAACTTCCGGAAGACTCAATGGCTAGGTAAGCGGCTCTAACCCCTCCCCCCCTCACCCAGAGAATTCCTCGGGAAAAAAAAAAAGAGAACTGAAACAGAGGAGAGAGTAGCGGGGCTTCACAGGACAAATACTAGAAGCTCATTAGTCCCAGAGGGGAAGAGTCGGCAGGGGGCCAAGCCAGGAGCCCAGACGTAACCTTGCTCCCCCAGGGGAAGCGCCAGTCATCAGCTCAAACAACAAACAGCTGAGACCATTGCTGAAAAGCAAGTGCTGGAAAGCACCCACAGGGAGTGAGACGCCAGGGAGCCAGACCCCTCCCCCACACCTCAGGAAACTGAAGGTTATAATTCTAGGCTCACAACCCCCAGAATAAGAAAGCTGGGACAGAAAGCCCTGAGACTCACAGATAGAAATTCGTTCTAACGCCAGCAAAAGGCAAACCAACATGAAGAAGAACACAAAAAAACCGAGGACAATAGATTCTTTTTATGGAGACAGGCAGGATCAAAATATCGACATAGAAGAAGATAGCAATGACACGGTAGATACATCAGATACCTCAAAAGCTAATATGATCTGGTCTCCAGCCCAAAAAGCACTGCTGGAAGAGCTAAAAGAGGATTTTAAAAACCAAATTAGGGAGCTAAAAGAAAATATGGAAAAAATGGAAAAAAGGGAGAAAAAATCCACTGACGAAATCAAGTCCCTAAAGAATAAGATTGGCGAAATGGCTATGGAGATTCAGAATCTAGAGAGAGAAAAGGACACCCTGAGAGGTGAAATCAACCAATTGAAAATGGAGGCTCAAAAGCAAAATGTAAACACTAACTCATTTAAAATTAGACTTGAGCAAGTGGAAGCTAATGAATCTATGAGGCATCAAGAAGTAATAAAACAAAATGTAAAGAATGAAAAAATAGAAAAAAATGTGAAATATCTGATTGGCAAAACAACTGACCTGGAAAATAGATCCAGGAGCGACAATTTGAGAGTTATTGGTCTACCGGAAATCCACGATGAAAAAAGGAGCCTTGACAGTATCTTCGAAGAAATTATCAAAGACAACTGCCCAGAGGTCCTAGAACCAGAGGGCAAAATAGTCATTGAAAGAATTCACCGATCACCCCCTGAAAGAGATCCCAAACTGAAAACACCAAGAAATATTATAGCCAAATTTCAGAGCTATAAACTTAAGGAGAAAATACTGCAAGCAGCCAAAAAGAAGCAATTCAAATATCATGGAACTACAGTCAGGATCACGCAGGATCTCTCAGCTTCCACATTAAAAGACAGGAGAAATTGGAATATGATATTCTGAAGGGCAAAGGAGCTGGGACTACAACCAAGGATCAACTACCCAGCAAAACTAAGCATAATTTTCCAGGCAAGGCGATGGACATTCAATGAAATAAGGGAATTCCAGACCTTCCTGATGAAAAGGCCAGAACTCAATGGAAAATTTGATCTCCAAATACAAACCTCAAGAGAGACATAAAAAGGTAACCGGGGGAAAAACCCCACAAACTTCATTAACCAATAAGCTTAGGTTGTTTACATCTTTATGTGGGATTATATCATCTTATGTATGTTTTTTATGTATATATATATACATATACATATATAAGTCATTCTTGGGAATGGTACAACTATTGTGACAAATGAAAGGGATATACATAGGTTGTGAATGCCTGTATAAATTAACTGATGTAAAGATATAAAATATAAATAAGAGATATAAAGGGAGGCCTATGAGGGAAGTGGTAAGAAGGTTGTAGAAAAGGGTAAATTACACCAAAGGAAGTGGCAAAAAAACATATTATAGTAGAGGGAAAGAAGGGAGGGAGAAGAGCAGTATTTGAGCTTTACTGTCATCTGATCTAGTTCAAGAAGGGAATAACATACTCTGATAAGTTTAGAAATCTAACTTGTCCTACGGGAAGTGGGAGGGAAAGGGGGGAAAAAGGGAGGGGGGAGGGCAGAAGGAAGAGGAGAAGTAGCAAGTGGGTAACGGTTAGATAAGGGAGGGGAATAAAGAGGGAGGGTTAACTGAGGAAAGCGGCGGTCAAAAGCAAAACTTTGTTGGGGAGGAGAAGGGGAAAGGGAGAAATAAAAGCATAAACAGGGGGAGTTAGGATGGAGAAAAAGACACAGATAGAAATCATAACCCTGAACGTGCAGGGGATGAACATTCTCACAAAACAGAAGCAGATAGCAGAATGGATTAAAAACCATAATCCTACAATATGCTGTTTACAAGAAACGCATCTGAAACAGGGGGATACACATAGGGTTAAGGTAAAAGGCTGGAGTAAAATATATTGTGCCTCAGCTAAAGTAAAAAAAGCAGGTGTAGCAATCCTAATCTCAGACAAAGCAAAAGTAAAGATAGATCTACTTAGAAGAGATAAGGAAGGACATTATATCCTGCTAAAAGGCACCATAAACAATGAAGCAATATCATTGCTTAACATATATGCACCAAGTGGTAAGGCATACAAATTCTTAGAGGAGAGGTTAAGGGAGTTACAGGAAGAAATAGACAGCAAAACTATAATATTGGGAGACCTCAACCTCCCCCTTTCTGAACTTGATAAATCTAACCTCAAAATAAATAAGAAAAAAGTTAAGGAGGTAAACAGAATTTTAGAAAAGGCACATATGATAGACCTCTGGAGAAAACTGAACGGGGATAAAAAGGAATATACTTTCTTCTCAAAAGTACATGGCACATACTCAAAAATTGACCATGTACTAGGGCATAAAAACCTCACAATCCAGTGCAGAAAAGCAGAAGTAGTCAATGCATCCTTTTCAGATCATGATGCAATAAGAATCATTTTTAATAAAGCACCATGGAAAAATAAGCTAAAAACTAATTGGAAACTAAATAATTTAATTCTAAAGAGTGAGTGGGCCAAAGATCAAATCAGAGAAACAATTAATAATTTCATTCAAGAGAATGACAATAATGAAACAACATACCAAAACTTATGGGATGCAGCAAAAGCAGTTCTTAGGGGAAGTTTTATATCTCTAAATGCCTACATGAATAAAATAGGGAAAGAGGAGATCAATGATCTGGGAATACAGCTGAAAAAGCTAGAAAAAGAGCAAATTGAAAACCCCCAATTAAATACCAAATTAGAAATACTGAAAATCAAAGGAGAGATTAATAAAATTGAAACCAAGAAAACTATTGAATTAATAAATAAAACAAAGAGCTGGTTTTATGAAAAAACCAATAAAATTGACAAACCTTTGGCCAATTTGATTAAAAAAAGAAAGAAGAAAATCAAATTACCAGTATCAAAAATGAAAAGGGTGAGGTCACCTCTAATGAAGAGGAAATCAAAACAATAATTAGGAATTATTTTGCCCAACTGTATGCCCATAAATTTGACAACCTTAGAGATATGGATGAATATCTACAAAAACATAAACTGCCCAGACTAACAGAGAAGGAAGTGAAATTTCTTAATGACCCCATATCAGAAAAAGAAATTGAGCAGGCCATCAACGAACTCCCTAGGAAAAAATCTCCAGGGACAGATGGTTTTACATGTGAATTCTATCAAACATTTAAAGAACAACTAATTCCAATACTTTGCAGGCTATTTGGGAAAATAGGTGAAGAAGGAGTCCTACCAAATTCTTTTTATGACACAAATATGGTACTAATACCTAAACCAGGTAGAGTTAAAACAGAGAAAGAAAATTATAGACCAATTTCTCTAATGAATATTGATGCAAAAATTTTAAATAAAATATTAGCAAAAAGATTGCAGCAACTCATTACGAGAATAATACACCATGACCAGGTAGGATTTATTCCAGGAATGCAAGGCTGGTTCAATATTAGGAAAACTATTAGCATAATTGACCACATCAACAACAAAACTAGCAAAAACCATATGATCATCTCAATAGACGCAGAAAAAGCCTTTGACAAAGTACAACACCCATTCCTATTAAAAACACTAGAAAGCATAGGAATAAGGGGAACCTTCCTCAAAATTATAAATAGCATCTACCTAAAACCATCAACAAGCATTATTTGTAATGGGGATAAACTAGATGCATTCCCAATAAGATCAGGGGTGAAACAAGGATGTCCATTATCACCCCTATTATTCAATTTGGTACTAGAAACATTAGCTGTAGCAATAAGAGAAGAAAAAGAAATTGAAGGAATTAGAATAGGAAAAGAAGAAACTAAATTATCACTTTTTGCAGATGATATGATGATTTATCTAGAGAATCCTAGAGAATCAAGTAAAAAACTACTTGAAATAATAAACAACTTTAGCAAAGTTGCAGGATATAAAATAAACCCACATAAATCCTCAGCATTCCTATACATTACTGACAAAGCCCAACAGCAAGAGATAGAAAGAGAAATTCCATTCAAAGTTACTGAAGACACTATAAAATATTTGGGAGTCTATTTGCCAAGACAAACCCAGGGCCTATATGAACATAACTATGAAACACTTTTCACGTGAATAAAATCAGATCTAAATAAATGGAGAAATATCAGTTGCTCATGGTTAGGCCGAGCTAATATAATAAAAATGACAATTCTACCTAAATTAATCTATCTATTCAGTGCCATACCAATCGAACTACCAAAAAATTTTTTTACTGAGATGGACAAAATAATAACAAAATTCATTTGGAAAAACAAGAGGTCTAGAGTATCTAGGATATTAATGAAAAGACATGCTAGGGATGGTGGTTTAGCCACACCAGATATTAAACTGTACTACACAGCAGCAGTCATCAAAACTGCCTGGTACTGGTTAAGAAACAGGGGTGTGGATCAGTGGAATAGGATAGGTACACAAGTAGGTGAAATCAACAAGTTTAGCAATCTACTCTTTGATAAACCCAAAGAAGCCAGTTTCTGGGCTAATAATTCACTATTTCACAAAAACTGTTGGGAAAATTGGAAAATGGTAGGGCAAAAACTGGGCATAGACCAATATCTTACACCATATACCAAAATAAAGTCAAAATGGGTTCATGATTTAGGAGTAAAAGTTGATACTCTAAGTAATTTGGGCAAGCAAGGAATAGTTTACTTATCAGATTTGTGGAAAAGTAAAGAATTCATGACCCAACAAGAGATAGAGAGCATTACAAAATGCAAAATGGATAATTTTGATTATGTCAAATTGAAATGTTTTTGTACAAAAAAAGCCAATGCAACAAGAATTAGGAGGGAAGCAGAAAATTGGGAGAAAATCTTTGCAACTAGTAACTCTGATAAAGGCCTCATCTCTAAAATATACAGGGAGCTGAGCCAAATATATAGGAATACAAGCCATTCCCCAATTGAGAAATGGTCAAAGGATATGAACAGGCAGTTTTCAGAGGAAGAAATTAAAGCTATCTACAGGCATATGAAAAAATGCTCTGGATCGCTGCTGATTAGAGAAATGCAAATCAAAACAACTCTTTGATACCACATCTCTCCTGTCAGATTGGCTAAAATAACAAATCAGGAGAATGATAAATGCTGGAAAGGATGTGGGGAAATTGGAACATTGTTGCATTGCTGGTGGAGTTGTGAGCTGATCCAGCCATTTTGGAGGGCGGTGTGGAACTATGCCCAAAGGGCTATAGAAATGTTCATACCCTTTGACCCAGTAATACCACTTCTAGGGTTGTATCCCAAAGAAATCACGCAAGCGGGAAAAGGACCCATATGTACAAGAATATTTATAGCAGCTCTCTTTGTGGTAGCCAAGAATTGGAAAGCAAAGGGATGCCCATCAATTGGGGAATGGCTGAACAAGCTGTGGTATATGAAGGTGATGGAATACTATTGTGCCATAAGAAATGGGGATGATGCAGACTTCATAACAACCTGGAAAAACCTACACGACATAATGCTGAGTGAGCAGAGCAGAGCCAGGAGAACGTTGTGCACAGCCACAGATATGTGGATTCCGTGAGGACCAACCCTGACATACTGCACTTCTCTCAGCAACCTAAAGGGGCAAGGACAACTCCAGGGGACTCACGATGGAGAATGCTATCTTCATTCAGAGAAAGAACTGCGAAGTTTGAATACAGACTGAGGCACACTACATGCTCGCCTTTTCTGCTTCTCTTTTGTTTTTGTTTTTGGGGTTTTTTTTTTTGTTTTTTTGTTTTTTTTTTGGTTCTGTTTCTTCTTTCTCATGATTCATTCCATTGGTCAAAATTCTTCTCCACGACTTGACTAGAGCATAAATTAATTCAATGCGAAGTTATACATGACAGTTATATGAGACTTCATGCCGTCTTGGGGAGGGAGGGGGAAGGGAGGGGAGAAAAACTGGAACTCAAAACTATGTAGAACCGTGTGTGGTAAACTAAAAATAAATAAAGGAAAAAAAAAATAGAAAATAAAAAAAAAAGAATAAGTAAATTAATTTAGGTAGAATTGTCATTTTTGTTATATTAGCTTGGCCTACTCATAAGCAATGGATATTTTTCTGATTATTAAAATCTGATGTTATTTGTGTGGAAAGTGTTTTGTAATTGTCTTCGTAGAGTTCCTGGGTTTGTCTTGGAAGGTAGACTCCCAAATATTTCATATTATCTACAGTTATTTTAAATGGAATTTATCTTTCTATCTCTTGCTACTGGGCTTTGTTGGCAATATGTAGAAATGCTGATGATATATGTGAGTTTATTTTATAGTAGTTTTTTAGTTATATTTTAGTAGTTTTTTGTGGATTCTCTAAGTATACCATTATATCATCTGCAAAGAGTGATAGTTTTGTTTCCTCGTTGTGTAGTCTAATTCCCTTAATTTATTTTTCTTCTCTTATTGCAAAAGCTATAGTATATTTCTAGTACAATACTGAATAATAGTGGTGATAATGGGCATCCTTGTTTCACCCCTGATCTTATTGGGAAAACTTCTACCTTATTCCCATTCCATATACTACTCCTGATGGTTTTAAATAGATACTACTTATCATTTTAAGGAAAGCTCCATTTTCCTATTCTCTCTAGTGTTTTTAATAGAGATGGGTGCTGTATTTTGACAGAGGTTTTTCTGCTTCTATTGAGATAATCATATGATTTCTGTTGGTTTTGTTATTGATATGGTCAGTTATACTGATAGTTTTCCTGATATTGAACCAGCCCTGAATTCCTGGTATAACTCCTACCTGGTCATAGTGTATTATTTTTGTGATGAATTGCAGTACTCTCTTTGCTAAGATTTCATTTAAAATTTTTGCTACAATATTCATTAGGGAAATTGGTCTATAATTTTCTTTCTCTGTTTTGGCTCTTCCATAAAAAGAATTTTGTAGGACTCCTTCTCTGCCTATTTTTCCAAATACCTTAAGTAGTATTAGAACTAATTGTTCTTTAATTGTGTGGTAGAATTCACTTATAAATCCATCTGGCCCTGGAGATTTTTTCTTGGGGATTTCATTAATGGTTTGTTCAATTTGTTCAATTTCTTTTTCTAAAATGGGGTTATTTAAGTATTTTACTGCCTCTTCTGTTGATCTGGGCAATTTATATTTGTGTAAATATTCATCTATTTCACTTAGATTGTCAAATTTATTGGCATATAGTTGGGCAAAATAGCACTTAATTATTGCTGTGATTTTCTAATCATTGGTGGTGAATTTACGCTTTTAATTTTTGATGCTGATAATTTGTTTTTCTTCCTTCCTTTTTTTTTAGATCAAATCAACCACAGATTTGTCTATTTTGTTGGGGTTTTCCCCATAAAACAAGCTTTCAGTTTTATTTATTAATTCAATAGTTATCTTACTTTCAATTTTTAATCTTTCATTTGAGTTTCAGAATTTCTAATTTGGTATTTAATTGGGTATTTTTAATTTGTTTTTTTTTCTATCTTTTTAGCTGCATACTCAATTCATTGATCTGTTCTTTCTCTACTTTATTCATGTAAGCATTCAGAGACACAAAATTTCCCCTAATTACCACTTTGGCTGCAATCTATAAATTTTGGTATGTTGTATCATTATTGTCATTCTCTTTGGTGAAATAATTGATTGTTTCTATGATTTGTTGTTTGACTCACTCATTCTTTAGGATTGGATTATTTAGTTTCCAAATTATTTTTAATCTATCTTTCCATGGCCCTTTGTAACATGTAATTTTTATTGCATCATAATCCAAAAAGGATATATTTAATATTTCACCTTTCTGCATTTAAATATGAGGGTTTTATGTCATAATACATGGTCAATTTTTGTGTAGGTGATGTTTACCACTGAGAGAAAAAAAAGAATATTTCTTTATATCTCCTTTCAATTTTCCCCAGAGGCCTATCATATCCAACTTTTCTGAAATTCTACTCACCTCCTTAACTTCTTTCTTGTTTATTTTGTGGTTAGATTTATCTAGCTCAGAGAAAGGGAGGTAGAGATCCCCTACTAGAACAGTTTTACTGTCTATTTCTTCCTGTAACTCCCTTAACTTTTCTCCTAAGAATTTGTATGTTATTCCACTTGGTGCATATATCTTTGGTATTCATATTGCTTCATTGTCTATGTTATCTTTTAGCAAAATGTAGTTTCCTTCTTTATTTCTTTTAATTAGATCTATTTTTGCTTTTGCTTTGTCTGAGATCAGGATTGCTACTGCTGCTTTTTTGTTTGTTTATTTGTTTGTTTTTATTTCAGCTAAAGCATAATAGATTCTGCTCTAATCTTTTTCCTTTACTCTGTGCCTATCTGCTTCAAATGTCTTTCTTGTAAACAACATATTGTAGGATTCTGGTTTTTAATTCACTCTGCTATCCACTTCCATTTTATGGGAGAGTTCATGACATTCACTTTCACAGTTATGATTACTAAATGTGCATTTCCCTCCATCCTATCCCCCCCCTTCCATTTATATTTTTCTTTCTCTTTTTACCCCGCCCCTCCACACCAGTGTTTTGCTTCTGACTTTCACCTCTCTCAATTCGCCCTCCCTTCTAGAAGTGCCCTTCCTTTTCCTTTCCCCATTCCCCTCCTACTTTTACCCTCACACCTGTCAGTGCTTTCCCCCACCATTTTCCCCCTTTCCCCTCCTACTTCCCTTAAGCTAAGATAAATTTCTATACCCAAATGATTGTGTATGTTATTCCCCCTTTGAGCCAAATCTGATGAGAGTAAGATTCAAATAATGCTCTCCCCCTCTCTTCTTTCCCTCCACTATAATAGTTCTTTTGCACCTCTTCATGTGATGTAATTTACCCTAGTCTGCCTCCCCCTTTTCTCTTTTCCCAGTACAATCCTTTTTTGTTTCACCTCTTAATTTTTTTTATATCATCACATCAAAGTCAACTTACTCTGTCAATGCATACTCCTTCTAACTGCCCTAATAAAGACACAGTTCTCAAGAGTCACAAGTATTACCTTCCCATGTAGGGAAAACACTTGAAATCTCATTGAATGAAATGTTTGTTTGTTTGTTTTCTTTCCTGTTCACCTTTCTATGTTTCTCTGGAGTCTTGTATGTGGAGATCAAATTTTCTGTTCAGCTCTGGTCTTTTCATCAGAAAAGTTTGAAATTATGCTCAATCTTGCTGGGTATTTGATTCTTGGTTGTAATCCAAGTTTGCTTGCCTCCCAGAATATCATATTCTAAGCCAACTGATTTTTTTAATGTAGAAGCTCCAAAGTCCTGGGTAATCCTGACTGCGGCTCCTTGATATTTGAATTGTTTCTTTTTGGCTGCTTGCAGTATTTTCTCCTTGATCTGACAATTCTGGAACTTGGTTACAATATTCATTGGAGTTTTTATTTTGGGATCTCTTTGAGGAGGTGATCAGTGGATTCTTTCAATGACTATTTTTACCCTATGGTTCTAGGATGTCAGGGAAGTTTTCCTTGATAATTTCTTGAAAGATGCTGTCAAGGCTCTTTTTTTTTGATCATGGTTTTCAGGCATTCCAATAATTCTTAAAATATTTCTCCTGGATTTATTTTCTGAGTCAACTAGTTTTCCAATGAGGTATTTTACATTTTCTTCTATTTTTTTTCATTTTTTTGATTTTGTTTGACTGATTCTTGATGTATCCTAGAGTGATTAGCTTATGCTTACCCAATTCTAATTTTTAAGGAGTTATTTGGTTTTTTTTTCCATTTAGCTTTTGTATGTCCTTTTTCTTTTGGCCAATTCTACTTTTTAAGGAGTTGTTTTCTTCAGTGGATTTTTTTTTCTCATTTGGCCAATTCTATTTTTTAAGGAATTGTTTTCTATCAGTTAATTTTTGTCCTTCCTTTTTCAAGCTGTTCTCTTTCTCTTTCATAACTTTCATTTCTTTTCAAATTTTTTCCTTCTACCTCTCTTATTTGATTTTTAACATCCATTTTGAGATTTTCCAAGAAGACCAATTCATGTTTCCCTTTGTGGCTTCACATGTAGGCACTTTGACATTGCTGCCCTCTTCTGATTTTGTGTTTTGATCTTCCCTGTCACCATAGTAGCTTTCTATGGTCAGGGCTCTTTTCTGGATTTTGCTCATTTTCAGTCTATTAGTGATTTTCAAATTGAGCTCTGCTCCTGGGGCACAGGGGGCACTGTCCCAAGCTTCTTGTGCTGGGAGAAAGGGTCCTGGTCACTGACTTTCTGACAGGGGCTTCAGGAGCTGGCAGCTTGCCCACCATGCTTGAGTAGCCCAACCAATCACATCTGTTGTGCCAGTGGTTCTGGGGCTGGCAGTTTGCCTGCTGAGTTGGGGCTGAAGGCCTCACAGTTGCCCTGCTGAGCCAGGACCACAGAACCTCAGTTGCTGATCTGCGTTGTGGCTAATAGCATCCTGCTGGCTTTCCCAGACACTGCCCATGCTGGGCTGCCCTCCAGATGGACCTTTCTTGAAGTCCTAAGTTATCTTAAGCTGGAAAATTGTTCCACTCCAACTTTTTGTAGGTTCTGTCACTCCAGAATCTGTTTAGAGACTTGATTTAATGTTGTTTCCGAGGGAAAGTGGGGAGAGCTCAGGCAACTTCCTGGCTTTTCTCTGGCATCTTGGCTCTGTCTCCCATTTTCTCCATTTTTAAAGGAAAATATTGGCTGCTTAGAAGAGCTGAATTTTTGCCTTTAAATCACCAAATATCAGACATTCTTTCAAAATTCTAAAGTAACCTTTAAGAAAATGGATGAAGGCTACTATCTGTAGCTAGTTCTATTTTGACTGGTGGGGGAATAAAAACCAATGGATCACGCTGAAGATACCTTTGGAAGTAAGGAAAATTTTACACACACACACACACACACACACACACATCACAAAGCTTTTTTTTTTTCTTTTTTCCTCTTTTTTTTAAAGGATGGAAGCAAAAGTGAAATGTAAGGAGACAAAACAACAACCCATTTAGGGGAAGAAAAAATAAATCTCAGCCCTGGCTAAAAATAGCCTCCATAACTGCTGATAAGAAAATGGCACATCTGGTGGGGAAAAAATGCATTTGTCGAGTGACACTTCTATGAAGGCGACTAAAGCAATTAGGGCTTTATAACCGTGCCAACGTGACGATAACCTTCTTGACGTATGTCGTGTGTTTCCTAAGAGGGAGGAAGCTGGTTGAATATACCGGGTTTTGCTTTTAATTTATTGCTGTTGTTGTTATTTTAAGGGGAAAAATTCATGGATTTGCTGCATTTAAGGTTTAGACATGAATCTCTTGTAGTCTGGGTCTTTTCTGTCTGAAAAGGCAATTATTTCTTTCTCTGCCTTTGCAGTTATTCTTACTTACTTTCAGTTCTATCTATTCCATATGGAGAGAGTAACTGATGATCCTCAGGAGGGGCAGAGTGAATTCACTAGGTCTCTGGCTAATGTTAAAGGGTCAAAGTCAACAAATTCACTCATTCAATTTGGTATTATTGTCCTTGCATTGAGGTCATAGCTCTGATACTTTCTAAGTATGTGATCACTGTCAATTTAATTCATCTCCCTGGGCTTCCTTTATCTCATCAACAAGAGGGGTGGGATGTGGAAATCTCTCCATTCCTAAATCATAGTAAGCCTTTGTTTAATCTTGAAGCACTAAATATCTCTAAGTTATTGTTGGTCACATTTCTGCTTGATCACTTTCGGAAAATCGTAAGACCATAGGAATCAAAGTTATTAGGAGTCTTAGAGATCATGTAATCATATGTCACAGATTTATATATGTAAGTATATGTAAGAGTCCCTAGAAGTCATCTGGTTTGACTCCATAATTTTGTAGGTGACTAAATTAAGGTCTAGAGTGTTTAATGACTCTCCCAAGTCACACAGGTAATGAGTAGAAAAGTCAGGATTAAAACCCATGTTGTCTAAAACCATGCCGTCTCTTATATTACACTACATGTGAGTAACCACAGCCAAGAAAGGGAAAGAAACTTGCCAAGAAGTCCAGAGGTAGGAACCAGTATTGTCAGAATTTGAACTCAGTTCATCCAATTCAGAATCCAGGGTTCTCTCCTATACCCTCTATCCTAACCATCATTGCCAAAATGTTTGACCTTGCTCAATCTTTCCTATTTTCAAGAACCTCTTGATGATTCATATGTCTCCTTCCACATGAATTCAGGCTCCTGCCTATGAAATCCCAGGTCCTTGGTCAATCAGGATCACTCTGACTTTCCATATAGCCTACTCCAAATCTATATGTCATCTTTCTCTCTAGTCAAGCCAGCGTCTTCTCTTATGCCCCCTGTATACCACAATTTCTCCCTTCTCAGGTTGCAGGCCATTAGATAATTCACTGGCCTTGTTAATATAACCTCCCTTATCATCCTTGCCCTCATTCCAAAGTTCATCTTAAAGCTTACCTCATACATGCAGCCTTTACCAACTGAGCAATGGATTCACAATGTCATCAAAAGTCTTTTTCTGTTCAACTTCTTATTTTCACCACTGACAAGAGTGGCTGCTCTAGGTACTTCAATGCTTCAAAAGATTCTTGATTTCATCAAAATCCACTCTCTACCAGGGCATATATAAAGCCACTATGTAACAGAGAGTTGTGAGTAATTGTGGGAAAAACAATAAATCAGCCAGTGGCATATCACGTGTTGACCTTGTCTATTCTGTGACTCTGATTTTTCATCTGGTAAATGGGCATAATAGCATATGCCTTCCTACCTCAAAGGATGGTTAGCAGGATCTAGTAAGATAACTATAACCCAGATTTATGGAATAATAATGGCATAGGAGAAATCAAAACAAGAAGAAGGGAATATAATAAAATAAACAGTGACCAATCACTTCTAGCTGAGAAGGAACAAAGATTCACAGTCATTCTCTGGGCTTCAGTCTCCTGATCTGTAAAATGAAAGCATTGAAACAGATGGTGCCAAATTTCCCTCCAAGTTCTAGAAAAAGAGTGATATGGAGGAAGATCCTTCCAGGCAAGTGGCCTTTGTGATCAAAGACACAATAAGTATCAGGAAAGGACAAAGCAGAGGTCCAAGCACTTGGGTTTGCTAGATTTCAAACTTTGTGAAGGCGAATTGCAAGCTAAAAGACTGGAAAGGTAGGCAGGTGCAAGCCAGATTGTGCATGGTATTGAATGACAGGTTAAGGAATTTGTGTTTTATTTATCATAAAATAGGGAACCACAAAAATTTTGAGTAAGGATATATCACTCAGACTTGGGCATTAGAAAGATTATTGTGGAAGCAATATAAAGAATATATTGGAAAAGACATTCTAAATTGTGATGTCCATCAGTTAGATGTTGTTCACAGTTATCAATAGATAGTTTTATTTGGTTGCATGGAAAATAAAGCAAAAACTCTTTGGGAGACTAGAAGTTAGTTACTGACTTAGTTTAGTCCCACCCTAGAGGCCTCTTTTGAGCATCAGAACCCTTCACTCATCAGTCAGGCTCCTCTCTTGATTCAGTTTGGACTTTTCAGTTCAAATTGCGAATGTCAGGCTAAATGCTCCAGCTGCTTTTCTAAGGGAGCGATGTGGCCTTTAAAAACTAAATGTTAAAACATATCTTGACATCTGATGGCTATGATTCCATTTTCAATTGCTCTCATGCTGACAAAGGCGCCATGTGCAGTGGTATCTAGCCAGACTGGTCTGGCTACCAAGAACAGAAATCTCCTCTCTGGATAATGTCCCCAGAGGGAGAAACACAAGGAAGACAACATAGTCACACCACTTGCCTCCTGTCATGCCAACAATGTTCTCATTTCCTCTTTTGCATTTCAGATAAAGCTAAGAAGAAAAGCACTTAGAGCCAGAGAATTGATTGGCATATAAGGGAATAAAATCTATTCTAGTGCATATATGTGTATATGTGTGCATGTGTATGTTTTTTCTGGCAACACGACTGTCCAGTGGAAAATGGCATTGGTGCAAAGTTGGTTCAGACACATGGTAGCAATGACATTATCCTGCTTGCCACCTTCTGTTTTTGAAGAAGCAGCTGTGCTGTGCTGAAAAACACATTAGAGAGTTGACAAAAAGGTTTAGCTACAGTTAGACACTAAGAAAATCTCTCCCAAAACCTCAGACCTAATGTTGACTCCCTTGATCCATGGTGGGGCAATGTGGTGGTAAGGAACAGTGATCACCTGGCAGTTATTGAAACATTTAGATGGAACCTTAACTTTGACAAAAAGAAAGGAAACCTGGGTACTAGCGCTGATTAGCAGTGTGGCCTCTGTAAGCCATCTGGTGGTAAGGAACACTGGCCTAGTACTTATTAAAACACAGATTGAAAAGATGCTTCTAGGAAGGGAGACCTGGGCTCTAGACCTCTCATTAGCAGTGTGACCTCTCTGAGCCTTGGTTTCCTCATCTGTGTAATAAGAAGGTCAAATTAGATAGTTTTTGAAGTTCCTCCAAAGTCTAATGTTTGATGTCTAAAATCAAAGACCTAATCTAGCACCTCCCTTTTCTGCACAAGTCTGCAACCCAAAGAATAATGATGGGCTTATCCCAGGAAATATATCCCCTATGCTGGACTTTAGCATCTCATTTAGTGGAAATATTACCACAAACACATATTTACTATGGCAAAAGAGTTTAATGAAATGTTGAAGCTGAAACACATTGGAACAGAGTAGGCATTTAATACATATTTATTGTGTTATCTGTTGACTATTTTACAGACCTGGAGACCGAGGTTGGGGGATGTGATAATTTGTCCAGGTTCACACAGGTAGGAAATAGCTGATTACATTTAATTATTTTAGCAGCTGGGTTAGGATATTATTAGTTTTATCTTATATAAGTGGCTGTTGTGATGCCATCTGAGAGAAAATATCATGGAATAGAAATCATCAGACTTGGTTTTGAAACCTTCCTCTGACATTAACTACGTATGTGATGCTGGGCAAGTCACTTAAAATTTTGGAGCCTCAGTTTACTCCTTGATAAAAAGGGAATAACAGTCCATGCACTACCTGTCTCCCACTGTTGCTGTATGGAAAGTACTTTGTAAACATTAATACCCATTAAGAATGTGAACCTTCATCATTATTAGAACCATGAGCACCCCATGTCCCTCAAAAGATGCCTCTCTTTTCTTCTTCCAATAGCAAATCTAAGTAATGGAAGAATGGATTGATTGAGTGGTTACTGAAGATCCTCCTATGTTATAGATATATAGATATAGATATAGATATAGATATAGATATAGATACAGTCATTGATATATACCCATGACAACTTTGAAAGCCTTAAGAACTCCATTCAAATCAAAGACCAACCACAGCTTCAGAGGACTGATGATAAAGCGTGATCAGGCCAACACCTCCTGACAGAGAGGTGATATTCAGGGTGACAAGTTTACATATGTGTATATGTATAGATACATATATACATGCATGTTTAAACATATACATAGATATAATGTCAATGCAGGAATTCAATTTGCTTGAACATGCATTTTTTCTTATTTTATTTTAACATTTTATTTTCCCCCAATTACATGTAAAAACAATTTTTAACTTTTGTTTTTTGAAATTTTGAGCTCCAAATTCTCTCTCTCCCACCCTCCTCATGGAGAAGGCAAGAAATTTGATATAAGTTATATGTGTGCATTCAGAGCATGCATATTTGTTAAAGATGTTTTTGTTTTTGTTAACTTTTCAATGGAGAATTGGGAAAGAGAGAAAATAGATCTTTCTTCATTGAAAAAAAACCACAAGAATTTAATCTTTAAAAAGAGAGATATCCACTTCTGGGGTTTTGGTGCCACCGTGTCTCCTTTTGTTAGGACAGCAATGGGCAATGCAGATGAACTTACAGTTTAGAATGAAAAGGATGTGACCATTGTACCAGGTGAGAAGTCTCCTGGCTTCCTTGACTTCCTTCAAGTCTCAGCGAAAATCCCACCTCTTGCAAAGATTTTCCCCATTCTCAGTCTCAGTACCTTCCTTCTAAGACTATCTCCAATTTGTCTGGCATGTATCTTGTTTGTTCAGGTTTTTTGTTTGTTTGCATGTTGTCTTTCCTCTTTAGATTGTGAGCTCCTTGAGGGAAGGGCTTGATTTTATTTTTCTTTGTATACTCTGTTCTTGGCACAGTGCCTGGCATATTGTAGGTGCTTAGTAAATATGAATTAATTAATTAATTAATACTAATACTGATTATCAGTCAGCCTGTATATTTAATGAGTGATAGAAATTAGAATTCTATGTTCTGATCCTTTGACTTTTACACTGCCCTTTAAGTAACTATAAGCAAAAAATAACAGATATGAGAGGGAGAGATCAAATGAGAGCAGGGAAATAGTGTGGCTAGCATACCTTACTGTACACTACAACATTTCCCTACTACCACAAGTGTGATCTTTAGCTCCAACAGGTGTTTTCCCTTGTGTGTGTGTCATGGTACTCTGTTAGCATTCCCCCTTTCAGGAAGATACCACTAATATTATTTATCACTATTTTAGAGGTAAGGAAATCGAGGGTCATAAGTTTGTGACCCATAGTAGCCTATAGGACAATGATGACCATGTTTCAAAGCTGTCTCATGGTCAGGATAGGTGCTGCAACCAACCGTGGAATTGATCAACTCCATTCAATTTAGTAAACATTAATTAAGCATTTACTATGTGCTAAGCACAGCTCTGTGATAAATCTTTACTACAGGTTCAGCAAAATCTATATCCCCAATAGTATATTCTGAGAACATTACCCAGCCATAAGGTGTGTCTATATCAGCCTACCATAAACTGAGGTACAGAAATTATTTCTTAGAATAATTATTCCACCACAGAAGGGGGCAGACATTTTATTTTCTCCTTTGTCCTGCTCAGTAAAAACAGTATGTTTCTTCTTAGTTGTTTTTTAAGGTTTTGCTACCACTCACTACATGGAATTAATATGAGAGATACAAAACAGGAGATTAAAGGGGGATTTGAAAAGATCATAATGGTCTAAAGAATAAATCTGGATGTTATACATCAACTATAAGGAATTAGACCTTCCTCTTAGCTTCCTCTTCCTTATTAAGCAGCCTTCTTGGGGCTGGAAAAGCAGATTCTGGGAGATTAAAACACAAAATCAAAATCTATCAGATCATGAACTAAAACCACCTTAACATCAGAGGCTGGCCCTTTCAAAATGGTGCTAAAAAGGTAAAGTTCCCACCCACACTTATGCTCTCCTTTCTTGCCCCTTGAAGGCCAACTCTTGTCCCTATTTGCTGGTTCTAATGAGAGGACAGACTGGACATCTGCTCCTATCTCAGCTACATTAATTTCACTTTTCCCATCATCTTCTGCTCATCTCAATTTGTTGTTGTTCAGTTGTTTCAGTAATGTCCAACTCTTCATGGCCTCATTTGGAGGTTTCCTTGGTGAAAATACTGCACTGGTTTGCCATTTTCTTCTCCAGCTCATTGTGCAGATGAGGAACTGAGGCAAAGATGGTAAAGTACCCTGCTCAGGGTCATACAGCTAGTAAGTATCTGAGACCAGATTTGAACTCATGAAGATGAGTGTTTCTGATTCCAAGCCCAATACCCTATGTATTGTGCCACCTAGCTGCCCTAATTTGTTGTTCAGTCATATCCTACTCTGTGTGAACTATTTGGGATTTTCTGGGCAAAGACACTGGAGTGGTTTGCCATTTCCTTCTCCAGCTCATTTAATAAATTTGGAACTGAGGAAAACTATTAAACGACTTGCCCAGGGTCTCACAGCTTGTGTCTGAGGCTAAATTTGAACTCATTAAGATGAGTGTTCTTGACTCTAAGCCTTCTATCCACTGCACCACCTAACTGTCCAATTTATCTCATACAGCTTACCTTTTTCACAGAAGAAATGGTCCACTGAAAGTTTTTGATGAAAGAGTCTCTTTAAGAGAATTGTTGTAAACTCTTTGGGAAAAGGGACTCCTCTCAAAGCCACTCTTTATAGAGCACTCAGAAATTACCAGCCAACCATTCATTTCCCACCAGCTATTCTATTTAGTTTTAATTCCATAAAACACCCTTGGGTGAGTATCCCATAGTGACTATATCATATTTCAGCTTCTTTTTCTGTATTGTCTTTCTCAATCAGATTGTTAGCTTCTTGAGCATAGGGACTGTCTTTCTTCTTGTTATTTGTATCCTTAGAGCTTAGCACAGTACCTGGGACATAGTAGGCACTTAATAAAGGTTTATTGAGTATTGACAATTTTTCATACCTTGGGACCAAGGTCCAGGGATGGGATAACTTATCCAGGATTCAAATTAGCTGAGCCAGGATTCAAATTCATTCCCCCATATTATAAATTCAGTTCATTTCTTAGTGTCTTTTTTCATATTGTAAAAAAATCAGCACCTTTAATAATGAATTTATTGTGTTTTTTTCCAAAGATAGCCTAAAGAGGCACCATGGTTTTCTCCTCCTACCCACTACCTTCATCTTGTCCCTTGACTTACCTAGGTCCTAAGGCACTCATTCCCTCTCTGGATTGTTTGTTCATAAAGGAGTCAACCAGGCAGCCACAAATAACATGCAGACCCAGAATCATAGGGCTATAATTGAGTAGTTTCCTGTGGATTCATAGCTTCTGGTGACCCAATATCCCTCAACACTTATCTCCCTGCTCCTTGCCCCTAAATCAAGCCACTCAAAACAGAATGGATCAGAAAGTTCTTTAAGAAAAACCATCCCTATAATCCCATGATCTCTAGAATATTTAAGCCTTTTAAGTATCTGCTCAGCTTTAGTTTCTGCACAGAACTACCTGTATCATAGTCATAAATACACTGCACCTTCCTGCAGACCTATAATTGCGTTGGGAAAGGTTTCTATAGCAACCACCACAATTAATTAAAATACTTGGGAATAGTAAGTTTATAGATGCAGAAAATATTTTCACATATAAAGAGTGCAATCTGTTTATGCTCAAAGAAGTCCCCCACCCCAGTTGAAAAATAGGGTGATTTTTTTTCTCTTAGGCTAAATAAATCATCATTTCTCCCCCATAAACTCCATAGATGATATTCATGAACTAATGTTGGCTGAACCTCTATAGCCAAATGGGCACAGATTGGAGCTCTTTGGATGATTTCTGGCTGGAACCTTGGACCCATGCTTAGTTTACCATGAAAGTGCCTGAATTAGGGGTAATGGCATACCTGGTAACGTTTAAGGCCCCAATACCCTCCTGCACACCTTATAGACATGATTTTATTTTAAACAAATTGACAGAAGGATAAAAGCCAACAGAAGCTTAAAAATGTTTTACTTTGTTATATTTTATTTTTCTCTGAAAATGGGTTTCTTTGAGAGCAAGTTTTATACAAAAAAAACAGATACCTAAGGATGCTTCAACATAAAATGTGTTTGATCAGTAAAAATTTTTAAGGGAATTAATCTGTTTGGATGCCACTGTCACCTCTACCGCACTATTCCCCTCTAAGGGATCTGAGAAATTTGGAACAGGTGCGATACTGAATTTCAGATCATAGGATCCCACTCCAGACAAAATTTCTTGACATGCATCTAGGTTTCTTTTCTACCTTTTTCCTCTCCCTCAGATAGAAGGGGGAGTACGGGTAAAGAGAGTAGAGAATTATCCTATGACACCTGCAATTCATGTTTGGAAACCAAATTTGGGGCAAGATTGCTTACAAATTGGTCCTCAAGAAACCACCATCAGAAGCAAAGGTTTGATTCATGGACCCAGATTTGAAATAAGACATAATCATAGTCCTGGCTCTGCCAAAAATTAATTGTGAGACTGCAGGTAAGTCATTTCCCCTTTCTGGGTCTCAGTTTCTTGATTCATAACATGAAAAGTTGTGTGCATTAAATGCCCCCTCAGTCCCTTCCTGCTCTAACAGTTGATGATTCTATGAGATATCATCATCAGTAATGAAAGATCCAGATGGGAAAAGTGTAATAAGAAATAAAAGAGGCATACCTTCTCCCTTGCCTCCGCCCAAGCTCTTTGAAGGCTTTTCTATGAAGTGCTTTTCTATGGTGCCCCTGGACTATATTTCTTTTTTGGTATATTAGGAGACCAAATACCCTTTCTATCAGTCCCCCAATTTACCAGTAATCTTGAAGGTTGATGAAGTCCTTTTCTTATCTCAAGTAGGCATGATCAGTGTAAATCAATTCTATTTTATTAGGGACTAATCTAACTAATCCTAGAATAATGCAGATTCTTCTTAAGATGAGCCTATTTGCTTTAATTTGCAATTTGATAAGCACTCAGCAAGCAATACTGTAGTAAGCACTTGACCACATACTTGCCCCAATCCCAAATAACCATGAAGGTAGAAAATGGAAAAAAAAATGCATTTATTAAACATTGCTTTAAATATTCCCAAGTATTGTAGTAAGTGCTAGGGATACACGTACAAGCATAAGGGAAGATAGGTTCTGTCCTCTGGGAGCTTACATTCTAATGGGGAATGGTAACATTAAGAAGGGAGCTAAAAAAAGAGGCAGGGGAGTCACCTACTTGAGGGTATGGTGCCAAAGTCTGGAGAATCAGAAGTAGAGCCTGGGGGGACCTGAAACATGGCCTGCCTGAGAACCTCCCAAAATGGAGACACAACATGTTTTTGAAAGAAGGGGATGGTCTATGGGAGGAAAATTTCCATTGTGAGAAGGATGTTGAGTCATGGTTTCAAAATCCAGAGAGTCAGAAGCAAAGGTAGGAGTGGAATGTTCTTTTTTTCATTTTTTTAAACCAGCAAATTCATTAGTTACAATTAAAATATTGTGGGAAGTAAATGAAAAATGTTCTATTTCTGTACAGAAACATAATCATCATCTTCTGGTCCTGACAGCAAGCCTCAAAGATTACTTTGCAATGCTGCATCCATAAAGTTACCTTTTAGAATTGTTACAGGGAACTCCCAGGAGAGGAAATTCCTTTTACCAGTATGGGTTGCAGCCTTTGCAACTTAGTGTTTTAGAGAGTTTCCCAGAGCACTGAGAGGTTATATGTGACTTACCTAGAGTCACACATTCAATATAGAGTGTTAGGGCTCTGGCTTCAAGGACAGCTCTCTATCCACTCTGCTATACTGCCTTCCAAATAACCTTCTCCAAATATAACACTAATGGAGCAGGAATAGAAGGTTGTCCTGATTCAGTATCACAGACTCTCAAGAGTTTGAAAGGACAACCGTGGCCACTTTAGCCAAACTTTCCAACATCCCTGACCAATGTGAGTTGGCATCTTCTCTGAAACTCAGTGTCTAGGGAGTTTCCTTGAACACTGAGGGGATAAATGATCTTCTTAGGATATTAGCCTCTGCTTAAATTGCAGTAAGAAGCTACACTAGAATAGCTTAATTATTGGAATTTCCCCCTTACTTAACTTGTCACAGGTCTAGACACTGTAAATTGTACAATAAGTAAAGTATGACTCTCACTTTACTTATTGGAGGAATGAATTCTCACCCCGCCCCCATCAGGAATATAACTTTGTAGGTATCACTACAACACAAGCATTGTTTGCATTCTTAAGGGAAACTTGAGGGAGAGCTATCTGGCAAGGGGCTTAGGTATTAGGATGGGGTTTTTTGATGGGAGGCAGGAAAAGGGGAAGGCATTTTGGCAGAAATTGTATGCATTAGATCTTTGTTCTGTTAGCTAAGGGATTAAATTATGTGATGACAGAAGTGGGCTCACTTCCAAGGATGAGAAATAGAAGGCCCATCAATAGTATTTGCAATAACCTTGCTGCATTCAATTTTATCTTTTGGAATGTATAGCCTTATTCTTCAACTCTATCTTAAGGAATATAGGAAGAGACAAGTCGGGGGAAAGAGTAGTCCTTGAAGAGTTAGTATAATAGGATTCACTAGACATCTCACCAGACACTAAGATGGTGAGAGGGAAACCAGCAGACAACCACAGGAATGTTAAACCATCAGAGGCCAGGTCCAGAAAGCAAAAAAGATAGCATGAGTCGCTAATAAAAAAAAAAACTCTATAGGACTTGTATATCAGGACAGAGAGCCCTCTCCACTGGTGTTTGTGTAGGCTGTGGGTAATTCATTATTGTAATCCACATATAATATAATTAGGGTAAACAGCACCAGAAGTAAGACATAACCACAGAAGTGATTTGGAGTGGTATCAGGGGAGGAGGAACCATCTATTGGCAACAAAGAAATGGACTGGCTTACCTAAGGAGATATTTTACAAGTGGAAAGAAAAAAATATAGAGACTCTATATGAATAGGAAGTTTTTCCCTCCTAACTTTTAACCAGAATTGTGTGGCCTCAATTTTTTTTCTTTTTTTTTTGGATGGAGGGGAGAAAGGAATCAAAGAGCTGTGACTTCGTTGATGCAGGAAGTTAACCCATTGAGAAACGCCCTCTATCAATGTAGATCGACACATTCTCTACAATTTGTATCCTTAGATTGTTAAGTGACTTGCCCAGGGTCATAGAGCCAGAATATGCCCAAGATGGAACTTGAACACTGGCCCTTCTAACTGTACTTCTCCATCCCTTGTGTCATGCTGCTTTTCATGAGCTTCAAAAAAAAAATCCAGGTTTTCTCTAGATGATTTCTATGTCTCCTGAAGGCCATTAGGAATGAAGGGTCCAGAAGCCAAAACCTCTTGTGCAGGAAATCAGTATTTTGGGAGTAAATCTATAACTAAAGAGGGGCAACTGGTTCTTTTCCTCAGTTCACCTGTATCTAGGTAGTCTTGTTTCCTCACTGCAGTGTTCCTCCAGTACTCAGCTCTCCCTTCATGATTATTTGCCTGCCAATACCACCCAGTAAAATCAGCCTCACTTCCATATCTCAGCCCAGTGGGACCCATAACCATCATGCCTCTCTCAGGGCCCCGTATCCCTAAACTACCTCTATTTTCTCTTGTGGGTTGGAGGTATAAAGGGTACACTCTTTGGCTGAGCTACCCTTAGACTCAACACTCCTGCCAGAATATACTGCCCTCTGCACTTAATCACTTCCTGCTCCTCAAGTGAATTTGCCTCAAATACAAGAATTCCTGTTTCCAGTTTTGTTGAGTGATAGAGGGGAAGAAAGTTCACTGGGTGGTGGGTGGGGGGAGTTCTGTGGCTTTGTGACAAGCATCGTGATTTTCTTCTAAAATGTAGTGTGATGAAATCAGATCCACGGACCTGTCATATTATTCTAATACCAAAAACAAGCAAACGAATCCTCATGTTGTTCTGCACTATTATCATGCTCAGATATCGTTCTATACAAGGCCTTTTATGTGTCAATCTAAGTTTCCCTGATTTAGAAGACTATTAAAAGTCAGGCTAAGGACTTTATATAAAGCAAAAATGAACTCATTTTCACTTGTGTTTATAATTCATTCAAGAACATCATTGCAGACAGCTAGGTGACTCAAAAGACCAGAGTTTGAATCTGGTCTCAGACACTAGCTGTGTCACCCTGGCCAAGTCACTTAGCCTCAGTTCCCTTATCTGTAAAATGGGGATAGTAATAGCATTTACCTGCCAGGCTTATTATGAGAGAAAATGAGATAATATTCATCAAGCACTTAGCACAATACCTGGCACAAAGTGGACTCTATATAAATGTTAGCTATCACCACCATCCTCATCCTCATCCTCATCAGAACAGAATCATTAATAAAAACCTTGCCTCATCCAGTCAAATATCCTGACTCTATGTCATATCAAGCCTGTGGAATAACATAATTATCCTTCTTCATATTAACTTCATATGTAAGGCTATACCCCCAGAATAACCTAATTTCCTTTAATAACTCACAATAAATTCAGTCATTAATTTATCTAAAGCTTTGGAGAAACTATGTTTTCAGTCTCTTTGGAGAAATAAGTTGCATTTTTTTCTACATACTGCAAAAATGAAATATCAGTCAACAATTGGGAGCATGGAATCTAGAGCTTAAAAGACATACAATCCAACCCCCTTATACTATAGAACAAGAAACTGAGATCCAGGAAAGTTAATATCCTTGCCCAATAATTAATCAATTAATAAATAAGCATTTATTAAGTACCTACTATCTACCAGGTACTGTGCTAATAGCTGGAGATACAACCACAACAACAACAAAAGAAGAAAAAGACAGTCTCTGCCTTCAAAGAGCTTATAATCTAATATGAGAGATAACATGCAAATAAATGCATGCAAAGCAAGCTACATACAAATAGGAAATAATTAACAGAGGGAAGGCACTGAAATTAAGAGGGCTTGAGGAAGGCTTCCTATAGAAAGCGGGATTTTAATTGGAACTGAAAGGAAGACAGAGAGGTCAGTGTCCCAAACAGAGCTAAGAGAGTATCCCAAGCATTTGGGGTAGCCAGAGGGAATGCTTGAAGCTGAAAGATGGAGTATCTTGTTTGTGGAACAAACAAGGAGGCCAGAGACACTAGATAGAAGAATATGTATCAGGGAATAAGGCTCATAAAGACTTGAAAGATTATGCTAGTGTTAGATTATGAAGGGCTTGGAATGCCAAACAGAGCATTTAGTATTTGCTTCTGGAGGCAATATGGAGAGACTAGAATTTATTGAGCAGTGAGGAGGGTGTCTATATGACATGGTCCAACTTATTCTTTAGTAAAATCACTTTAGTGGCTGAAAGACAATTGATTGGAGTGGGGAGAGACTCAATAACAGTCTATTGCAATAATCTAGGCATGGGGTGACCTAAGAATATACTTAGAGCCAGGGTCCACACCCAGGAAGTACCTTTGAATCCAAATCCATTGTGCTTTCCACCATACCATATTTTCTTCTTATATCAAGAGGTAGAGGAAGCAGTGAGGAAATTTTAAATGGGGAAGAAATGGTTGCCAAAGTATAAATGAAGGGAAACCTGAGGGACAGGAAGAGATTGTTACTTTTTAGAATTCATGAGAAAGGAGAGAAGGGAAAAGGAAAGCCAAGAATTGTCTAATACATACGTAGATTTAAGAAGAATAAACTGTAAAGGATAAAGATAAAGGAGAAGTAGGAGTCCAAGACTTAACATTTACAGAAGCTCTCAACCCAGGAGGGAGGATAAACCTTCAAGAATGAATTTCTGATGACATAAACAGCAACATTTTTGATGAGAACAAAACAGAGGAGTTGTCTAAAGAGACTGATCTGTATGCACAGGGAATTCATTGATCAAAGTAGAATTTAAAAAGTCATGTCTAGATGATGGAAACCAGGGCAGGAAAATGTATAAATGTCAAACCATGACTTCATCTTATAAGAATACTGTGAGGAGAACTAAAATTCAGAATGAGATTACGATAGACAGGAAAGTTGCTTTTTTATTTTTGGTTTGGTTTTGTTTTCAGCTAGGCTGGGAGAAAGTAGGGGAGAAAAAGAAAAAAAGCTACTTCTTGTCATGGATGGAGAAAAGATAATGAATATTAGGGGAAAGGAGGAAATAACCAATTCTGATCTTGATTTTGCTTCTTCTGCCAAGGATGATGATTTTTTTGAACTAAAAAGACAAAAAAATGGCCAATAGGGAGTTAAAACCAAATATTTGTAAGAAAATAATGAGAACTAACTTTTGACATAGCCTCTTGTATAATAGTACTTTACATATATTATCTCATTGGATCGCATCCCAACAACAACCCTGTGAGGAAGGTCCTACTATATTCTCCCATTTTACAGATGAGGAAACTGAGGCTGAGAAAAGTTAAACAGCTTGTCTAGGATCACACCTCTAGTAAGGGTTTAGGGCAGGATTTAAACTGAAGTCTTTCTCACTTCAAGTGTGGCACTCTAACCATTGTGTCACTTAGCTGCCTTTGGTGAAGAGTTCATCACCCTAATGATATAATTGATTATAATGATATAATTGCTGAGTCAGTAAGTCAATTAGCATTTATTAAGCATCAATTCAGTTTTTGGAATTGTGCTAAGCACTGGGGATATAAAGAAAATAAAAATAGCACCTCTTCTCAAGAAGTGCACATTTTAATGTAGGAGACAACATATATAAGTAACGGTGTGTGTACACAATCATGCAAAACAAATTGGAGGTAATATCACAAGTAAAGGACTAGCATTAGGGAGGATCAGGAAAGGCTACTTGCAGGAGGTGGGACTAAGACTTTAAGAAGACCAAGGAAGCCAGGAATGGGAGAACAGGAAGGAGACCACTCCAGGCTTGGAGGATAGCTGATGAAAATGCATAGACTAGAGAAATGTCTTGACCGTGGAACAGCAAGGAGGTCAGTTTCACTTCGTTGCAGGTTATATGGAGGAGAGTAAGTTGTAAGACACCTGCAAAGATTGGAAAGGACAAGGTTATGAAGGATTTTCAGAGCTAAACAGAGGATTTTCTATTTGATCCTAGAAGTAATAAGAGTCACTGCAGTTTATTGAGTAGAGGGTAAGATGATCCAATCTGTGCTTTAGGAAGATAATTTTGGCAGCTCAGTGGAAAATGGATTGGGATGGGGGAGAGACTGGAGGCAATGAGACTGACTACAAGGCTATTTAAATAGTCTAGGTATGAAGTGATGGGGGCTCACACCATGATGGTGGTAATTTTTGAGAAGAGAAGGAGGCATATGTGAAAGATGTAGAAACCATAGTACTTAGCAAAGGTTAGATATGGGGACATGGTGAGAGACAGTGAGTTATTGAAAATGACTAAGCCTAGGAAGATAGGGGACTAGAAGAGGGGAGAGTTTAGGGGGAAAGATAATTCCATGTTTAACATATTGACGTTAAGATGTCTATTGGACATCCATTTTGAGATAGCTAGGAGGTTTCCAGCCTGACAGAAAAGTGGTATCAATCCCAGGGAAGGTGAACTAGTCTATAAGACACAGAGACAATTTAGTTTGGATGCATCCCCATCTCACACATTTGACATCTGTAGCATCTACGTTCAACTCTGTACACCTACTTTCATGTCGCTGAAAAGGAAAGTGACTAGAATGGCAAGGGAAATAAAGACAAGTCAGTATGAGGATAAATTCAATGAAAGTCTGATGTTTACTCTAGAGAGAAGACTCAAGTAGTTTACAATGTTCAAGCATTTCAAAGCCTGTGAGATGGAAGAATGTTTTGATTTGTTTTCCTTGGACCCAAAGTATAAAATCTGAAGCAATGGGAAGAAATTGGAGAGAGTTGGGTAGACTCGACATAAGAAAAGAATTCTGAACAGCTTGAGCTGTCCAGAAAAAGGAATGGTCTGCCTTTGTAGGTGGTGGGTTCCTCTTTCACCAGAGATGTTTAAGCAGAAATTGGTGAGCCACTTGTTAAATATGTTCTGTAGGATGTTCCAGTTCAGGTTTTGATTGGACTAGATGTGCTCAGAATAGATCCCTATGGCACACCCAGAGCTCCTAGACATAAGATGAATAAAAATTTAGCAAAGGGGAATGAGAAGTGGTCAAGCATGTAGGGGAGAGTCACGATAGAATAGGATCATGAAAACTGAGAGGAGAAAAAGTATCTAGATGAAGATAATGATTAATAGTTTCAAAGTCTTCTAAAAGATCAATGATGGTGAAGATTTTGGAAAGATCATTAAATCTGGAAACTAAGAAAACACTGGTAACTTTGGAGAAAGCAGTTTTAGTTGAATTATGAGGTTGGAAAACACCTTTGAGAGGACTTAGAAGCAAGTAAGAAGAGAGGAAGGATAAAAAGTTTTCTCATGGAGGTTAGCCTAGAAAGGGAGGTAAGACATCAGTGACAGGCTGAGGGATAAGGAATGAGCAAGTATGAAAAGGTTTGGATTATCCCTGTGGTAACTGCAACAGTAAATTCATCAGGGAGGTACAAAAGAATTGCCTTGCTGTGGGGAGGGACCAGTTGAGACTATGTAATGCAAATCTGTGGTGGATCCAGTCAGTAAATTTTCATTCTTTTCTCCAGCTCCATTAAGAAGCACACAAATGGGAATGAAAATTATAGATTTTGGGAGTCATCCAACAAAGAATGGGGTTTGGCAGGTCATGTTTGTCAATTGGAAAAGGGGTCAAAGATTATTTGAAATTGTTTACCAAGGAATCAACTTTAAGTGGGAAGGTGAGTATAACCAGCTTGGGGGTAATATCCCATGAAGGAACTAAGGGTTAGAGGGAATGGAGAGCAGAATAATGATGAACAGAGTTATCAACATCAGACAAAAAGACTATATAGGGAAAAACCAGTCAATCACAAGCATTTATTGAGGGTCTACCATGTGCTAGGCACTGGATTAAGAGCTGAGGATACCAAGAAAGACCAAAAAAACCTGCTCTGAAGGAGTTCACAGAAATATGGAACACTAAGAGATTACTATTAGATAAAGGGATTTTGTAGTTTATATACATCAAAGTAGAATAGTGATGGGTGATGTCAAATCAAGGGTATGAGCATCACTGTGCAGCTGAGGTACAGTAGAGGAGTAAGTCCTGGAAATTAAGTGAACCGAGAAGTTATAGTCACTGAAAGATCATTCCTATGTATGTTGAAGGTCCCCAGTTTGAGGGGAGGAGAATGGTAGAGAGAAGAGTGAAACACTCCTTGAATACATTAAGGAAGGAAGGTGAGTATGCTGGGGGTTGACAGGCAAAGGCCACTCAGATCTCCACTAGGTGATGTTTCTGTAGCTACTCCTCAAAGGAGAGGTTGATTACCGATGGAATTAGAGGGAAAATCAAAAGTTAGCACTAATGAGCAAGCACTATTCTTACTTCTCTATCACATATGGAAATACAACGTACCTAATAGTGACAGTAGCAGGTAGATGCCCTAAGCTGATTTCCAGGAGGAAAGTGCAGGGCAAAAGGGAAAGGAGCCGTTCACCAAGAGTGGCACTGGTATGCAAGATAGGAGAATGGATGCCAATAGAGAACAGGATAGGTGCCACACCCCAGACACTGCCACCAGCTCTATTAGTATGCTAATGTTTGGGAAACATAGCAGAATGTACATTCAGATCCAATTCCTGAGGCACTTGGACTCAGTTTACTCACCTAAAGAGTGATCCCTCATGCTATGGATGCACTCTTAGGTCCTTCCAGCTCTACACCTATAACCACATATGAAAGCAGTTTACAACTATAATATTTTATAGAAATATAAGCTGTTGTCATTTTAATATTATTATTGAAGTTGACTCCTGAACCAGATTGTAAACTCCTTGAAGGAAGATACCCAGCCTCAGGTCACTTCTCTTCATCTGGTTCAGGAACTGTATATATCTCTATGAGTCTTTTATTGAGTAGAAAGATGCAGAAAGTATGTATGACAGTATCATAAGGCAGGATAATAGAAGAAGTGCCAGCCTTCTGCTTTCTTTCTGCATTAAGTGTTTACATTATTTGCTTTAAATTAATGACAAAATGTCCTAGCATCAGCTCCCATTTTTGGTTACTGCTGCTCTACATTTATTCATCATAGCTGTTATCAAAGCACAGAGTATAAATAAACTACTTAGTAAATGCTTTCCAGACGTAATGCAACAAATTGAGTGGTATTGCAAAACAGAGGCTCAAATATACTCAGAAAACTTTGGAAATGAAAGGACAGAGTTTCCACTAGAGTGTGCTGGTATCCAAGCCACCCTGAGTATTGGATCACCCAGTTGTCAGGTCACACCCACCCACCTGATACTAGAAAAGGGGAAGAGGTTTCCTGATTTGCCATGACACAGGTGCAACTGACTGAACGGCTGTAGCCTGCTCAGAAGGGATCCATCAGTCATTCACCAATGTTGAAGTAGAGAGTTAGCATTAAAAACACCTTCTCAACTCTTGTCCCAGTGCACCTCGACATGCATCAAAGGCAGGCACAGACACATATGTACATGGGCAGAATGACTGATAAGATTGAGTGGAGAACCAAGTGGCCTGCTCTCTAATCCAAGTCTGTATTTATGAGAGGAGTGCAAATGAGAACAAATAGGACCTAGATTTGAATCTTTGGCTCTGTTGATTACTGCCTGAGTGACATTAGGGAAGTTACTTGCCCTCTCTGAGACTCAGTTTCCTCGTTGACAAAATTGAGTGGGTTGGACTAAATGATGATTAAAAAAAAATTAAAGACTGACAAAGCCTACGTGAAGCACTTTCGCTGTGCTCCAGGTTCTGCAATATAAGCTGGTGACACAAATAAAAGCAAAGAAGACATTCCATACCCTATAAGAACTCACATTCAAATAGTGGAAGGCAAAAAATACAGAAGAGTGGCAATGAGTAAGTTGTTTTTTGGTTATATTAATTTGAATACTCTTTTCAGAATCGGAGTACATATACATACATACATACATATGAAGGTGTGTGTGTTGGTTGTTGTCCTTCACTCTTGAAGAAGACCAAAATGACATGGGTGTTGGAGTCAAGGTGTGTCTGACTGTGGCTGATCACACAAATATGAACTCAGAATGCTCTACCATAGGTCAGACAGAAATAGTCCACATGGACATTTGGAGTGGGGAGGTCTCTAAATTTGCACATCACATGTTTCTTTTGAGCTATTGCAATTCTGCTTCACTCATACAACATAGTGCCTTCTCTGATGACAGTCTTAATGGGTGGTCCTTTACCAGTGTCTCCCATGTTTCACAAACAATTCCAAAGTTCTTCAGAGAGATCTTGAAAGTATCCTTATGTTGCTTTTTCTGACCACCATGTGAGCTCTTGCCGTGTGTGAGTTCTCCAAAAAAAATAGTCTTTTAGGCAAGTGTATGTTTGGCATTCAAACAATGAGGCCAGCTCATCAGAGTTGTGCTCTCTGAATGTTTAGCAGTTTAGTTCATGGAAGGACTTCAGTGTCCAGTACCTCATGCTGCCAGGTGATCTTCAGACTCTTCCTAAGACAATTCAAATGGAAGGGATTCAGTTTCTTGGCATGGCACTGGTATACTGTAAAGGTTACATAGACATACAATAATGAGGTCAGTACAACAGCTCTGTAGACCTTCAGTTTGGTAGTTAGTCTAATACCTCTTTTCTCCCATACTTTCCTTTTGAGCCTCCTAAACACAGGGCTAGCTCTGGCATGCTTGCATCAACTTCATCATCTATGTGGACATTCCTGGAGAGTATACTGTCAAAGTAAGTGAACTTATCCATAGCACTCAATGTTTCTCCATTTGATGTAACTGATGGTTTCACATATGAATGGGGTGGTGCTGGCTGGTGGAGAATCTGTGTTTTCCTGGTGTTAATTGTTAGGCCAAAATTAGATCAAGCAGCAGAGAATTGATCCATATTTTGATGCATCTCAGTCTGAGAGACTGCATTGAGTTCACAATCATTTGCAAACAAGCAAAAAAAATCATGTGCCAACTCTTCCTCCACTTTAGTCTTGGCTCGTAGACTTTTGTAGTCACATAGCCAATATATATCAGAGGTAGGCTTTGAACCCAGTACTCCCTGACTCCAAGGTCATATCTCCATCTACTAAGCCATGCTGCCTTTGTTCTTATCATCTTGAAAACATAGTAGTCACAGTCTCTCTCTGTCTCTCTCTGTCTCTCTCTCTTTCTCTCTCTCTTTCTCTCTCTCTCTCTTTCTCTCTCTCTCTCTCTCTCTCTCTCTCTCTCTCTCTCTCTCTCTTACTCTCTCACTCTCTCTCTCTCTCTCTCTCTCTCTCCCCCTACTTCCCTCCCTCTTTCCCCCCTTCCTACAGAACCAGTGTCTAAAGTATCCATCTTTCTTCTACCATTTACCAATTTTGTATTTCTTCTCCCTTCATGGTTCTTAATACCATTCTATGTGAGAAATTCTACAATTTTCTTTAGCTATTTAATAACACCCTCAGTATGAATTGAGCCAAATTCTTGACATTCATTAGCACACACCAATCCATTTATCTCTGTTCATTTTTTGCTCCAGGAACCAACCTTGCATTGCAAAGAATGTACACAGAGACCATAAAGACTCGCTGATAGAGTGATAGATCTTTTTTAAACACTGGGGCATTACAGGATTTTATGAAGCAGTAAAACTTTCTCTAGGCATGAGAAGTGCAGACTGACAGAGACCATTTTATCTATAAGGCATTAAAGTATAAGTGCCACATCGGACAAGCATAATAGAGGGGGGAAGAAGCTGAGAAAAGACAGCAAATTTCTCAAGCAAGAAGGAGCAGACTGGGTGGTGCCTAATGATGGGCAGGTGGCTAAAGGAGTTCTAGCCTGCATCTGGGTGCCTAGTTTATTTTTCTATTCAGAAGCAGATTTGCCATTCCCCTGCCTCCTCTTCACATCTTTTAAAGAAATAGAATAGATTTTTATTTATTTCTTACTTAATTTTTACTTTTTTGTTTTTCTTTCTGTTCTTTTTTTAAATTATTATTTATTTAATATTTTTAGTTTTCAGCATTGATTTCCACAAGCTTTTGAATTACAAATTTTCTCCCCATTTATATCCTCCCCACCCACTCCAAGATAGCATATATTCTGATTGCCCTGTTCCCCAGTCAACCCTCCCTTCTGTCACCCCACTCCCCCCATCCCTTTTTCCCTTACTTTATTGTAGGGCAAAACAGATTTCTATTCCACATTGCCTGTATATCCTATTTCCCAGTTGCGTGCAAAACTAACTTTTTTTGAACATCTGCTTTTAAAACTTTGAGTTCCAAATTCTCTCCCCTCTTTCCTCCATACCCACCCTCCCTAAGAAGGCAAGCAATTCAACATAGGTCATACATGTACCATTATGTAAAACCCTTCCACAATACTCATGTTGTGAAAGACTAACTATATTTTGCTCCCTCCTATCCAGTCCCCTTTATTCAATTTTCTCCCTTGACCTTGTCCCTTTTCGAAAGTATTTGCTTTTGATAACCTCCTCCCCCTACCTGCCCTCCCTTCTATCATACCACCTTTTTCATCCCCTTCCTCCTAAAGAAACAGAATAGATTTGATCCAAAAAGTCATCTGCTCAAAGAAACACAACTCTCAGAAATGGAAGGGATCTCAAGAGCCTTCTTCTAGACTTGAGCAGGATTCCCTTTTATATCATCCACGACAAGACTTCATCTACCTCTGTTCCACAGATGGGGAACATACTATATCTCAAGGCATCTCATTCCATTATCCTGTTACAGTTCACGTTCTCCTCCAAAGACTAAGACTAGTTGCATAAACATATTGATAAATTTTGTTTCAATAAAACAAATACTTCCTAACAAACTTTTTAATACAGTTTCCCCCCCCAGAAGTGTGTTGATTATTAAGATAAAAGGGAGATGCACCCTTTAAATTAGACAATATGTTACCTACACTGGCCAAATATATTTGAACAAAATGTTTCACCCTCCCATATTGGGTTTATTGGTAATTTTGAAATGATTTATACATTTTAATTTGACAGTCATTTATTTTCACAAAATTGTGTTGCCCTACATTTAGAAGGGAACTTAGAGTTCATTTAGTTCAACAACCCCTCTTTATTCATAGGGCACTGAGGCTCAGAAACAGGAAGTGACCTACCCAATATCACACAAAGCCAAGAATTCGATCATTTGATGTTGTTGAGTCTATTTCAGTCACGTCCAGCTCTTCATGACCTCACTTTGGGTTTTCTTGGCAAAGACATGGGAGTGGTTTGTCATTTCCTTCTCTAGCTCATTTTATAGCTAAGAAACTGAGGCAAAAGAGTTAAGTGACTTGACCAGGTTCACACAAGTAGTTAAGTGTTGAGGCCAGATTTGAACTCATAAAGATGAGTCTTCTGGGTCCCAAGCTCACTGATCTATCCACTGCACCACCTTTCTATTATATAGCAAGGTTTCCCAAGGAAATAGTTATTTAATTTGAAGAAAAAGGTTTATTTTTTTCTTCAATCCTTCCTTTGTACTTTTTCTTTTATTCTCAGCTAGAGTGAAGAGGTATGTGCCTGCCTTCAGTTTTGCCAATGAAGTACAAAGAAAAGTAGGTGTGGAAAGCATTAAATAATGCTATGTTGGTTGGACTCTGTGCAGGACATTTCAAGTGTCTAGTGATGCTCCCTCCATGATTCTCCCGACCTAATGAGGTGTTAAGGTGATTAAAGATCTTCCCCACCCATTAATCCCATTAATAGGTTTCTGGTTGAACTAGTTAAAGGAAGCTTGATTAGGAGAGGCTTGTTTGTAGGAAGCCCCACACCCTTTTGCTAACTAGGTCACAAGGGTTGTGAAGACCTCGGGCTCTAAAAAGGGTATATATACTCTGAGGGTAGCCATTAAGCTCCCTCTCAAAACTTCCAGAGGAGAAGACCCAGGCAAGCAGACACAATTTGTGAGTGTTTACAGGAAGGCCTCAGCAGAGAGGAAGGTTATGGGATGGCTTGGCTCCCTGCTGTGATGTTTTAAGTTCCTTGCTGTTATGAAAAAGTGGGCTCACTGGTTTTGGGATATAATTGCTGCTATGTTGAATTGAAGTTATTGGTTTTGGGATTTGATCCTCTGGTATCTGAATAAATGTTTTACTTCTTCTGCCTTCTATATGGAGAATCTCTTATATTCTGTGATACAGAACTATACCGGCATATTCACGTTCACCATTGATATTGCAACATTTGTCTTACTGATACACCTACTCCATATTCTTCACCTACTATCAACCTACATTGAACTATGATCATGACCATCTTTGCTCTATAGTTGGCACTTGACACACTCTTTGCTTTTGTTGGTTTTTCCTTTTGGATTCTGGCTTGAATCTTGCCTCAGAGAAGCTCACACTTAATACTTGTGCAATCTTGAGCAAATTAATGAACTTCTCTTATCCTCAGTTTCTTCCTCTATAAAATAAGGAGGATTAGACTAGATAACCTCACAAATAAATACTTTTAGACTTTAAATCTATGATCCTATGAGCTCAAGTAATCAGCCCTGGATGAAATACACACTGAGTTATAGAAAGAACCAGCTGATGCAATTGTCTTTTAGCTTTTAAAAATTGTAAGAACAGGATAGTTGCCACAAGAAGAGAGATGAGAATTGTTGAGATTTTTGAAAGGAAAGAATCTACATTCTATAGACCAGTATGTTTAAGTTTGATTTCTGGTGAATTTCTAGACTTCCTTGTTAAGATGATAATTTGTGATCTCTTTGAAAGGAAAGCAATGATCAATAAGAATTGGACTGGGTTAAATTAGAAATTAGAATAGATGTTTCAACAATCTGGCTAGCAGCTATTTTGGAGGTGAAAGCCCAGCAACAAGAATGCTACCAGCATGCTGCAAAAGCACAGATTCTTTTGATCTGCTTAACTAAGGAAAGCTACGTGAAGGGGTTGACAAGCTTACTTTAATTCAGCATACAAGTATCATTCACTTAGTTCAGGGGAAAAAACCAGCACCCTGAACTTCAGAACAAATACAAACAAATGCCAAACATCAACAGACAGACCTTGTCTGATTCAAATCCCAATACATAGTTACCAGAGTTCAACAAAGTCTCAGCATCTGGGTTAACGAGCTGGAGGGCTCCTTAGCTATAGCTGCCTGGAGTCTCCACATCAACACCATCTCGAGTGAGAGCCCTTAAACAAATTACAAACAGACAGACCCAATACAATTCATAGTTACCAACATCTAGGTTCAGCCCGGGAGCTCAGAACAAGGGCTGGCCCAGAGTCACGTGCACCACCAGTTCTGTGGGTAAGAGCTCCAAAGAAGAGAAGGCCAACCCCTGGTTTTATATCTTTTTCAGCATCAGGGGTGAGTCACGCATGCGACTCACCCACGTGACCTAAAATCGTCACAAAGAGGTGATTTAAACCCACGTGGTCTAAGAGCCTCTGATGTCCCAAACCTATCACTGAAACTCATTTGTAAACTAGGCTCTCCCCTGAGTTAGCCCCACCTTGGGCCCCACCTTAGTTACCAATCCACACCCACATAGGTTTTACACCTAATAGGGGTTAGAGCCTGGAGCTTAGCACCTAGTAAGGCTCATTGAAATACACTGAATTATTCAAAGGAAGCAAACCAAACTTTTCAAGGGAACTTGTTGAATTAGGTGCTAAGAGTCCATTTTGCTTATCAACACAATAGATAATTTGGATTGCATGAAATTGAAAAGCTTTTAAATGAACAAAGTTAATGCAAATAGGTAAGTAGGGAAGTGGTGGACTGCAGAAAAAAGCATTGCACCAAAATTCTGATAAATGTCTGGAATCCAAGATATATAAAAAACTAATAGAAATATCAAAAACTAAAAGTCTTTCCCTAATAGGTGAATGGTCAGAGTATGTGAACAAAGAGTTCTAAAAATGCAGATTACTAACAACCATATGAAATAATGCTTCAAATAATTTTCATAAAAGAAATGCAAATCAAAACAGCTACAAGGTATAATCTCACAACCAGAAAACTGGCAAGATGATAAAGGATTGGAATAGTCAATGCTGAAGAGATTGTGGTGAGATGGCCACACTGACACATTGTTGGAGTGATGAATTTGTCCAACACTTGTGGAAAACAATTATGAATTATGCAAAGAAAGTGACTAAAATGTTGATACCCTTTGAATCAAAGATTCAACTACTAGGCATGTACCCCAAAGGGATCAGTGATAAAAAGGATACCATACACAGCAAAATATTTATAGCACCATTTTTTGGTAGCAGCAAAAAACTGAAAGAAAAGAAAATATTTACCAATTTAGGAGAGGATAAATAAGTTGTGGTATGTGTATATAGTGGAATATTATTATGGAAAGATCTTTAGCATCCATCCAATACGACCCATTAATGAAATAAATGCCCACTACAATGTACCTCAAAAGTAGTTTTCCATATTCTTTCTGGCTGAAGACCTCCAAGGAGGGGGAAGAAAGCTACCAGTCATTGAAGTAAGCTACAGTTTTGAGGAAAGCTACACTTTTAGACAAAAGCAATCCCTGTTCATAAGGAACTTGCATTCAATTGTGAAATGTAACATAAACATATGTAAACACAACATAATTTGAGGACGAAAAGGTCACTACAACTAAGGGGAGTTTTTAAAGCGGAATTGGAGTGCTTTGAGTTGGCATGTATTTCCCATCTTTGAGGTCTTCAGAAAGAGACTCAGTTAGATTAGAACTCGGGATCCCTTTTAAGTATGGCTTGCAGTAGATAGTCACTGGCATCCCTTTCAACTCTCAAATTCTGTGGTTCTGAAAAAGGCATTTATTAGATACCTACTTTACTATGTGCAAGGTACTATATTATACATTGGGGATTAAAAAAATGAAACAGTCGCTGCTTTTAAAAGCTTATTTTCTACTGCGAGGAAACATCATATACCCAGATGTATAAATACAATGTATACACAAAATTAATTCAAAATAAATTTAGGAATTGGACACACTTATTGACTTGGGGAACAATTCCTTGTGTAGGAATCAGTACTTGAATTGATCGTTGAGGCAAAAGTAGAAATTCTAAGAGGCATAGGTGAGAAGGGAGTTTATTTTATGCTTGGAGAGCAACCTGTGCAAGGACAAGATGCTGAGAGATTAAATATTATGGCTGGGATACAGAAAGTAGACTAGTTTGACTAGAATATAAAGTGAGGAAGGGGCAGTACTTTGAAATAAGATTGCAAAAGTAGGATGAAATTACTTGCTAATATAATCCTTGCATATAGATGTAGAAAGAACCTTAATAATCATGTAGATAAAACATTGTTATTTTATAGCTAGGGAAATCAAGGTTCAAAGATATTAAATGACTTACCCAATACCTCAGGAATAGCACAGTTTCTGAACTTCAAATGTATTGTCCTTTTTACTAGACTACATTACCTCTGACCTTATAGAAAGGTCTCATGTTTCAATTAAAGGTTGGACTATTTGACTTCTGTGGTTTCTTCCAACTTTTAGGATTCAATAACTCTATAATTTTAGTACTCACAATGAATATGTATAAAATGAATAAACTCTTTAATCTTGAGGCTTATTTTAATATCCTTTTTCATGATTTTGGGAAGGAGATACTTTCATAACTCCTTCACTTCTACCTGAAAGCAGCTGAGCAAAGCTAAATACATCACAACTGTGCTGCTGGGTATGTTAGAAATTCAGGCTATCTTAACTAGGCCCTCCATACAGCTAACTGATTCCCCATCATACTCCACACAGAATTCATTCCAAACCTTCTCTCACCTCCTGAAGTACTTTATGCTTCCTATCGCCTCCCATTAAGCTAAAGACTCTGTCTCTTACTTGAAAAATTAAAGCCATTTGAAATGGGTTCCTTCTTTTCCCCTTTACTTCATCTCAAAACCCCTGGATATCATCTCTCACTCTCCTTTCCCTCCTGTCTCCGACAAAAAGATGGTCCTTCCACTTGCCAATACCAACCCCTGTACATATGCCCATGATTCCATCCTCTCTAAGGTTCTCCAGCAGCTTACATCTTCAATGAGCTCCTTGCTTAACCCCACCTTTTTAATCTTCAACCTTTCTTCATACATATGCCCAGGTGTCTATGATCTTTAAAGAGTCTTCTCTAGGCACTCTTATTCCATCAAGCAATAAACCTATACCTCTCCTCCCTTTCTTAACCACACTCTAAAAAGTTGCCTACATTACCTGCCTCTACTTCCTTCCAGTGAGAGTAGTTTCACTGAAAGCCCTTCGCAACCTGGTGGAAATTGAAAATCTTCTCTCCTAAATTACCACTGATCTCTTAATTATGATAAGGGTTTTTCTTAGCCTTCATCTTTCTCAGCTACATGCTACATTTAATACTATTAACTATTCTCTCCTCCTGGATACTGTATCCGCTCTGGATTTTTGTCCCTTGGTTCTCCTTCTACCTGTCTAGTCATTCATGCTCAATATGCTTTACTGGTTATATCTTGCCTCCTAACTATGAATGTTCTCCAAAGTTCTGTTCTAAGCCCTCTTACCCTTCTATGATCTTTTCCCTAATAAACTCATCAGTTCAAATGGATTTAACTATCATCCCTAAAGGATGATTCCTAGATCTATATATCCAGCCTCAGGCTCCCCCTGAATTTCATTTCCATATCACCAGTTACCTATTGGGAATTTTAAACTGTATGTCCTGGAGAAATTTTAACTAAAAGTATATTACACTGAACTTGTCATTTTTCTCCCTAAGCCCTCCCCTCTTCCAAACTTGCCTGTTCTTCTTGAAGATATCACCCTTGTCCTAGTACTTCAGATTCTTTTTAATTTTGGGAAAAAGTATTTTATTTTTTCCGATTACATGTAAAGAGTTTTCAAAATAATTTTTTTTACAAAATTTTGAGTTTCAAATTTCCTCTCCCTCCCTCCCTCTCATTCCCCTCTCCCCAAGATGGTAAGTAATTTGATAAAGGTTATATATATATGCAATCATGTAAATATTTCTACATTAGTCATGTTGTGAAAGAAGAAAGAGAAAAAAGGGGAAAGCCATGAAAAACAAATAAACAACAAAAAAGTGATAATAGTATGATCTTATCTGCATTCAAACTCCGTAGTTATTTCTTTGGATGTTGATAACATTTTCCATCATGAGTCTATTGGATTGTATTGCTGAGAATTGCTAAATCAATCATACTTGATAATCTCAACAAGGTTGTTGTTACTATGTACAATATACTCCTGGCTCTGCTTACTTCACTCAGCATCAGTTCATATCAGTCCTTCCAGGTTTTTCTGAAATCTGCCTGCTCATCATTTCTTATAGCATAATAGTATCCCGTTACATTCATATATCACAACTTATTCAGCCATTCCCCAATTGATGGTCATCCACTCAATTTCCAGTTCTTTGCCACCACATAAAGAACTGCTATAAATGTTTTTGTACATGTAGGTCTTTTTCCTTTTTTATAATATCTTTGGGATACAGACCTAATAGTGGTATTGCTGGATCAAAAGGTATGCATAGTTTGATTGACCTTTGGGCATAGTTACAAATTGTTCTCCAAAATGGTTGGATCACCTCATAACAACACCACTAATGCCTTAGTGTTCCAATTTCCCCACATCTTCTCCAAGATTTATCATTTTCCTTTTCCGTCATATTAGCCAATCTGATAGGTACGAGATGGTACCTCAGAGTTGTTTTAATTTGTATTTCTCTAATCTCTAGTGAATTAGAACATTTTTATATGACTATAGATAACTAACTTCTTCATCTGAAAACTGCTTGTTCCTATCCTTTGACCATTTCTCAATAGGGGAATGATTTGTTTCCTTATAAATTTGATTTAGTTCTCTATATAATCTAGAAGTGAGGCCTTTATCAGAAACAATGCCTGTAAAGAATTGTTTCCCATCTTTCTGCTTTTTTTCTAATCTTGGCTGCATTAGTTATGTTTGTGCAAAAACTTTTTAATGTAATCAAAATTATCTATTTTGCATTGTATAATGTTCTTTGTCTCTTGTTTGGTCATAAATTCTTCCATTCTCTATAGATCTGACAGGTAAACTACTCTTTGCTCTGCTATTTTGCTTATGGAAAAAACATTTATGTCTAAATCATGTACCCATTTCAACTTTATCTTTATATATAGTGTGAGATGTTGATCTGTGCCTAGTTTCTGCCACGCTATTTTCCAGTTTTCCCATGAGTTTTTGTCAAATAGTGAGTTCTTATCCCAGGATCTGGAGTCTTTGGGGTCATCAAACAGTAGATTACTATAGTCATTTATCACTGTGTCTTGTGTACCTAACCTATTCCACTGATCTGCCACTTTATTTCTGATGCACCCAACTCCTTCTCTCTACTCACGCAACTACCACCTTAATTTAAGCTCCAATCATTTCTTGTCTAGATTAATACAACAGCCACCCAAGTGATCTCGTTGGTATGAAGTCTCTCACTTCTTCACTCCACCCTACACCCTGCTGACAAAATAATTTCCTCCCATGTGATTCCTCTATTCAACCAACTCCAGTGACTTTAGAACTTTGTCCTCAACTATGATTCCAGAATCCTTGGCTATCACTTACCATCCTACACTCAGAAATCCAGCCAGACTGGCCTCTTTGTTCCAAACACAAGACACTCCAACTCTAACATCCATGCCTTTTTACTGACCTTCTACCATGGCTGGAATGTACATCTTCTCTTCCTCTAAGATGTACCTCAAGCATGACCCCAATATTATGGTATTGTTTTGGTCTTCTCTGAGCATAAGGGACAAACCATAGCTTAAGCAACAAGCCTTACCTAATCTGATTTCCATCTGCTAGTGTTCTCTCTCCCCAATTATTTTGTATTCAACTACTTTTTATATGTTTATGTTTATTAACTCTGTACTTATATCGTATATATTTTATATGTACTTCTTGTCTCCCTATTAGATTATAAGTGCATTATGAATAGTACTTGTTTCATTATTTATACTTCTATCCCCAGTGCCTAGAATAGTGCCTAATGCTTAGTAGATACATATTAATGGATGGATGTATCCTTTGTTTTTAACCTAGAGGTTATTCTGGAAACAGAAAATAGAGGGATCCTTTGGATAAGGTGAATAAAACACAACTAAACACATACATTCTTTTTTATGAAAAGAAAGAGAAGGCATCCAAAGAACACTGATTTAAACCGAACCATAATTAATCCAAATATTAGTTGAGCTAGAAAAAATGGAGGTGTCTCTTTTGTAGAAACTGTGACACAAGGTACAGTTTTTCAACCTGTGAGGGTGTGGCACCTGCTTAGAATGAGGCAAAATATCCTATATAGTGTCTCTACTATAAAGAATGACACGAGCATGCTCTGTAGCATACTATATTTTCCTAGTACTTTTGTTGGTCCTCATATCATTTAGCCATTTTATTTATCATCTTGTAGGCAGCCACAGCAGGGAATTCTAAATGGTGTGTAAAGTGAACATCTGTCCACCATGCGATAAGCACATCTGCATCCATTAATTTTTCATCATTTCCCCAAATCAAGGGTCAGATGTTCACAATGTGCTAATGTCCTGGCATCTTCTTCCCATGGATTGTATGCCTGTGAAGCAGATCCACTAATTATGAGGTAGGTAGGTGGGAGAAATTAATGACCCTAGATCCCGCTGAAAGTTTTTGCTTCCTAGGGAGAAAAATGAGGTTACTCTCTGGACTCACCCCACAGAAACACTGTGACGGGCATTGGGTTTTTCTCTTACATATTAATATTGTCACTCTCCGTACAAATGATGTCTAGGCTACAGTTCAAAATTCTTTACTTCTGTTCCTACAACTGTACGCCTAAATATTCCCTAGCTATGAGGCTTATAGCTTCAAGCCTCCATTTCCCATTTTTCCCCTCTCCTCTCTGTTACAAAATCTACAAGACATGCATGCTTTTTATAGGTGTTTATTTATGTGGAATGAGATGATCTACCCCATAATAAGGTTAGATACATTCATTAGAATCAGATGACAGAAATTTAACTAGAATATTCTTGATTAGGGGCAGCTAGGTGGTGCAGTGAGTAGAGCACCAGCCCTGGAGTCAGGAGGACCTGAGTTCAAATCCAGCTTCAGACACTTGACACATGTACTAGCTGTGCGACCTTGGGCAAGTCACTTAACCCCAATTGCCCTGCCTTACTCCCTCCACAAAAAAGAATATTCTTGATTTATCCCAACCTTATTCTTTTTTATCCCATGTTCAACATCTAAAAACCCCTTTACATCATTTCTTATTCTCTGCTCTTTTGCTCTTATATCTGACAGCCCTTTTCTGTATTTGGGCCTGATTCCAAACCCTTGTATGTCTTCCATCAGTTACTTCCACAGCTATCTCTCTAAAGGTTCATTCCTCATTTTTTTTAGCATGCCTGGGTTCTTTATCTAAAAACACAACAAAACAAAAGCCTTTATTTGGCCATCCCTTCCCCACAAGCTATCATCCTCTCTCTCTCTCTCTCTCTCTCTCTCTCTCTCTCTCTCTCTCTCTCTCTCTCTCTCTCTGTTTTTCATAGCCAAACTCCTAGAACAGCTTGCTATATCTAGACGATTCTTATATACTTCCACAGCTGGGGCAAGTCTCCAGGGAGTAAATGTGTAGCTGCTTGGGAAATGTGGTTTGAAGTCTGAAGGAAAATTGAATGATTTGATTAGGGTAAGATTGTTTACATGCCCACAACATTTTTGAACTGACAGGGTTGGTTGAATAAGAGTGAAAGTATATTCAATACAGGGAGGCAGATATACTTTTTTTAGTCCTTTAGACAGGTAGATTGGTGCTACAGTGCATAGAGCACTGGGCCTGGAGTCAGGAAGACTCATCTTTATGAGTTCAAATCTGGCTTCAGACACTTACTAATGCAACCCTGGGCAAGTCACTTGACCCTGTTTGCCTCACCTGTAAAATGAGCTGGAGAAGGAAATGGCAAAACACTCCAGTATCTTTGTCAAGAAAATCCCAAAATGGAGTCCTGAAGAATTGGAAATAACAGAACAACAACATGCAGACCCACCTTGGAAATATTGCAGGTTCAGTTCCAGACCACTGTTTTATATAGCAAATCACATGAATTTTTTTATTTCCCAGTGTATATAAAAGTTACATTTATACTATACTGTAGTCCATTAAATGTGCAATAGTATGTCTAAAAAATGTACATACCTTAATTAAAAAATACCTTATTGCTAAAAAATGCTAACCATCATTTGAGCCTTCAGTGAGTTAAAATCTTGCTGGTGGAGGGTCTTCCTCTTTGTTGATGGCTGCTGACTGATCATGGCAGTGACTGCTGAAGTTTGGAGCCAGGGGTAGGGTAGGGACCTATGGTAATTGTAAAATAAGATAACAATGAAGTTTGTCTCATTAATAGACTCTTCCTTTCACTTGAGCACATACAGGCCATTGTAGGGTTATTAATTAGTCTAATTTCTTTGATATTGTTGTGTCTCATGGAATAGGGAGACCCAAGGAGAGGGAGAGAGATGGGGAATTGCCTGTCTTTGGAGCAGTCAGAAGACATACAACATTTATCAATTAAGTTCAAAGTGCCTCAAAACAATTACAATAATAACAACAAAGATCACTGATAAGAATCTGAGCAGATTTGAGAGAGTTAGAAGCCACAAGTAGACTGAGTGGGGCAGGAGCACTGGGTGCCAGACCACACCAAATGGGAGCAGCAGCAGAACCCAGCCAGCACGCCGGTCTGAGAGAGCACGGGGTGAGTGCTGGGCACATGAAACAAAGGAGCAGGAACAGGCCCAGGGCTGAAATACTGGTTATGGCTGCAATCCCCAGGCCTCTTGGCATAAGACAGGAGTCTGTCACAGCTACAGGAGACACTAGCACAGAGCCTGAGGCAGGGGGAGCAGCTAACCTTAAGTTCTCTAGCCCACAGTATAAAGGGTTGGAACTTTCCCGCTTGAACTTCTGGGAGCCATGATGATCAGGTAAAATGGCTCTCATCCCTCCCTTCCCTACCCAGATAATACTCCCTCAAGAGAAACCCTGAAATAGAGGAGGCAGAAGTAGGGCTTCAGTAACCTTTTAGCTCGAGAAGTTAGGGAGAGGGCCCTTCTTGTAGTGGCAGAAGGAGACTAGTGCAGGAAGAGAGGTGTCCCAGCAGGCCCCACCTCAGCAGAACAGAAGGAGTTCCTATGTCCCAAGGAGGTGGAGCTAGGAAACATCAACACCAGGACCCCAGACATGCCTTTGCACAGCCAGGGGAAATGGCAGACACAAGCACAGGCAAGTGCTGAGACCACCCATGCTGTAGAGCAGTTCTAGGAAAAGAGGAAACAGTCAAATCACCCCTCCACCACGCCTCATGAAACCAGAGACTACAGAACACAAAACCAGTGAGCAGGCCCACAGTTCCCAGCACAAGAAACTTGGGATAGAGCTCCCCTGGGCCCCAGAAGCAGAGATCAACTTTAGAAGCCAGGAGAAAAAAAAACAACAAACACCATGAAAAAACGGACCAGAAAACCAAAGACTATGGATTCCTATTATGGAGACAGAGACGATCAAAATACCCATTCAGAAGAGGACAGCATTGGCACTATACCCACATCTGAAACCTCAAAAGGGAGTGTGAACTGGTCTCCAGCCCAAAAAGCATTCCTGGAAGAACTCAAAGAGGACTTAAAAAACAAATTAGAGATGTAAAAGAAAAAATGGAAAAAAATGGAAAAAAATTCAGTGGTGAGAACAAATCTTTAAAAAGTAAAATGGGTGAAATGATTAAGGAGGTTCAGAAAATAACTAGAGAGACTGTCTCATTGAAAAGTAGAATTAACCAAATGGAAAAGGAGGTACAGAAACTAAATGAAGAAAACAATACATTAAAAATTAGAATTGGGCAAGTAGATGCTAATGACTCCCTGAAACATCAACAATCAGTCAAACAAAATCTAAAGAATGAAAAAATAGAAGAAAACATGAAATACATGATTGGAAAAACAACTGACCTGGAAAATAGATCCAGGAGAGACAATCTACAAATTACTGGTCTACCAGAAAGCCACAATGAAAAAAAAAGAGCCTGGACAGTATCTTCCAAGAAATCACAGAGAAAACTGCCCCAAGATCTTAGAACCAGAGGGTAAAATATTCATAAAAGGAATCCACCGATCACCCCCTGAAAGAGATCCCAAATTGAAAACTCCAACGAATATTGTAGCCAAATTCCAGAATTATAAGGTCAAAGAGAAAATACTGCAAGCAGCCAGAAAAAAACAATTCAAATATCATGGAACTACAGTCTAGATCATGCAGGATCTTTTAGTTTTTACTATAAAAGAAAGAGGAATTGGAGTATGATATTCTGAAACACAAAGGAGCCGGGACTACAACCAAGGATCAACTACCCAGCAAAAGTGAGCATAATTTTTCAGGCAAGGAGATGGATATTCAATGAAATAAGGGAATTCCAGACCTTCCTGATAAGAAGGCCAGAGCTCAATGGAAAACTTGATCTTTAAATACAAAACTCAAGAGAGACATGCAAAGGTAAATGGGAGAAAAACAAAACTATGTTCTTAAATAAGGAAAAATTGTTTATATCCCTATATAGGATTACATTAATTTATATGTGTTATGTATATGTCAGTCTTGAGAATGGTACGATTATTACAAAAATTGAAATGGATGTATATAGACTGAGGGTGTCAATATAAAATAACTGATGTGATGTTAAAAAACAATTAAGGGGTGCAAAGGGTTTGTTCTGGGAGAAGAGGTAAGGAGAAGGTAGAAAAGGGTAAATTATACCACATGAAGAGGCACAAAAACATAGAGGAAAAGAAGGGAGGAAGAAAAGCAGTATTTGAGTTTTACTCTCATCAAACTTGGTTCAAGGAGGGAATAATGTACTCTGATAAGTATAAAAATAAAATTTGTCCTACAGGCAGTAGGAGGGGAAAGGGGAAAGAAAAGGGTGGTGGATAGAAGGGAAGGAAGAAGTAGCAAGGGGAAAAGAGTCAGATAAGGGAAGGGTATCATTATGGAGGGAAAATTGGGAAGACAGTGGTCAAAAGCAAAACACTTTTCAGGAATGGAAGGGAGAAGGGAGAAATAAAAGCTTAAACTGGGTGGGGGGAATAGGATGGAGAAAAAGTCACAGATAGTAATCATAACTATTAATGTAAATGGGATGAACTCTCCCATAAAATGGAGGCAGATAGCAGAATAGATTAAAAATCATAATCCTACAATATGTTGTTTACAAGAAACACATTTGAAACAGGGGGATACACACTGAGTAAAGGTAAAAGTCTGGAGTAGAATATGTTATGCTTAAGCTAAAATATAAAAAAAAACAGGGGTAGGAATCCTAATCTCAGACAAAGCAAAAGCAAAGATAGTGCTAAAAGGCACCATCAACAATAAAGCAATATCATTACTTAACATATATGCACCAACTGGTATGGCATGCAAATTCTTAGAGGAAAAGTTAAGGGAGGTACAGGAAGAAATAGACAGCAAAACTATATTAGTGGGGGACCTCAACCTTCCCTTCTCTGAACTTAATAAATCTAACCTCAAAATAAACAAGAAAGAAGTTAAGGAGGTGAATAGAATTTTAGAAAAGGTAGACATGTTACACCTCTGGAGAAAACTGAAGGGGGATAAAAAGGAATATACTTTTTTCTCAGTGGTATATGGCACATATTAAAAAACTGACCATGTACTGGGGCATAAAAACCTCACAGTGCAGAAAGGCAGAAATAGTCAATGCATCCTTTTCAGATCATGATATAATTAAACTTATTTGTAATAAAGGACCATGGTAAGATAAACTAAAAATTAATTGGAAACTAAATAATCTCATCCTAAAGAATGAATGGGTTAAAGAACAAATCATAGAAACAATAAATAACTTCATTCAAGAGAATGACAATAATGAGACAACATACCAAAACTTATGGGATGCAGCAAAAACAGTTCTTAGGGGAAGTTTTATATCTCTAAATGCTTACATGAATAAGGTAGAGAAAATGGAGATCAATGAATTGGGCATGCAACTGAAAAAAGCTAGAAAAAGAACAACTTGAAAATCCTCAATTAAATACCAAATTAGAAATACTGAAAACCAAATGAGAGGTTAATAAAATTGAAATCAAGAAAACTATTGAACTAATAAAATCGATAAACATTTGGTCAATTTGATTTAAAAAAAGAAAGAAGAAAACCAAATTACCAGTACCAGAAATGAAAAGCATGAATTCACCTCCAATGAAAAGGAAATTAAAACAATAATTAGGAATTATGTTCCCCAATTGTATGCCCATAAATGTGACAACATGAGAGAAATGGATGAATATTTATAAAAAATATAAATTGCTTAGGTTAACGGAAGAGGAAGTAAATACCTAAATAATGCCATCTCAGAAAAAGAAATTGAGCAAGCCATCAATGAACTCCCTAGGAAAAAGTCTCCAGGGCCAGATGGTTTTACATGTGAATTCTCTCACACATTTAAAGAACAGTTAATTCTTATACTTTATATAGACTATTTGGGAAAATAGGCGAAGAAGGAGTCCTATCGAATTCTTTTTATGAGACAAATATGGTACTAATAACTAAACCAGGAAGAGTCAAAACAGAGAAAGAATGTTACAGACCAATTTCCCTAATGAATATTGATGCAAAAAATATTAAATGAAATATTAGCAAAAAGACTGCAGCAACTTATTACAAGAATAATACACTATGACCAGGTAGGATTTATTCCGGGAATGCAAAGCTGGTTCAATATTAGGAAAACTATCAGCATAATTGATCATATCAACAACAAAATTCGCAGAAACCATATGATTATCTCAAAAGGTTCAGAAAAAAACTTTTGAGAAAAATACATCATCCATTCCTATTAAAAACACTAGAAAGCATGAGTCTTCCTTAAAATTATAAATAGCATCTACCTAAAACCATCAACAAGCATTATTTGTAATGGGGATAAGCTAGATGCATTCCCAATAAGATCAGGGGTGAAACAAGGATGTCCATTATCACCCCTACTATTCAATTTGGTACTAGAAACGTTAGCTGTAGCAATAAGAGAAGAAAAAGAAATTGAAGGAATTAGAATAGACAAAGAAGTTATCACTCTTTGCAGATGATATGATGATTTACTTAAAAAATCCTAGAGAATCAAGTGAAAAGTACTTGAAATAATAAACAACTTTAGCAAAGTTGCAGGATATAAAATAAACCCACATAAATCTTCAGCATTCCTCTATATTACTAACAAAGTCCAACAGCAAGAAATAGAAAGAGAAATTCCATTTAAAGTTACTGTAGACACTATAGAATATTTGGGAGTCTACCTGCCAAGACAACAAACCCAGGGCCTATATGAACATAATTACAAAACACTTTTCACACAAATATAGTCAGATCTAAATAATTGGAAAAAACATCAGTTGCTCATGATTAGGCTGAGCTAATATAATAAAAATGACAATTTTACCAAAATTAATTTACATGCCAATCAAACTTCAAAAAAAATTTCCAGACCTGAATAAATTAGTAATAAAATTGATCTGGAAGAACAAAAGGACCAGGATAACAAGAGAATTTATGAAAAGAAATGCTAGGGAAGGTGGCCTAGCCATACCAGATATTAAACTGTACTATAAAGCAGCAGTCATCAAAACTACTTGGTACTGGCTAAGAAACTGAGTTCTGAATCAGTGGAATAGGTTAGGTACACGAGACACAGAAGTCAATGACTATAGCACTTTGATAAACCCAAAGGATCCAGCTTAGGAGCTAAGAAGTCTCTATTTCACAAAAACTGCTGGGAAAATTGGAAAATGCTAGGGCAGAAACTGGGCATAGACCGATATCTTACACCAGATACCAAAATAAAGTCAAAATGGGTTCATGATTTAGGAATAAAGGCTGATATTATAAGCAATTTGGGAGAGCAAGGAACAGTTTACCTGTCAGATTTATGAGAAAAGGAAGAATTCATGACCAAGAAGAGACAGAGAGTGTTACAAAATGCAAAATGGATAATTTTAATTATGTCAAATTGAAAAGTTTTTGTATAAACAAAGCCAATGCAACATAGATTAGGAGGGAAGCAGAAAACTGGGAGAAAATCTTTACAACCAATGTCTCTGATAAAGGCCTCATATCTAAAATATACAGAGAACTGAGCCAAATTTATAGGACTGCAAGTCATTCCCCAATTGAGAAATGGTAAAAGGATATGAACAGGCAGTTTTTAGAGGAAGAAATTAAAGATATCTACAGGCACATGAAAAAATCTCTAAATCATTATTGATATGAGAAATGCAAATCAAAAGAACTCTTGGGTGCCACATCTCTCCTGTCAGGTCGGCTAACATGACAAAACAGGAAAATGATAAATGCTGGAGAGGATGTTGGAAAATTGGAACATTGTTACATTTTTGGTGGAGTTGTGAACTGATCCAGCCATTCTGTAGAGCAATTCAGAACTATGCTCAAAGGGCTATAAAAATGAGCATACCCTTTGACCCAGCAATACTACTCCTAGGGCTATATCCCAAAGAGATCACACAAGTGGGAAAGGAACCCGTGTGTACAAAAATAGTTACAGCAGCTCTTTTTGTGGTGGCAAAGAATTGGAAATCAAAGGGATGCCCATCAATTGGGGAATGGCTAAACAAATTGTGGTATATGAATGTAATGGAATATTGTTGTGTTATAAGAAATGATGAGCAGGTGGACTTCAGAAAAACCGGGAAAGATTTATATGAACTGATGCTGAGTGAGGGGACCAGAACCAGGAGATCATTATACATGATTACAGACACACAGTATCTGTAGCTACTAACTTTGATAGACTTGACTCCTATCATCAATGTAAGGTTCAAAGACAGCTCCAAAAGACTCATGAAAGAAAAAGCTATGCAATTCAGAGAAAGAATTATGGAGTCTCAATGCAGATAAGGCAAACTTTTTGCTCTCTCTTTTTTTCCTTCTTTTTTTTGGTTTCGTTTCTCCTTTCTCACGATTCATTCCATTGGTTATAATTCTTCTTTACAACTGAACTACTATATAAATAAGTTCAATGTGAAGGTATATGTAGAACCTACGTTGGATTACATGCCATCTTGGGGGGTGAGGGAGAAGAGAGGGAGGGAGAGAAAAATTGGAATCCCAAAACTTGTGGAACTGAGTGTTGTAAACTAAAAATAAAAATGTATATAAAAAATCACTGATCACTGGTCACCATAATATATAATCATAATGAAAAAATTTGAAATATTGCAATAATTACCACAAAGTGACACAGAGACACAATGTAAGCACATATTGCCAGGAAATATGGTGCTGTTAGACTTGCTTGAAGCAGGGCTGTCCTAACCTTTCAATTTATAAAAAAAATGTAATATCTATGAAGCACAATAAAATGAGATATGCCTGCATCTGGAAGCAGAAGGATGGATGAAGTACCTAAGCAACTGAACAGCAACAGCAATCAGTACTTGCCCTTCTGTGGTATCCAAGGAGGTTATGAACGAATTGGCTATAATGAACTTGCCCATTATGGCTTCTGAACATAATGGAATCTTTCTGTGAATGAACTGAACTATCCTTCTCTGAAAAGGCAGTCAGGTATCTCTTCCTCTCTTTCCCTGCTCTAACCTTTCACATGAAGATTTAAATCTAAGTGTCAGCATTCCCCTTTAAGACTCTCTCTATTGTTTCAATAGTATTACTAAATCTGGTTTATTTAGATAAAAAATGAGGTCAATTCCAATTGTTTTCTCTGTCTTTGTGCTTATTCATTGGCAACTATGTAGATGGTGCAAGCTCTGGGAGTTCAGAGCTTGATATATTTCACAGAGTACAAATAGATGAAACTCCCTTTCTAAGGAGGTGGTTTAATCATCACCTGAGAGTGAAATGAGCTGATAGTGATTCTTCATTTCTCTTAATAACTTCATAACGCTCCTAAAAGGCAGAATTGTTGGAACCTGGGCCTTTTAGTTCTTTTCCCTTTTAACTAAGCAAACCAGTCCTCCATGATCACTGTGATCTCAGGACCTCTGCCCCTTTCTTGAGAGAAGTCCAGCAACACCTAATGGTTACACATTCACTGTGGCCAAGTACTCACCTTGCTTCCCAACTCCTAGAAAGCTGTTAACTACTTCCACATTTAGTTAAAACTACTCTCTATGAACAATGGTCCTTTACTTGCCAGACAGGTCATACTTTTTTCAGACATCACCTTTTTTCACCTCTTTGAAACATTTTACACTGTTAATTATCCCCTTATTCTTATATTCCCTTCTTCTTGTGTTATTTGTGATTCTACTGATTCTCCTTCCTGTCTTCCTGTTCTTTCTCGGTTTGTATCATTATCCCTTCCTCCATCCACCCCTACGTGTTAGTATGTCTGCTCTGCTCTCTATATCCTTCTTTTAGTGTTCTCTGCTCCCATGTATTCAACTCTCAAAGCCATGTACATTACTCCCATCTCCTGATATAGAATATTGTGACTCTCTGAGCTTCAAGTCTCCATCACTGGCTATCTCATGAACATCGTCAACATGATGTACTACAGAAATCTCAAACTCAACATGTCCAAAACAGGACTTTCTCTTTAAAGCCTCTCCTCCCAATAGCACTCCCCCCCATTTCTGACCATCATCCTTCTAGTCAACCAGAGTTGCAACCTTTCAGTCATCATCAACTTTTCTCTCACACTCACTCTGAATATCTAATGACTGGATTTTCAAGATTTCGTCTTTGTAACATCTCTTAAATACACCTGCTTCTCCCCTCTGACACTGCCACTATAGGCCCTCATCTCCTCAGCCTTGGACCACTGTTGGTGGGGCTACCTGCCATAAGTCTCTTCCCACTCAGATCTATCCTCTCTTCAGCCACTAAAGTTATTTTCCTAAAGTGCTTGTCAATCACCACTCCCCTATTCATTAAACTGCAGTGATTTGCTATGATCTCCAGAATCAGACAAAAATCTTCTTTTTTGCATTCAAAGCCCATTATAATCTGCCCCCCCACCCTCCACCATTCACAAACCATGGCTCTAGGCTTATGGTACTTCATGCCACCTTCCCCACATACTTTTTAAAAATTTTATTTTATTTTATTTAAAATTTTTTATTAATTTTAAATTTTTTAAAAATGTTTAAAGTTTTCCCACATACTTTTTAATCCAGTGACACCGATCTCTTCGTTGTTCCCAGCATAAGACATGCTATTTCTCAGCTCCAAACATTTTCTCTGGCTTTTCCTCCTGTCTGTAATGCCCTCCCTCCTCATCTTTGCCTCCTGGCTTCCTTTAAGTCTGAGCTAAAATCTCACCTTCTACAGCCAGCCTTTCTCAACTCTATTTTGAGTGCCTTCCCTCAGTTGCTTATCCTGTACATAGCTTGTTTGTAGATAGTTGTTACATGTTGTCTCCTCCATCATACCCTGAACTCTGTCATAGCAAGAACTATCTTTTGCCTTTCTTTGTATCCCCAGAACTTTAGCATAGTGCCTAGCACACAGCAGGCTCTTAATATCTATTGATCGACTAATTGAGGTTAAGTAACTTGCCCAATGTCATTTAGGCAGCAAGCTATTTAGCTAAGACTCAACACAGGTCATCTGACTGATTCCAGTTCCCTTTTCACTCTTCTGTCCTATCCAGAGAAGGGAAAAGAGATTTCATCTACAGACAGGCTTGAACAAAAGGAATCATCTTACTTGTTCTTCATTTGTTACTTACTAAACATGAGATAATCATCTTTGTTAATTTTAAATGGAACACTAATCATTTTAAATGAAAAAGCTCAGCTGGTTTGCAAAGTGAGGCCCCTCTTTTTTTATTTTAGTCCCCCAAACAGTGGTCACAACATTTTCTTATTTTTCCCTTCATTTCTAGAACACAGAATTACTAGCTATGTTCTTTTCTTGTTTCTTCTGTATTTTTTCATATATATAATGTATGTATGTAGCTGTATATATATGTAAATATATACATATATATTATACATATGTATATATTTTTTATTTTTTCCTCATCTCCCCAACAGGGCAATGCAGTAATATGGAGCCTTCGGTCACCCCCTCCCCATTCTGAGACTTTCTAGTCAAATTTCCTCCCAATTCAGAAAGGATAAGCATGAGGCAGAGAGGCAATTTACAGAGAGAGTTGCTCATGACCTTTGTACACGGCTGTCAGGAATTAAAGTCTGCAATGAGCTAATAAACATTTGCTTTAGGAGGAAAAAATCCTCCTGCAAATATCATCCTCATATACAATAGAAACAGTCCCTTCTCAGAAACATCGCCTTGGTTAATTACCAATCTCATGGTGTGTTAAAGACCTAAAAATAACTATTGATTGTCCTTCTCTGTAGAGAACTGAAGTCACAGCAGGAGGGATAGGAGAGATAAGATTTAGGGAGGGGGAAGGGAAAGAGGAATTAGATGAATCCTCAGGACCATTTCTTTTTTTTTTTTTTGAGGTAAGGAGTACTTTTCATTTATCAGGAAGGAAAGGGAGCCTGGGAGATTAGGGAGATTTTGGAAAGCGTGTCTGACCCATGATGAAGTGACAGGCAAGATCTTTCAGGCAACCAGGAAGTCTATTTTGTCCCACACTCATTCCCACCCAAGTTTTAAAACAAACAAACAAAAAATAATAGTTCATAGAGCATACAAGCTCTAAATTCATGGTACTTAGTAGGACTATCTTATTTTCAGAACAATAAAAAGCACAAGATATTGACAATTGACAAACACCCATTATGTATGTATATGTTGACAATATTGTTTTCCTGATGTCTCCGTCCCACCTCTTCAGTATTCCAAGAACCCTTGGTCAGTACTGAATTTTTTAACTTACTCCACAAACAAATCATGTCCTTCTCTTTGAGGTTTTTAATCACTCCTAAATATCATTGGCAGTAATATCAGGTAATAGAAACTCTAGAGGAAGGTGTTATTTTTTAAAGCATTGTGTTTGGGGCCAGAAAATATGAGTTCAAACCCTGGCCTTACCATTAATATTTAATACCTGGGAGACATTGGGAAAATCACATCATTTCTTTGGGCCTCTGGTTCCTAAATTATAAATGGAGGAAGGAGGTTAGATTAGCTGTTCCCTCAAGTTTCCTCAAGCTCTAAATCTCTATGAGCCTATAATTGTACTGTGAATACCACTAAGTACTGGCTCAACGAGGTTTTCCTTGTTTGTCTGCCTTTGTCATGAGCCATGGTGGCAAAGCCTAGCAGCTTCTTTGGAGGATTCCCTTATCTTCACTTTATCAGTCAAGTGCCCAGTAGTGTGCTGGGCACCATAGGGCCAATCTCTACCCACAAGAAGCTTATGTTATAATTGGTGAGACAGGACATGGACACAAGAAAGCATTCTGGAGCGTGGCAGCAATCCATTTAGCAGGAGTAGATACTGATATTCCTCATTAAAGTCTCCTTCTGATGACTTAGAGCCAGTTAGGGTCAGAGAACCTGGGTCAATTCCTAACTCCTCTAGTTCTATGAATTTGACCTTGGGGAAGCCATTAACATCTTGGGGTCTTATTTTCCTTATATATAAAATGAAGGTATTGGACTAGATTCTCTCTGAGATACTTTCCAGACCTAAATCTAGGAACTACATTCATCCTCATATATATGGTTGAATGTGGTTCACAGATGACATATATATATATATACATATATATATATATACACACACATACATGTATACGTACATGTATGTATATCCAGATACCTGCATACACATGTATATATGTATATGAATATATACTACGAGAGTGAGAGAGCAATTTAATTTCGTTGAACAAATATATATTGTTTCTCATTCCCACAGTCCCCCCAATGGAAAAGAAACAAGAAAAATGCCCTCATAACAAATATGCATATTCAAGCAAAACAAATTCCTGTACCAATCACATCCAAAAAAATTCGGTTGCATCCTGCACCATAAATACATCAACTCTCTATTGGGAAGTGGGTACCATGGTTTATCATCAGTCCTCTGGAATTGTGGTTGATGCTTGTATTAATCAGAATTCTCCAGTCCTTCAAAGTTGTTGTTTGTACATTGTTCGGAATTTATCATCTTACAGGTGAGCCCTTGGTTGCATGAAGACAAACTAAGTTTTTAGGGCCCAAAAGTCCGAGTTTGGATCTCGAGAATACATATTTGTTTTTCACTCTTCCTTCAGGTATTTCTCCCTGCTGACAGCAAAAATTTAAAACAAAAACAAACAAACAAAAAAAACCATTGTCAACTCCTCAATTCCACTTACCCTGCAGATCCAATCAGTTGCCAAGACTTGATATAGCTAACTTCAAAAAAAAATCGTCCATATCCCCTTATCTTCATTCACATAATTGTTCTGGATTGGAGAAATGGACTGTGTCTTCAAATAGTACCCTGACTGATTTGCCTAAGACAGGATTTCCTTTTCTTTCTTTCAAATAAACAAAGAATAAAACAAGGGAAATGACCAAGGAACCTTATGAGTATACAGTGTTCAGTCTTTGTAATGCTTGAACTTCGGATATACACTGATATTTTGAATCTGGTTCCTGCTTGTTAACCATGTGATGAGAACATAGACAGATGATTGGCTGCTGAGCCAGACCTGGGGCAATTCAAAATGCGTGTCATTCTCTTGGTTCTGGATTTTTTCTACATAGCTCTTGTTCAGATGAGAAACACAATAATGTAAGTCCATTGTCCTTGAGCCATTGCCATCTAAGATCAAGTGTCTGAGCCATTAATGTGAGCCTCTGCCTTTGCCTGTTTTCACTTCCCTTAGTGCTAAGTGTGAGCTCACTCTCCACAAAGGCCAAGGTAGAAAAGGGAAGATTATTCTCTTCCCAAGTATTAGGGATGGGTAGGAATGGATGGAGTGTTTGTGTTTCTGTTCTTGCTATACCTACAAAATAAATATCCCTTTATAAAATAGGATAGATGTTAATTGGCTAAATGGAAGTAGGTCATTGATTACTGGTAGTTATCAGTGAAGAGAATAGACTGTAATGGGGTTTGAAGTGATAGCAAAAGGAAGAGATATCCCAGCTCTCCAGAGTGACCCCTCAAATCCTAGGGGGGAGAAGCAGTCATCTTAGCTCTGGAAGAGTGAGTCCAAGGCAGCTCTCTACTGGTATAGACACTTGTTGCCTCTAGCCATTGTATCTCAACACCTAGACTATTATAAAACAGTCTTTCTAATTTGTATCTGTCTTTCATGTCTCTCGTTTCTCCAATCTATCCTCTATTCAGCTTCCAAAGTAACTTTCTTAAAGTATAAGTCTAGCCATGTCACATAAGCTCTGAGATATCCTAGTGACTCCCTATTTCCTTTTCCTCCTCTTCCTCTTCCTCCTTCTCTTATTTCCTCTTCTTCTTCCTCCTCCTCCTCTTCCTCCTTCTTCTTCTCCTCTTTCTCCTTTTTCCCTCACCACATATAATCCCTCTCTTCACTTGAGATATCATATCCTTACATATGAGTGCTCTGTCCAAAGGAACATACTTTTTGTTCACTTATATTTTTTAAGATATCTTGGTGTTTAGAGGCTAGATTTTTAAAATTTATTTTACTATTGTTATTATTTCCTCAAAAAATTAGGACAATATCCTCTTTGTCCAACACAGTTTTAATTTGCGATTTCTTGAAGTATAGCTCTGTAAAAAAACAGGTTTTTAAAAACCCTGCTGTAAAGACTGGTACTATAAGCAATCTGGGAGAGCAAGAAATAGTTTTCCTGTCAGATTCATGCAGAATGGAAGGATTTACGATCAAACAAGAGGTAGAGAACATTATGAAATGCAAAATGGATAATTTTGATTACATAAACTGAAAAGTTTTTGTAAGAACAAAGCTAATGCGACCAAGATTAGGAGGGAAGCAGAAAACTGGGAAAGAATTTTTACAACCAGTTTCTGACAAAAGCCTCATCTCTAAAACATTGTTTGAACAATTCAGCTAGCAGCTGTTGTGGGGGTGAAAGACCAACACAAGACCAACAACAAGAATGCTGCCAAAGCCCAGGTTCCTTTGATCTGCTTTACTAAGGAAAGCAACATTAAGGGGTTAAAAATCTCACTTTAATCCAGCATACAAATACCATTCACTTAGTTCAGGGGAAAAAGCCAGCACCCTGAACTTCAGAGCAAGTACAAAAGAATTACAAACATCAACAGAAAGACCAAATACAACTCATAGTTACCAACATGTAAGTTCAGCCTGGGAGCTCATAGCAAGGGCTGGCCCACAGTCACTCGTGCCACCACAGCAGTAGGTAAGAGTTCCAGAAAAGAGAAAGCAAACCCCTGGTTTTATATCTTTTTCAGGGTCAAGGGTGAGTCACACAGGTGACTCACCCACGTGACCTAAAATCGTCACGAAGAGGTGACAAACCCACATGGTCTAAAAGCCTCTGATGTCCCAAATATGCCACTCAAACCCATGTAAACTAGTCCCTCCCCTGAGTCAAGGAGGTCACCAAGGAATCCCAATCTAATCAAGGAAACAAAGGCCAAACTCTTCAAGGGCACTTGGTTGAACTGAGTGCTAAGAGCCCATTTTGATTGCCAACACAAATATATAGAGAACTGAGTCAAATTTATAAGAATACAAGTCATTCCCAATTGATAAATGGTCAAAGGATATGAGCAGGCAGTTTTCAGAGGAAGAAATTAAAGATGTCTATAGTCATATTTTAGAAATGCTCTAAATCACTATTGACTAGAGAAATGCAGATCAAAACAACTCTAAGGTACCATATCACACCTGTCAGATTGGCTAACATGACAAAACAGGAAAATTATAAATGCTGGAGAAGATGCGGAAAAATTAGAATACTAAAGCATTGTTGGTAGAGTTGTGGACTGATCCAACCATTCTGGAGAACAATTTGGAACTATGCCCAAAGGGATATAAAAATGTGCATACCCTTTAACCCAGCAATATCACTTCTTTTTTTGTAATAATTTATTTATTTAATATTTTCAGTTTTCAGCATTGATTTCCACAGTATTTTGAGTTACAAATTTTCTCCCTATTTCTGCCCTCCCCCCCACTCCAAGATGGCATATATTCTGATTGCCCCATTCTCCAGTCAGCCCTCCCTTCTGTCACCCCATTCCCACCCACCAGCAATCCCTTTTTCCCTTACTTTCTTGTAGGGCAAGATAGATTTCTATACCCCATTGCCTGTATATCTTATTTCCCAGTTGTATGCAAAATCAACTTTTTTTTGAGCAATCGTTTTTAGAACTTTGAGTTCCAAATTCTTTCCCGTCTTCCTTCCCCACCCACCCTAAGAAGGCAAGCAATTAAACATAGGCCACACATGGATTAGTATGCAAAACACTTCCATAATAATCATGTTGTGAAAGACTAATTATATTTCCCTCCATCCTATCCTGTCGCCCTTTGTTCAATTTTTCTCCTTTGACCCTGTCCCTTTTTGAAAGTGTTTGCTTTTGATTACCTCCTGCCCCTATCTGCCCTCCCTTCTATCATCCCCCCTTTTTTATCTCCTTCCTCCTTCTTTCCTGTGGGGTAAGAAACCCCACTGAGTGTGTATGTTATTCCTTCCTTAAGTCAAATCCGATGAGAGCAAGATTCACTCATTCCCTTTCACCTACCCCCTCTTCCCTTCCAAGAGGAGTGCTTTTTCTTGCAACTTTTATGTGAGATAATTTACTCCATTCTATCTCTCCCCCTTTCCTCCCAGTATGTTCCTCTCTCACCCCTTAATTTTATTTTTTTAAATATCATCCTTTCATATTCAATTCACCCTGTGCCCTCTATCTATATACATTTATATTCCCTTCAACTACCCTAATACTGAGAAAGGTCTCATGAGTTACAAATATCATCTTTCCATGTAGGATTGTAAACAAAACAGTTCAACTTTAGTAAGTCCCTTATGATTTCTCTTTCATGTTTACCTTGTCATGTTTCTCTTGATTCTTGTATTTCAAAGTCAAATTTTCTATTCAGCTCTGGTCTTTTCATTGAGAAAGCTTGAATGTCCTCTATTTTATTGAAAACCCATATTTTGCCTTGGAGTATTATACTCAGTTTTGCTGGGTAGGTGATTCTTGGTTTTAATCATAACTCCTTTGACCTCCAGAATTTCATATTCCAAGCCCTTTGATCTCTTAATGTAGAAGCTGCTAGATCTTGTATTATCCTGATTATGTTTCCACAATACTCAAATTCTTTCTTTCTGGCTACTTGCAGTATTTTATCCTTGACCTGGAAACTCTGGAATTTGGCAACCATATTCCTAGGAGTTTTCTTTTTGGGATATTTTTTCAAGAGGCGATTGGTGGTTTCTTTCAATTTCTATTTTACCCTCTGGTTCTAGAATATCAGGGAAATTTTCCTTGATAATTTCTTGAAAGATGATGTCTAGGCTCTTTTTTTGATCATGGCTTTCAGGTAGTCCAATAATTTTTAAATTATCTCTCCTGGATCTATTCCCCAGTTCAGTGGTTTTTCCAATGAGATATTTCACATTGTCTTCCATTTTTTCATTACTTTGGTTCTGTTTTATAATATCCTGATTTCTCATAAAGTCACTAGCTTCCACTTGCTCCAATCTAATTTTTAAAGTAGTATTTTCTTCAGTGGTCTTTTGGACCTCCTTTTCCATTTGGCTAATTCTGCCTTTCAAGGTATTCTTCCCCTCATTGGCTTTTTGGAGCTCTTTTGCCATTTGGATTAGTCTATTTTTTAAGGTGTTATTTTCTTCAGTATTTTTGGAGGTCTCCTTTAACAAGTTGATGACCTGTTTTTCATGATTTTCTTGCATCACTCTCATTTCTCTTTCCAATTTTTCCCCTACTTCTCTTACTTGCTTTTCCAAATTTTTTTGAGCTCTTTCATGGCCTGAGACCAATTCATATTTTTCTTGAAGGCTTTTGATGTAAGCTCTATAACTTTCTTCACTTCTTCTGACTGTATGTTTTGATTTTCTTCGCCACCAAAAAAAGATTCTATGATCTGAGTCTGAGTCCTTTTGCTCTTCCTGGTCATGTTCCCAGCCAACTACTTGACCTTTGAGCTTTTTGTCAGGGTATGACTGCTTGTAGAGTACAGAGTACTTTGTCCCAAGCTTTAGGGGCTGCACTGCTGTTCTCACAACCACTTCTACTCCACCTTCACTGCCAGGTCTGCCACAGCAGTGCTCCTCCTCCCCCAAGAACCACCATCCAGGACCGTGACCCAGATCCAAGCAGGGCAAATCAAGAGACCCTTGTGCTCCCTGCTCTCCCGCTCTGATCTGCTGCTTGATTCCTCCTAACTACCACATGGGCCAGAGACTCTGGAAGCATACCCAGGAGCTTCCTACTACTGCCACCACCACCACTGTGCCACCTCCACCACCCCAAGTGCTGGGGCCAGACCACTCTCACCCTGATACCGAAGTTTTCCCACTAACTTGCGCCATGGTCTTTGGCGTTTGTGGCTTGAGAAGTCTGGTGACTGCTACAGCTCAGTGATTCATGGCCCTAAGGCTTGCTCTGGCTGACTCCCAGTCTGGTCTGTCTTGGCATGGACCAAGGTGGGCCGTGCTCCACTCCAAGCACTGTGTGATAGACCCTTCCCAGCGACCATCCAGGCCATCCTGGGCTGGAGACCTGCTTCCCTCTGCTATTTCATGGGTTCTGCAGTTTTAGAATTTGTTCAGAGCCATTTTTTACAGGTGTTTGGAGGGATTTGGGGGAGAGCTTAAGTGAGTCCCTGCTTTCCAGCCTCCATTTTGGCTCTGCCTTCCAGCAATACCACTTCTAGGGCTGTATCCCAAAGAGATCATACAAATGGGAAAAGGACCACATGTACAAAAATATTTATAGGAGCTCTTTTTGTGGTGGTAAAGAACTGGAAATTGAAGGGATGCCCATCAATTGGGGAATAGCTGAACAAGTTGTGGTATGTGAATGTAATGAAATACTATTGTGCAATATGAAATTATGAGCAACTGGACTTTAGAAAAACCTGGAAAGACTTATGTAAACTGATGCTGAGTGAGGGGAGCAGAACCAGGAGAACATTGTACACAGTTACAGACACATTGTGAGATGACTAACTTTGATAGACTTGTCTCTTCTCAGCAATGCAACATTCTAAGACAACTCCAAAAGACACATGATAGAAAATGCTGTCCACATCCAGAAAAAGAACTATGGAATCTGAGTGCAGATCAAAGCATATTATTTTCTCCCTCTCTGTTTTGTTACTTCTTTCTCGTGATTTCTCCCATTGGTTCTAATTCTTCTTTACAACCTGATGTGAAAATAGGTTTAATATAATGTGTATGTAGAGCCTATATCAAATTACATGCCATCTTCGGGTGGGGGAGGGAGAGAGATGGGGAGAAAATTTTGGACTCAAAATCTTATGGAAGCGAATGTTGAAAACAAAAAGTAAATCAATAGATAGTTAAATGAATAAATAAATAAATGAATGAATGAATGAATGAATGAATGAATGAATGGAAAGCCTTTTGTGATTCAGATAAAGCTACGTGACCAAGCCTTTAAATCCAAGTCATTCTGGCTTTCATCTAATGGCCTATGGCAAGCCCCAGACCAAGGCTTTGTTGCTCATTGTTTAGTTTTGATGGCTTAGATTGAGTGCAAATGGAAATTGTTTTGTGTTCTGTCCAGAAACTCTGAGGGTCTTCCCCTTTCAAATTGATACTTTTGTGATGGTAAACTAGGCCATCTTTTGTCTCAGTTTTTACATAGCTCTTAGTCATTGAATGGGCATGGCCTCAGATAAACTGAGACATGAGAAAGACTTTCATTGGAAAAGGCCAAGGTCACCCACCACACCCTGGGCCATCTACAATCATCTGGACTCTTGTCTTGCCACTGGACTCTGATGACTCTGCAGGAGAGAGTGAGGTTGATGACTCTGACAACTTTGCCTCATTTAAACCCAATTGATTGTGATTTTATTGGTCCTCTTGGAAAACAAACAACAATGCCCTGGAGCTGAGGTTAGCTTCTCTCTACCCTGCATATATGTTATATATATATAGTTATGAACATGTTGTCATATTTATTAGAATGTGAGCTCCTTCAGGACAAGGATAGCTTTTTGGTCTTTCTTTGTACCCCAGCATTTAGCATAGTTCCTGGGATTTTTTTAGTGTTGTTGTTCAGTAGTTTTCAGTTGTATCTGACACTTCATGAGCCCATTTGTGATTTTCTTGGAAAAGATACTGGAATAGTTTGCCATTTCCTTCTCCAGCTCATTTTACAGATGAGGAAACTGAGGCAAACAGGGTTAAGTGATCTACCTGGGTCACACAGCTAATAAGCTGGATTTGAATTATGAAGATGAGTCTTCCTGACTCCAGGCCAGGTAGCTGGCATCTAGCAAGTACTTGACAAATATCTGTTGACTAACTGGTTAAAATCTAGGTACATTATATCATAGCATTCCTCACATCTTAGTTTAGTAATCCTGTCAGAAAGGAAGAAAGAAAGAAAGAAAGAAAGAAAGAAAGAAAGAAAGAAAGAAAGATAGGAAGGAAGGAAGGAAGGAAGGAAGGAAGGAAGGAAGGAAGGAAGAAAGAAGGAAGGAAGGAAGGAAGGAAGGAAGGAAGGAAGGAAGGAAGGAAGGAAGAAAGAAAGAAAGAAAGAAAGAAAGAAAGAAAGAAAGAAAGAAAGAAAGAAAGAAAGAAAAGAAAAGAAAAGGAAGGAAAGAAAGAAATTAACTTAGTATTAATTACTTGTTCTTGCTGAAATTATGCTGGCTTTTTTATATTCCTGCTTTCCTATCTAAATAATTGACAATGATTGCTTTAATAATCTATTCTAGAATTTTCCCATGAATGAGAGTCAAGTCTACTGGCCTATACTTCGCTGACTCTGTTCTCCCCTACCCAAGAGCCTATAATATCTCCCTATTGCTTAGTTATTCCAATCTTCTTACTATCACTGGGATACATATTATCCTTATTCCTTTCTGCTCTCTGCAATGAGCAATACCTCAATTCCAAAAGGCATTTGCGACGCATTTGCAACAGCTCATACTATTCCTCCCTAATTGAAAACCCATGCTCTCCTTTCCGCCTAGTCACATCCTACCTATCCTTCAAGAACCAATTCATGTCCTAACTTTCCCCTTATTAATAATAAAAATAGCCCTCTCCTATCTTGCTTTGGTAATACACCCAGGATTTTATTGGTAAAAGGTATTCTCAGAGAAGAAACTCTCTCTACCAATGCAGATGGGCACCTTTTCTCCAACTCACAGTCTTAGAGATTTGATTTGAGACACTAAGAATATAAATGACTTTCCTAGAGTCAATCAGTCCTTATGTGTCACAAGAAGTACTTGAACCAAGGTCTCAGGTTCCATGGTATTTGATGGTTTACAAAGCACACTAGATATATTAATTCATTTGATCCTCACAACCTTGTGAGGTAGACAATGCAAATTCCCAATTTATCAATGAGGACACTGAGGCTTTGTCAAATTAATCGACTCTGCAGTTGTCACCCAGATATTATATGTCAGAGGCAAATGGTTGAAGTCTTCCCTAATGATTTCTGCCCGTATCGTTCAGAATTCTCATTACTTTTTTATTCATTTTTGTTCCTGTGTAATCCATACTATATTATATATTGACATTCTTTAATTGACTTTACCAGAAAATGTAACACTTTACCGTACACCATTTTGTAGTAATTTTTTTACACCTTTGATAGAGCCTCTCTTGTATTGCCAAGGACCCAGTTTCATTTTAAAGGGATTTTCTCATTATAAAAATTGTAGTTCCCAAACAAGAAACTTGAGAAATATGTAAATGCTAAGCAGAATCATCACTTCATTACCAGACAATTAAGAATCCCTAAGCACTTAACAGATCTAGCCCTTGGAAAACAGAAATATAACCTATCCCTTCCACCTTGGTTGGACCAGCAGTGTGCTGGAGCCAACTTGAACCAACTCAAGATGGCTGATTGTCAGATTTTCTTTGTGAGTATTTATACCTCGGGAAATTGGAAAATGCTAATAATCAGGGCTTGATTTATTGTTTTGTTGATTGGCTAAACTTAAGAAAGTGAGGGAGAAAATTTAATAATGCGTATTAAACTTAAATATCTATTGTGCATCCTTTTGTTAAACATTTGAAAGCATCCGCCACCACCCACTGTACCTTTTAGAGCTTGTGTTACCATGGTGTTGTCTTTGAGAATCCAGGGTTACCACCTCACCAATAAAAGTCTCTAAAGGAGGAATTTACTGGAGCTTGCTGGGACATGGGAAAGCCAAATCAATGAGACAGAAGGTTTTATGAATATGCAAACTCAATGTGGTATAGAGGAAAGAGAATTAAATCAAGGGTTCCAGGACCTGTGTTCAAATTTTGCCTCAGATACTCATTCTTTGACTTCAGGAAAAATACTCAAGCTCCCTGTACCTCAGTTTCTTCATCTGTCAAATGGAGAGGTTGAATTATATAGCTCTGATTTACCTTCCAGGTCTAAATCTATGACCCTATACATACCAATAAGTAAATGCAGAGATGCTTTCTTGCTCTCTTACAATACCACACGCTAGATTTTTCTGATCCAACTCTTCCCATCCGCAGTGTATTTGACCTCCATCTTGAAAGTGTACCTAGGATTAACAGGTGTCTCTATCAACCAATATCTCCTGGTTAGCAAGTGGGCTTTCTGTCCCATGATATTTCAAGGGAACAACACCTCGCCTTTTCTGCAGTATAATAACTGAGGCTTATGTAGCACGTAATAAAGAACTTCCCATGCTCTGTAGAGCAATCTCACTTGATCCTCATAACAGCCCTGTTATGAAGGAGACTAGACAAGTAGAATTTTGCTCTACTTCAAAGGTCATAAATCTGGGGCTCAGAAAGGTGAAGTCCACAAGTCTTCCAACAAACATTTTTTTAAGCTTTTACTATGTACCAGGTCAAGGTCACAAAGCAATCAATAACAGAATTTACCACACTATGAGCATTTTATTTCCTTAAACAAGCTTTATCATCTCACTTTCTTGAAGTTGACCCAGAGTTGGTCCAACACCTAAGTGGTGTGATGGATAGCTTGCTGGACTTGGAATCAAAACCTGTGTTCAAATCCAACCTCAGATACTTACTAGATATATGACTTTAGGTAAATTATTTAACCTGTTTGCCTCAGTTTCCTTATCTGTAAAATGGGGATAATAATAAGACGTTCTTCCTCCCATAGTTGTTGTGAGGATCAAATGAGATAATAGTTGTAAAACATTTAGCACAGTACTTAGCACATAGTAGGTGCTATATAAATGCTGGCACCCCAATCATTCCCAGGATGAAAGAATTTACAAATCTCGTTACCTCAACTATTCTGTCTCAGTCCTCAAAGTTGTAACTTTACATACAAACACTCCTGGGTTTCCTTGTCCAGGTAACTTATTAAATATATTCCCCTTGTGCACTTTTTAAAAATCAACTAATTGAAAATCTAAAGAAGGAATAAAAAGGGCCATTCTTTATTCTGTAAAATTGCTGAATAGTTTTTTTTTTTAACGTGGAGAAGTAGTGGTGCGCTGTGCTTTCTAGGCCTCTGCTAGACCAATAATTCATTTGTGCTTTCTAAGCTTGCCAAATCCAGCAGGGAGAATTTGTGGGAATAACGGGAGATAATAGCAATGAAAGAATTTTGCAAGTCCAATAAGAGCTCATATTTCTAGAGTTCTTTACAATTTATGAAGCACTTTTACCTTCCTACTCTTCATTTAATCCTCCCAAAAATTCTGTGAGAGATATTCTAGGTTTGGTTGTCTCCGTTTGACAAAATATGAACGGTAGAATCCTAGGCTAGGGCTTGGAATGGGCCTTAAGGATTATGTAGCCTGACCCATACCTGAGAAAGAATTTCCTGATCATCGTTCCTGATAAGTGGTTATGCTATCTAATCTTAAATGATTTCTCAGGCAGTCTGATATAGTGGAAAGGGTGTTGAATTTGTAGACAGTAAACCTAGTTACACATCTCAGCTCTGTCATCTGATAATAGGTGGGCAAATATTTGGGCAACATTTGAGCAAATAATTTACCATTTCTCAGCTTCAGTTTCTTCATGAAATGAAAGTGTTGAGGTTCATGACTTCTATAGTCCCTTCTAGCTTTAAGTATGTGATCTTATGGAAAGGAATTCATTTCTCCCTGAAGCAGTTCATCTTGTTTATGGACAGTTCTAATTCTTAGGAAGGTTCCCCTTCCCCCATATATCTAGCCCAAATCTGTCTCCATGTCACTTTCACTGGTTACTCATAATTTCTATCTTTTCTTGGACCAATTGGAACAAGTTCAATCCCTCTTTCACTTGACAGCCCTTCAAATGATGGAATAAAGTGACCAGGTCTTCCCTGTCTATTCTCTCCCATGTTCAACTCTCCCAGTTCCTTCACCTGGTCCTTGCATATCAGGGTCTCCAAACCCTTTTGGTGTCCTGCTTGTCTTCATCTGGAAGTGCTGAAATTTGTCAGAGTCCTTCCTAAAATATGGTGCCCCAAAATTGGACACAATATTTCAGATGTGGTTTGACCACAGCAGACTGCTTTTGCCCTTGTCAACCTGTTCAACTTTCTAAGCTGACACTAGCTAGTAAGAAACAAAGCCATACTTTGAGCCCAATCTTAGAACTTCTGGTGCTAAATTCAGTGGTCCTTCCAGAACACCATGCTGTCCCTAAAGTCAAAAAGTAACAAAGTTAGCCAAGCACATGCAGTCTCTGTTTCCTAGCAATGTGACTATTAGCCTATTACCTTATAAAAGCAAAACCAATAAAAAACCAAGTACTCTAACATATTTGCATCTAGAGAAATTCATGTTATAAAAACTTTGACTAGATACAACCTTAGGATCTCCTACATCAGACAAATTTAGGACACCTGGAACATGTGGACATGAACTTATTCACCTGGATATATTTCTTGATGAATTGGTTGATGACCTTGGATGTGCACTATTCTTCTGCACGTAAGAAAGCCTACATTTGAGAGGCCACATTGCATAGTGAAAAGTAGAGCTTGAAGCAGTGACTTGGCTTCTATGAATCCTTCTGGTACCAGCTATTAGGTCCTCCCTCTCCAAGATACCTGGCATCTGCATAGCAGATGTTTCTTCTCATAGAAGTGAAGTTCCTTAAGGGCAAGAACAATTTCACTTTTTCCTTTGTATCCCCAGTGCCTAACAGTATATTACACGTAAGAGGGACTAATGAAATGTTTATTGATTAATTAGATCACCTGATCATAGTTCTTGTGTTAGCAGGAAAGTCAGAGATCATCTAGTACAATGTCTTCATTTTTCAGATAAGGAAACTAGGATTTAGAGAGTTCAAGTAACTCACCAAGGGTCACAAAGGAAGCAGGCATAATATGTAGAATTTGAGCCCAAGTCCTCTAACTCCCCAACCAATGTCCTTTCCATTGATGCTATTAGAAGATGGCCTAACCCTATTAGTTCATCTTCAATGTTGGGACAGAATGCGATATTCATAGTTCATTGAACAGTTAACAAAAGTCATAACATAGGATATTCGACAAGGATAGAGTAGAACTATTTCCCACCACATGCATCTAGCCATGTGGTATTGGGATATTTACAAAATTTGAAAGGCTCTGACTCCATGTGGTTGGACTTTTTATGCCCTTGCATGGCCAGGAAGCCTTCAGAAAACTGGAAGAAGTAAGGCACAGCTTGAATCTTGATTCAATATAGCCCAATCAAATATTGGAGACAACTTTGTTACCTTTTAGAGGAAAAACTAGCCTAACCCATGTTCCCACGTTTCAGATATAGAGGAAAAATGGGTGTTAATGGGGCGGGGAAGAGAGGGGAAGATGAGGGAATCCTGGTAGATACTGGTCTTAGATATTTCTTCAAAATTGATTATGATTTAGTTTTTTGAAACCTAGCTTTTTTATTCTTCTGAAAGAGACACTATGCTCAACCTTTTAATACGTGGTAACCAACTCCCCAATGCCTTTTCTCTTCCCTGCTACTTACACACACACACACACACACACACACACACACACACATACACACACATATGTATGTATGTGTGTATATATATATATATGTATATATATATATATATATATTTCATCTTGCTTTTTGCCAAAATATATTTTGCCAAATATATTTTCCAGCCGTATCATAAGCTAGAAACCAAAGAAACTTATAGGAGAAAGTCTTTGACCCCTCCTTATGGACCAGTGGGCTCTTTTCTGAATCCAAGATCATCTCTATTACATAAGATAAGCTAGATGTTTCCTCATTGAACTAGGAAGAGGTTAAAAAATCTGAAAATAGTCTAAATGTTGTTTCTAGAGAGAGTGTATCCCATGAATATCGATCCACCTCTTCCTACTGACCTCAAGATCATCTCAGCCAAGGCCCGCCCTCTCCTGCTGGCTTAGTGTCTGACTCATTCTACTCCTCTAGAAGTCCAGGTGAGTCTTATCTCTTAGGTAACTCAGAGTCTAATGTATCCTCCCTCAATTCCCACCCCCCTGCCATAGGTTTTGCTACTCAATCCTTGAGGATTAAAAAACAACAAAGAAAGATCTATTGCCTTTAACACCATTCTGCAATGTTCCCAAATGCAGCTGCAATGGAATAGGACTAGCCATTTTTAGCTATTATTAGTTGGAGAGGAGAAGTCATTTAATGTTTATGAAACTGTGTTTCCTCACCTGTAAAATGATGAGAATAATACTTATACTGCCTCCCGCACAGAGATGTAGTGAGGGAAGCACTTTGCAAACTGGAAAGCACCATATGAATATAATCCACTATTATATTGTTGAGTGCCTATGGCATAGTAAGCACTGGAGGAATCTCTGCCCAGAACCACTCTTTAGAGGGATCTTAGATTTAGAAATCAAAGGAACTTTCCAGTTCTTCTAGTCTAATCCATTCATCTTCTAGGTGAAAAAACTGAGGCCCAGAGAGGTTATGATTTAGTCGATTTCATGCAGATAATAAGTGGCATATCTGGAATTTGGACCCATATCCTCAAACTGGAAATCCACTTCTTGTAGAACCAGATTATGTCTGTAACTTTTTATGCCATTCTGAGAGGAAGGTACTTCTATGAAGATGAAGCTTTCATTGGGAGGCCAATTTTACTTAACTGGAGATAGAAATGGTCTTACTACAAAACTCTCTTTTCATTCACCAAGGATGATCTATTTTGAATGATTGAAAAGATAAAATGATATATATTTAACATCTCCTTGTTGGCTAGTGAAGAAGTTTCGTATATCCAAGACATATCTATCACTATAAAAGCCATTCCCTAACCGCTAAATGGTCAAAGGATATGAACAGGCAGTTTTCAAAGGAAGAAATCCAAGCTATTGATAGGCACGTGAAAAAAAAGGTCCAAATCACTAACGATAAGAAAAATGCAAATTAAACCACCTCTGAGGTTCTCACAATCTGTACCATCTCACAACATAGAGGATGAGATGGTGTGGATTGGTTCTGATCTATACCATGAATGGATGAAAAAGCAATTATTAAGCACCTACTTTGCACAAATGATTGTACTAAATGCCTGGAATACAAATGAAAAAGGAAGAACGTACTTTTGTTTGAACTCTTGTTTGAATTGTGAGAGACTATGTGAGGCCTATGATCATTGGGCAAAGAGCAATGGAGTTGAATACCATAGTGGAACAAGAGCTCTGAGTTTCCTTCCATGGTGATAGGATGGGAGGATGGGAGGATGGGTGGATAGTTGAATGAGGTCAGTGTGTATCCATGAGGAAAAATGGAAAGGAGGTGGATGGCAGGAAAAATTGAAAGCTCCAACTGATCTACTGGGTGCTGGAGGACCTTGGGCTGTACCAACAGTGCACCAGTGGAGGAAGTACCCACATCGATGGACTCACTGACACCTCAAATAACTGAGGCAAGAATCTTGCAAAGCCTTTTCTAGTTTTGAAGTACTAATAGGCATTTTCTTTTAAGAAACATTTTAATAAACACATACTAAACATTTTCTTTTCAATGTTAATCATAAAAGACCTAGAGAAGATCTTATGGAACTGAAACCCTCCAAAGGTTATATTGACTTGCCCAAGGCCACGGCTAGTAAGAATTACAGCCAGCATTTAACTTAGGTCTTATGAGTCCAAGCCCAGTGTCCTTTCCCCAACACCATACTCTCCTTTGCAGTTCCCACAATCTGCCCATTATCATGGTTTATGAGTATCTTGTGATATTATCCTCTCATTTTTATTAGTGGCTATTTGAAAGTGGGCATTGTTTTCTTTTGTCTATTTATCCCCAAGGCCTAAACAGTGAACAGAGTAACTGCTTACTGCATTTTTCATTAATACTGTTGAATTGATCACTAGGCATTTCGACCCATCCTTGAATCATCCCTTTTCATCTTCCTTAAACATCCCAGCTTTACAATTGGAATCACTCATCCCTCCCTTGTTCTGTGAAATTCTTACAATTTTACTCTGGTCCTCTTTGTTCAGATACTTCTCATATGGTGAAAGAAATTAAAAAACAAAACAAAAATGTCTTTACCTTCTTTCTATTACACCACCTCACCCCCACACAATTAACCCTGGGGGGCAGGGGGAACTGAGAGAAGCAAAAGAGGCTGTAGTTCTGAGGAACGAGGAGTCAGATGGAAGTTTAATAATTCCTCAATTTATGAATTTTAAAAACCAGTAAAAACAAAAGCTTAATGGTTTGAGTGAGAGTTTAGTCCCAAAATGAAGATTCTGAAACAAAGCTTTTTCTGCTGCCAGTGGGGTCCAGTGTGCTCTGGTTTTTTCCTCTGTTGGTGTTGATGGATTTTATAGCACCCAAGGCCCTTCCATCACCACTATGGACTTGACCAGACTAGCTCACAGAGAGAGCTCGCAGCAGAGCAATAGGGGTCTCCTCAAGTTAAATGATAACTCCTCTCACCTCCCGGACAACAGTAGAAATAAGCAAATGCAATTTGTTACCCCTGCACTGTTGACTAGATTACCAGGAACGCTTGTGGGCAAACACAGCAGTGAACAGCTCACTTTCTCTGGCAGCAGTTCTTAGGGGGTGTCTTAGGGGAATGCGTTGATTCACAGAATGACTGAGCTAAGACATTTTGCAGGATATATGAATCGTGCCTCAAATCCCAGCACTTAATGACTATGTGGCAGGGCTGTGTTCTCGTGGCAGATGTGATCTGTAACAAGATAATAGCATTTGCTTCTTGGCTGTTTTCCCCTAGCTCCTCTTAAGCTAAGGAAAAGGATTCCATAGCCCAATGGCAGTGCCCCCATACCTCTCACTTTACTTCCACTGCCTGGTCTAGGGAAAATGTCAGAACCTGGTGATTATGCTGCCTTTAGAGAAATGTTTTCAAGAATCAAATAGAATATTATTTGAAGAAGCAATGTGTCATGGAGGATAAAAAGACAGCTTTTGAGTTAAGAAGAGCGGGGTGCAAGTCTCTTCTCTGACCCTTCCTATACAGCCTTGTGACCCTGGGCAAGTCACTAATCTTGAAGTATTTCAAACAACTATCTAACACTATTGTTTCAGGAAAAGAGCAGATATGATGAGTCAAAGGAGTTTCAGTCACTGGGCAAGTGATCACTAATCCCAACAAAAAAGAAAACACACACATATACAGATTTTTCAGCTTTAAGAGCTAAGGGGACGGAACAGTGAGTGTAAGGAATCAGTATCTGAAATGATGACTTGTGGGAAAAAACATCATAAAATATATCACCAAGAACATACATGTTTATGATTGGAAAGAAGTCAGACTGTGTTCATATAGTAATGAGAGTAAGGGATCACAGAGGGACAATGTGAGTAGCATACGCATAGTTGTGGAAGGTAAAAAGGTCCTTGAATTAGGTGGTTCCTTTCTTGAGGATTGATGGAAGGACATAGGCAAGTCTTGCACAAAAAGCACAGATATGTTACCAACTACCCTGGTTAAGATGATCCCCACAACATGCTTACAGATCCAAAGAAGAAGTATCAAAAACGGGACAGGATCTGGAAAGGTGAGGGAGATCAGCCAAAGACAGATCCTACATGGAGACAACCTGGTGCCATGGAAAGATAGTTGGGCACATAGAAAGCAACTGGATTTGAATCCAACCCTAGTACTTGAGAGCTGTGTAACCATTTCTTTTTTCTATGAAATGGCATTATGCATTATCAATGAACATTTATTGAGCACCTACTATTTTCTCAGAGAATTATTATGAGGAAAGCCTCATAAAATTATCATTATGCTAACTGAAGTTAGAATAATTCATTTTGCTTCATAGTTCATTCAACATGAATGAAATCTCTAGCACGTTCCTTAATATATCATTTAATAGACTCTAATAGACCAAGGAAAATTCTGTAGTAGATGAAATTTATATTTGGTGTCCTCTATCCTTGAACATCAGGAACACAGACCTGGAGAAATCTATCTCATATCCTATTCCTATAACACTGACAAGTCAAATAATAACTGACAAGGCAAGATAAACCCGATCTTGTTTGCATTTTAATGGGGATTCTAGAATATTCCCCTTGGATTCTAGAATCAAAACCACAAAGATGGATGCCATGTTGGGGCTGATATTTAGGGGAATCAGTCCAGCCTGGCACTTCTTTAACCATACCATATTAGCAGCTATAGAGGACTTGGCTCTAAATTGTAGAACCAGGAGGTAATCTAGAACCTTCTGATTGCAAGCACATCTTTCTTCCCCAGTGGAAAACACAGTATAAACTTGAAAGCAGCTGTGAATTCCAGGGGTTCTTTTTGGTGCTGCTGCTAGAACTACCACTTCTTTTTCACAGGACCTCTCTGGTTTGTCTTTGACTTCTTATCCAGCTAAGTGGCACAAAGTAGAGAGAGCTGTGGACCAGGAATCAAGAAATCTTGCGTTTAAATCCCACCTCAGATTTTTCCTATTTGTGCAATACTGTGCAAATCACATTGCATCTATCGACCTCAGTTTCATAAACTATAAAATAGAGATATTAATAACACTTATTTTCTAGGATTGTCACAAGGATACACAGAGAATAATATTTATAAATTGCTTTGTAAACTTTAAAATGCTGTGTAAATACTAACTATTATCATTACCCCAAGTTCTCAATGAAAGCCAGAATTTAGCTTGTCACTGTGTATACACAGGGCTGGATTTAGTTAGACATATGTGTGTTTGAAATCTATCTCAGATATTTGCTAGTTATGTTATTCTAGGAAAGTCACTTAATTTCTCTGAGATTCAGAATCCACATTTGTAAAATGTGGCTAACAATAAATAGTTTCTATTTCACAGGATTGTTCTGAGGATCAATTGAGATAATGCACATAAAGGCTTTGAAAAATACACAATGACAGATAAATAGTAGCTTTCTTGTTTTTGTTCTTCAGACCTGTCTGACTCTTCATGACCCCATTTGGGTTTTCTTGTCAAAGATAGTGGGGGCTTACATTGGGGCAGCTAGGTGGTGCAGCAAGTAGAGCACCGGCCCTGGAGTCAGGAGGATCTGCGTTCAATTTTGGCCTCAGACACTTGACACACTTACTAGCTGCGTGAACTTGGGCAAGTCACTTAACCCCAATTGCCCTGCCTTTCCCACTCTAAAAAAACCCACAAATATAGTGGGGGAGGTTGCCATTTCCTTCTCCAGCTCATTTTACAGATAAGGAAACTGAGGCAAACAGGGTTAAGTGACTTGCCCAGAGTCACACAGCTAATAAGTGTCTGAGGTCAGATTTGAACCCTTGTCTTCCTAACTCCATGCCCAGTGTTTTATCCACTATGCTACCTAGCTGCCCCTAAATGTTAACTATTATGCTATTATTTATTTTCATCAGTATTACCTTATTGGTTTCCCTAAGGTTGTTAAGCATTACCCCTTTCCTCTCAAGGGCTGCTGGACTTCTTTTATGTCAAGATGACAATTAGTACCTTGAAAAGTGTGAGAGTTATAGTAATTAACCCTCTTGCAGATATATTCACTCCCTATCTTGGAGGTCTCCTAGTCTGGTCTGCATGAGCCCTGGCTCATAGGACGCCATAGGGAGATTTCCTGTTAGTGATGGAATTGGATTAGATGAAAACTGAGGTCCTTTCCAATTCTGGATTTCCGTAATTCTCAGCTCATCCTGTTTGGGCGCCATGTAAGATCGACCTCCCTAAGAAAGGAGTGATCTAGAGGCAAAGTTGGCTTTGGACTGACAGTAGATAAAAGTGCTTTCACTATTGATTCAGCTGCCAGGACCATCTCTGGCAGTCCATGCATCACTGCTATTACATAATCTGTATGCTAATTAGGGTAAATGTAATAGTGAGAACATGGTGCCATTGTTAAACTTAATGATCCACAACATTACCACTTAACATACCTTTGGAGTTCATTCAGTGGAATTAATTGCAATATTGGAAGGGAGCTCATTGCTTCACTCCTCTTTGTCCAAATGCAGCAACTCTACACTAAGTTGAATGTAGAAATAGCAGCTTTCACCATTTGTAGAAGACTGCCCATTTGGGTTTTCTCTCACATATTTCACTTCCCTCATTTAAATAAATGAGATCTTGGGAACAAACAAATCATCCTCCCTTCCCCCCTTCCCCCCACAAATCTCCTTGACAGTGAGATCATAACGTAATGGAAAGAACACTGGCTTTGGAATCAGACAGCCTGGGTTCAAATCTTGACCTGCTACTTACTAGTTGTGCATGAATTTCCTCTTCTAAAAGAATGAGGAGGCTTGAGTTACTTGCCTTTATTTAGCCCATCCCTCATGCCTGGAATGCGCTCCCTCTTCCCCTCTGCCTCTTAGAATCTATAGCTTCAGAATGCAGCTCCTACTAGAAGCCTTTCCTTCTACCTCCATTTGTTATTATTGAATCCTTCCCCAAATTATCAAGCATATATGTATCTGTTTACCTGTTATATCTCTCCAGTAGAAAATAAACTTCCTGGGGAAGGGACTGTTTTTGAGTTTTTCTTTGTATCCAGTGCCTCGTTGTCTTAAGCAGAGAAAAACATTTATTCATGAAATATCTATTGGATCGGAATAAAAATGTATATTGTGCCTACTACGTGCTAGGCATTATGCTAAGCATTTTTTACAACTATTATCTTATTCGATCCTTGCAAAACCCTGAGAGAGGTAGGTGCTGTGATTATTCCAATTCTACAGTTGGTGAAACTGAGGCAGACAAGATACATGACCTATTCAGGATTACACAGCTAGCAAGTGTCTAAGGGCAAGTTTCAATTCAGGTTTTCCCAACTCCAGGTCCAGTGTTTTCAGCCTTTCTAAATTCTTTGTACGTATATAAATTACAAATTCTTTAGAAGGAGAACAATCATCCTGTCTAAGAAAAATCTCAGTTTCTCTGACTTTTCAAGTTTTATGTCAATCCCCAGTTTCTAGTGCTTTTCCCTCTCAGGTTATCTTCAATCTATTCTCTTTCTCTTTCTCTGTCTCTCCGTGTCTGTCTGACCATCTGTCTCTTTCTCTCTCTGTCTCTGTCTCTCTGTCTCTCTCTCTGTCTCTCTCTCTCTCTCTCTCTCTCTCCATATATATATATATATATATATATATATATATATATATATACACATATATATATGTATGTATATGTGTGTATGTGTGTATATATCCCTGTGTGTATGTATGTGTATATATACCTATATGTGTATGTGTGTATCTATTCTGTTTTGTCATTCCTAGGTTAGAGACTGGCTCTGTAAAACTTTGTTCACATTAATTGGTGGCAGCAGTCCTGACTAGGGCTCAGTAAGCACCCACACCTTAGGTGCTTGTCCTCCCTGAACACCTCATACACCATACTGAAGCCATAAACCACCACAGAAAGCACTTTGCTGGACTTTGTATAACTAAAAACTTGAATAATGAATATTATTAAAAAGATTAAACATTCATATGTTGCTTCTTAGACTGTTCCTAGTATTATGAGGTTAGGGACATAAGTTCATGATTAAACACTCAACCCAATAAATTTTATTTCTTTGGTAGATCCTTCCCCCCCACACACAAGACTGAACTAATTTGAAAGCAAGACATGTATTCAAACTCTGGCTCTAATTGCTTATTTAGATGAATAACCATAACCATAAGCAGATCACCTCACCTGTATAGATCTCAACTTTCCCATTTGTAAAGTAGTTACCTACCTCACATTCAGGGCCAGAGCTAGTACAGTATGGCTGGGGCATTGCCCAAGGTACAGGCATAGGCAGGGATCAAGGATTCCTTCTTCTTCCATCCTTTCTACTTTCACATCCAGGCTGGAACCTAACTTGCTCCTGAAGATATCCCATTTCTTCTATAATAAAGTATTATTCTCTATGATAAATTGTTCTTTTTCTCACATTTCAGAACACATCAAGCTAGGAGGAAGAGTTAGTACATTCCTTGCATCCCCCTCCCACTGCTGCATTCACACCCTCCCTTTGTCATAACCCAGATTCATGTTTCTGTTATCCAGGGACATCTGGGTCACTTGCCTTTCTTTGAAATAAGGTGAGTACTTGGATCATGATCTTCTTCTCCACACTAACCACTACCCTCTCAGGACACACTAGCCTTTCTGTCCCTTCAGCTACGATGACCTCTGTCTCTGTTTTCCCTCAACCAGACATCTCACATTCCTAGCTCTACTGAATCTGCCCCTGGTGCCAAAATTCCTAGGCACAGATCTGCTCTCAGTGCTGTTATGAGGGAAGGACATTGCTAGCCTCGGAAATATAATGCAGTAAAACATAAGCTTCTTTAGGGAAGGTATTATTTTTATATTATCTGCTAAATAATATCACATATCATTATTATCTGCTATGCATTATGAAAAAAAATCTTTTTTTGGACTGCGCCTACATTTTAATTGCTAAAGGTACAATCCAATGAGGAAACTTCTTATACCTATGTAAATCAGCAAGTGCTCTGCAACTGATTGTCTTAAATTTGCCTGGGCACTGAGTGGCTAAATGACTTGTCCAGTCCAGAGTCATACAGCCAATATATACTGGAGACAGGACTTGAAACCAGTTTTTCCTGACTTCAAGGCTAGCTCCCTTTCCACCATGCCATACTCTATCTCGTTCAAAAAACTATATGATTTTTAAAAAATAAAAATCAAAAATCCATTGATATTCACAATAGCAAAAACAGAACCTTAGCTTAATCAGGTTTTTCCAGTGTCTATCTCCTCATCATAAAAGTCTTGGCATCTGTCTCAAAAGCCTGGCATCTCCCCTCAAAAGAAGAAAACAAAACAAAACATATGCATGAGTAATCCAGAGATAGAAAGTAGCCCTAATTATTTATTCATCGGAAAGAAAATATTCTGGTCCTGGGTAAAAAGAAAAAGCTACAGTCTGCCATTAAAAGAAGAAAAAAATAAATAAATAAATACTGTTATTTCGTTTGTATTCTACTGTGTTTCCAGGTGTCAGAACTGACAAACCCAATGCAACATCTAACTCAACCTTCTTCTTAAACTGCAGGGCTGGTATTGATGAAGTTAATGCTCCACAATCAATCCTTTGAATATAGATGGATTTCTAGCACCAAATTGAATGCCAGTATGAACCAGAGAGTCAAGGAATTATAAATTATACCTATCGTCAGCAGCCTTTAGTTAATGGCTTAAGGATGAAGGCTTTTGTGGCTGTCATTATTTTCCTGAGGTGATGGTACTAATCAAGCTATAAATGCAAAAATATTACTTAGGTCCTAAGTAAATACTATATATTCAAACTAGAAGGTAACTCCAAAGTGGTTATGTGGAGGGGCATTTCATTTGCTAATCTGATAAAAAAAAATAATGCTCTGAGTCTCTCTAGAGATCCCGAGTCATCTTTATACATTCCTCATTGTCATTCATCAGTATTCATTAACACAGCTACACTTTACCAGTAATGGGGCTAAGCATACATAACCTAAAGAAAACAGAGTCCTTGCCAAGGCTGGACCCAGGCAAATTGGTGAAGAAGGTGAAGTTTGTCTTCCTTGACCCTTGATCCCTCTGTTACTTCAGGTCCCATCTCTGATGAGTGTAGGAAAGCAACTTAACCTCTCTGAGATAATAATTCTTACAGTATTTACTTCACGCAGTTGAGAGATGAATGCTTTACAAAACTGTAAAGCACCAAATAGATGCAAATCACTGTAGCATCCATTCCATTCCATCTGTCCCCCAACTGACACTTGAAGGTTAATTCTCTAGTGGGATACCCATCCTAATTTCAAAGTGCTGCATGGGATTGGACTCCTAAGACTGTACCCACACCAGTATGTTTATCTTCAATGACCAAAGAGTTAGCACAGTTGGTTCAAATCAAAGGTATCTAACAAGATGGTAAAGTTTAAAAAAGCAACATCGGTAATTGCAAAACATTTCCTTGTAATCCTGGAGCACACTATCCCATAAACACAAACAGCATCAGTGAGCACATAGAGTATATTAGGAGAGAAGCACACATTCAGGGAACATATGGAGCCAAGTCAACTCGTACCTCCAGTGTTACAAAGCTCTGAGGTCCTTTCTCTCCTCATGGTGTCCTCACACTTCTCTAGGTACAATGTCTGTTGGGCAGATTACTCAGCTAGACTCCCTGTACCTACTTCCTCTTTGCAATTCAATTTCCAACTTCCAAAGTTAACTCTCCAATTTCTGGATACTCTTTAATCCTTCTCTCTTCTGAGTGTACTAGTTCCTACTGAGTCAGTAGTTCTACTACAAGATGTCATAGCAAATGAGGGTTGGCAGAGAGAGAGATTGAGGAGAGAAAAAAAAAATCCCTCTTCCTCCCTGCTGCCTCTGAAAGAAACTCTACAGGAAAAAGATGAAAGGCGATTCACTCTCAAGAGCTTGGTTAGCTTTCAGAGTGGCTTTGTTCTTTGATGTTAGAGGTCACACACCTCAGAGCTATCTCTTGTCTTCACTCACACTCTTGCTTTTTGAAGGGTTCCCAAAGATATGACCTACCCTTTGACCAGTCATTGGTTAAGCTTTCTCTAATTCCATCAGGCTTTACTGAAGAATTTCCTGAAGCATTGTAAAGAAGCAGCAAAGGATAGACTTTTTTTTTCATTTTGTTTAAAATCATGACACCTTAGGATCTCGTTTGACTATTCTTTGTCTCTGGTAATTTTTCAACAGATCTAGGAGGAAATTAACTAATTAGGGTTCTTCTGATCAAGTTCCCCTACTCCTCATATATTAATGATACTAGTAGTAGTAATTGTATAGATCCTGTGCTTTCTTGATGTTCCTAGATGTTAAGAACTCACTGTTGCAGTACTATAATTTTTAAAATTTTATTTATTTATTTATTGGCGGGGTGGGGGCGGGGGGGAAGGCAGGGCAATTGGGGTTAAGTGACTTGCCCAACGTCACAGAGCTAGTAAGTGTGTCAAGTGTGTGAGGCCAAATTTGAATTCAGATCCTCCTGACTTCAGGGCCGGTGCCCTACTCACTGCACCACCTAGCTGCCCCATGTTCTAATCTATTTTGACTCATGAATAGACTGCTAAACTTGGAGAGAGAAAGGCCTACACTTGAATCCCATCTCTGATACCTTCTAACTGAATAATTACAAAAAATATAAATCTCTCTGAATGTCAGTTTTCTCATGTGTAAAATGGGGGAAAATAATAATTGTGGAGCCTGTTCCTCATGATAGTCATGAGGGTCACCTGAGATTTTGTATGTTTATTTTTATTTATGATTTGAAAACGTTAAAGGTCATAATGTCGGTAGCAGTGCTAAGAGCCATTCCTACTCAGCAGTAACAAAAACAACAGCCTCTCAAAGTCCAATCTATCTTCCATGCTATGAAGGTTATGGGGCAACAGAAGAATAGAGGAATAGGAAAGATGATGTAGGGAGGGTATAAGGTGATTGCTATGGTCTATCAAGAGCACTGAAAGGTTGAAAAAATGGACCTATTGATACCACTTGTTGAGTTACCACTTGACAAGTGTGCTACAACTGCTCATGAGTCAAAGAAATAGATCAGGTGGTATAGTGTCATAATACGGCCTTTTGAAAAACCCTCAAGATGTTGAGCTTGACACATAGAGTATAGTGGAGCTAGTGGCCCTCCCTCGGGCTCTGGTACAGCAAAAAAGGCAAGATTTAAATGACCAATCAGAAATACCAATACTCTAATTTCTGGAAATGCTTGATGCAGACTGTACACTGACTCTTAAAGCAGGGGAACCATGGGTGCACATGATTTGGACCAAAGACATGAATATGTCACTATGGAGCTGTACTATCATAACAAAATTAGAAATAGATATCACCAGTGAAAGTCAAGGGCTTCATACTGTTTTCTGTCAATAGTACCCACAGCTCTGTTTCACAACAATGTACTGCCAATCAAGGTAGAAAATCATTAAGACCAAAACAAACAAAATCCTATATCCCTAAGTCTAGATCATATTTTTAAAAAGAGATGAAATGAAGGAGCTAGTCAAATTTGAAAAGGTAACAGTTTAAGAACTCAAAGTCAATGAAAACCTTCATTTAATCAAACTCCAAGAATTATTCCTAATAGCAAAATGGATGACAAAACAACACTAATGTCTCCATTGATTTCATTAAGGAGATCAGCAAGTGAAATTACAAAAAAAAAGTCAAAACAGAGTATTTGGGGAAAAAAAGAAAAGCTGGTATTTGTTATATTCATCCTAAATGAACACAAGTTCAACTAAAAATAGTAATAATAAGAAGAATTATAATCATATTAAATAAAGCCTACTTTCTATTGGACCCCATTTCCTTAGAACGTTGATTGAAGCAAACTCAGTAACTTAATGTGAGTGATAGTTTTGGATCAATAGCTTTAGATATAGTTTTAATTTTGAAAACTAGAAATACTTTTAGATGCTCTTCCTAGTTCTCAATATATTTTTGAATTTTAAGAGAGGTTTTTCTATCTAACACAAAATATTGACTTTTATGGGAAATGCCTTGCATTGTGAGAGGACCAGTGAAGGAAGACTCATGTTCAAAAAGTGTCTGAAACATTTCAAAATATTTTCATATTTTAACAAGTGAGAATAAATATAAGAATCTCGGATCTAAATGGTATATAGGCTTATCCAAAGAAATATATAGTATTTCAAACTCATTATCTTTTCTTTTTTTGATGCTTGTAAGATCTCAACAAAATCTCACTGGAGCCCATTCATTCTCCAGCTTCTTTTCACTTGATAAGAGACAGAGGACTTAACAATCTTATTCTTAATTTGTGTCTCTATTTCTATATTTTGTTCAACGTAGGAGTTTCATGAAACTGATCTAATTTCTGCCAATTACTACTTATGTGACCTTGTCCAAGTCACTTAAGTTATAGGTTTGGGGGCAGCTAGGTGGCACAGTGAGTAGAGCACCAGCCCTGGAGTCAGGAAGACCTGAATTCAAATGCGGCCTCAGACACTTGACATGCTTACTAGCTGTGTGACCTTGGGTAAGTCACTTAACCCCAATTGCCCTGCCTTCCCCCACTCCAAAAAAAAGAAAGAAAATTATAGGTTTGAATTAGATGACATATAAATGAGTTCATCCTTGCCAGTTCAAATTTGTAATTCTGTGATCATTCCCTGGCTCCATTGATGTACAACTGGCAGAAATTCAGAAGTGTAAAGTATCCCAACTAATATCATGTCCGTGGAAATATAATGTAAATTAAACAACATCATGGGGGATAGCTGTAGTTATGACTATGTTACAGCTAGACCTATGATATAAGAGCAATGTTATAAATGGTGTTTGGGTAAACAGTGTTGTAGTAGGCTTCAGTAATTACTACAAATTTTGGTAATAAATTGTCTCCTATCCACACATTAACATTATTCACTCTTACTTGGGAAATGAGGAGAAGCTAGGCAGCACAGTGGATAAAGTGCTGGGCTTGGAGTCAGGAAGACTCCTTTTCCTAAGTTCAAATTTGGCTTCAGACAGTTACGGTCAGTTGAACCCTGAGCAGGTCCCTCAACCATGTTTGCCTCAGCTTACCCATCTGTTAAGGAGCTGGAGAAGAAAATGGCAAAATACTCTAGTATCTAGATCCCCAAATGGCATCACAAACAATCAGACAAATAAATGACTGAATAAAAAGTAGGAAAATATAACAACAGAAATAACCCTGTTGAATAATCCTCTAGTGATAAGATAAGGATCCAGGGAGGCATAAACTAGGGAGATATTTATTCACCAAAAGTATTCACCAGTGATGGAGATCAAGCCTATAGGTCAGAAAAAAAAAAAATTCTTTCTGGGTAGTGAGCTCCTAGAGATGCACTTGTTTGTGAATGATTATTATGTTGGTTGCACCAAGGCCCAAGACACTGCAGAACTTCCGGGAAGTGATCTGTATTCACTGAAAAGAGTTAGGTTTAGACATCCATCTGCAAATGGATTAAAAATGTCTATTGCTCAGAACCCAACATGCATTTGAATGAACATCCTTTAAAGTAAATAGAAATACATTCCTGCAACCACAAATTAACTTAGAAAACCATAAATCAAAATTATCTATGTTGGATTGTATTTTAATTTTTTTAAACATTTTTCAATTATATTATGATCTGGTTTGAGCCACATTTCAGAGTTTTGTAGCCCACTGACTGGGTAGGAGAAACTTGAGATTGATACTTTTGCTTTAGAACTTGAATATGCCTATTTGAGACTGACTATACAGATAGATAATGAGCTGAGCCTGGAGTGGAAAAGGAAGAGAAGAGCAGGATGAACTATTTGGGGAAACTGATAAACATTTTTGTTGTCCCCAAACTTCTCATAATAGCAAAGGTCCATCTTTTTCCATACAAAAATGTTACCAGTAGTGTTATATGGCATTGAGACCTGGAACATCAGTGCCTCTGAAAAATTAAGCATATTGAGGGCAATGGTGGAAAGACCCATGGTGGATGTGATACATATACACAGCATATAATCAATGAAGTTATCTAGAGAAGGACAGGAGGAAAGTATATCATCAAAGAATTGTATATCAGAAAGAAAAGTTGGGCCAGTCACGTTGCTAGAGTGAGGGATGATGAGTGGATAGCAGAATGCTCCACTGATACCTTGAAAGGGCCAGGGGCTCCCAAAACATCCTTGGCTATATCCAGTCATCCTGGTGAATACCAGGCCACTGGACCCAGATGGCTCTGGAGGACAAAGTGAGGCTGGTGACCTTGCACAGCCCTCCCTCAATTCACAGTCAACTGCAATCATGTCATCATTTCCCTGATGTCATGGTCCTCTTCGAGAACGTAGGACAAACACAATGATGTCAGGAGAAAGGGTGAAATTCTTAGGCTGGCTAGGGTCAAGACCAAAAGGACTAACAGCTGAAGAACATTGGATTGCTGACACTCTCCCTGCCCCCCACACCATCTTCTCCTCCATACTCAGACAATTACCACATCTCAATGAGGATATTGAAAGATTCATGAGCCTTCTGCTATTCCCAACCCTCTCCCCCAATGGGAGTGTGCTCTTTGATGGGAGGAGCTTAATGTACTGGGGATATATTTATTGTGTCTACAGGAAGAGGTCGTCCTTCCCTGGTCATAAATATAGCTGTCTATCAGTCAATATGACAATACATTGCAATAGGCCAGGAGCTCTTGGCTTAGCTGTGCATTACAGACAGCATGGACAGAAGTGAAGCCCCATATAGGTCATGAAGAAAAGTCCCTGTAAGAAATCAATGATGAGTATAGATAAAATTTTGTGACATATTCTCCAAAAACACCTGATTGTTTCTCTGTCACTTCCTAAACTCCCTGTTGTCTAGCTAATCCTCCCCCTTTCCCTCTAGTCTGTGCTAAAACTAGTGTGTTGGGGGAGGGAGTGAAGGAAGAGTCAGGGAAATGAAAATGCATAAGAACTCATAGGATTATACAGTTAGAACTCCCATGGTCCTAATAGGTATTGAATTCAACCTCCTCAATTTGTAGATGGGGAAACAAGCCTAAATTCACCCAGTGATTTCTTCAGTGTCATGAAGTAGCCTAGCCTAGATTTGAACCTAAGGCCACTGACTCCAAATCCAGCATTGTTTCCACGACAGCACACTGTCTAAGGAATAAGGAATAGGACCTTTGCAGAAATCTGTTGATTTTTGTAGACCCTGCTATTCCCTATTTTTGTTAGCGTTTCTTTAAAGAAATTGCCTTTAGCTATTTGAGGTGCTTCTCTTTTGTCTTTATATTTCCCTTGTCCCTTCTTCCTCCTCCCCCTCCTATTTCAATGTTCTTTTTCAGCTTCAGACCTCAGTATGTGGGCCCTCCACAACTGTTTTTTGGAAGCTTAGGTTGTCACAAAAGAAAATGAGAAGCCACTGCTTGGTAGATATCTGCCCCATCCCAAAGAACTGTGAAACCATCTGGCAGGCAGTAAACAGATTTATATCACTAACTGACTGAAATCAGGAATCCTAGCAATTAGTAATTCATTTTATCTCCTAAAAACATGGTGAAAATGATAATCAATAGAAAGAAAAAAAATGGATAGCACTAACAAAGTGCCCAGAAATCCCTGGAAGTATACTGTCACAGTGGTTCCTATGCCAAGCTATGCAATCACTCAGATTAGAAATCAAATCAATGTCAGATTATCTTGTAGTTTATAGATCCTATTTGGTTTCATAAATGGGAGTGCACTGATCATAAATTCTACACTGTCTTCCCTTAATGACCTTAATGGGCAGCCATTATTTTACTGTGCTGTCGTTCAAAAAAACTCCATCTGGTATTCATAAATATATCCAAGGGAGGCTGGACTTTGACAGTAATAAATTTAATCCAACAATAACTTCAATTTAAGTAAGACCTGGAACTTCTCTGGTGGACGGGTTTTCCACAAACCCTTAGATAGTTTTAACACAGTAAAAAGAACAAACCCAAGGACATCTGCCAGCCCTGAATTTCAATCAAAGATTCATCCAACTGTCTAACAAAGATGATCCATCCAAGGCTTTCTAGCCTAGAGAGTAGGTGATGTTTGGCAATTAGAGCCCTAATGAAAGCCTTGCGACTAGCCCAGAGGTAATGCTTTAAACTTAATCATAACTGTGACTAGATTGGAGTGGCCAGTTATTTCCTCCTAGAAGGGGTTGGTTCTCTGACTAAACTCCTTCCCCTGGCCCCAGCTCGCTTTCAATTCAAGAATTCTTTTGCTGACTTGACCTTTGTTCTTGGTTCACTAAGAGCCTTGGTACATAGCTACACCAACTCATGATGCCTGAATTACATCACTAGGGTCAAGGATTCATGCCATGTAGGATGCCTGGGAGCACTGGCAATGGTAGCACTCACTACCCAACCCTAACAGAATTGGACCGACTTTCTAAAATTCCAGGTTGTGACTATATAGATAGGCAACTCTCAATTTCCAGATCTAAGTGTTCTTCATCCGGTTGTTTCTTAGGGCTATATGATATTATAGATGCCTTCCAGGCCCAAAAACTTGCCTGATTTAATTTGCACACTCAAATATACTTTACTGAGATACCATGATTAAGAATGAACTGACTTGAACTATGACAATCTCCTTTGGTTTTACATTGATATACTATTATAACTACCACTTTACTTTCTCATTTCTTGGAGAACTTGGTTTTCAATAACCACAGTTATTAACAATTAATGGTCAGATTTAGGATGGGATACTGGAATTTTAATAAAAGGCTTTACAGGAAAGGTCAATGAACTATAAAGAATCAATCATTCATAAGCAGCCTTTGGTTCTCACTGAAATATTTATGAATGATAAAACTATTTTGACAAGGCAAAGTTCAACATGGAGGCCACTAGTGACAACATGATATGGTTTAATAACAAACAGTATGTATAATTAAAAGCAAAGCCATGGAATGTCCACTCTGTTAAATAGCTCTTTGAGAAACAGTCATATTTTATGGTTATACACATACAGATGTATACACACATATAGCTATAAGAAAGAATAATAAGCCAGAGTCACAGTCAGATTAGAGAGTTACATGAACCTTCCAATAAATGTATGAAAGGTATCTATACACATATATAGCTATAAAAGAGAATAATAAGCCAGAGTCACAGTAGAAAGTCACATGTACCTTCCAACAAATGTATGAAAGGTATCTATTCTTAGGCTTTCTTAGATTGTGTTCTTAGAGTGTAGATGTGGAGCTCACACTGTGATTTTTCTTGAATCTTATTCCCCTGTTAGGATAGACCCTGGCTTCAAATACCTCCCTGAGCCAAAAGAAAATTTTTTGTTTGTTTGTTTTCTAACATGAGGGATGGGGGGTCAAGGATATAAAATATGGGGATTGCTGAGATGAAGTGAGAATGCTGAATTATAGCTAGTAGTTGGTGCTTCAAGAGAGATGTCATACCTCTACTCAATAAACTCCATTGGCTTCCTGGTGCCTTCAGGGACAAATAAAAAAAAATGCTCTGTTTGGCATTCAAAGCCCTTCACAACCTCACCCCATCCTATTTTTCTAGACTTCTTACACTTTATTCCCCAAAATGTACTCTTCAATTCAGTAACAGTGGCCTCCTGGTTTTTCTATGGACAAGACACTCCATCTCTCAGCTCCAGGCATTTTCTCTGGCTGTTCCCTATGCCTGGAATGCTCGCCCTCCTCTGCTCCAGCTACTGACCTCCCTGGCTTCCTTTAAGTCCCAACTAAAACCCTACCTTTTACAGGAAGGCTACCCTAACTATTCTTAATTCTAGTGTTTTTCTTCTTTTAATTATTTCCTATTTATCAGATAGATAGACAGATAGATAAGATAGATAGATAGAGACAGAGAGATAGAGGATAGATAGATAGATAGAGACAGAGAGAGAGATGATAGATAGAGTGTATGTATATTTGTTTGCCTGTTTTCTTCCCCATTAGATTGTAAGCTCCTTGAGGACAGGAATTATTGTTTGCTACTTCTTGTATTTCCAGCACTTCACCAAGCTCCTGGCACATAGTAGGTGCTTAACAAATATTTAATGATTGATTAGTTGATTATTCACCTTATTTTTTTTCCTTTAACACATGTACAAATACATAAATTTATTTACTTGTGGAATTTGGAATTGGTTTAAACAGAACAATATAAATTTAATATGGTCAGGACTGATCAGAAAAGGAAAAAAAATTCATGAGGAAATTCATAAAATTCATAAGGAAAAAAAGATGCAAGTTTGGTAGTAGAAGGAAGTTTCCATTTTAATACCTTTCTCTTAGGCTTTCCCAAGGTGTTCACATTGCTCTTGGGGGTCAGAGATACAAAGAATTTATGTGTAGTTTTCTATCTGCAGAGTAAAAACTGGTTTTTATCTTGTCAGATGAATACATATATATATTTTGGTGGGGTTGATCTATGCAGGAGTAGATAGATATATGTGTATATACAGACTTGTAGATATACCTATGTGTGTATATATAAGCATATATATATATATGAACACACATGCACATCATCATCTTTGCTTACATTTATATAGTACCTACTATGTGCCAAGCACTGTGCTCAGCACTTTGTAAATATTATTTCATTTGACCCTCACAACAACTCTGGGAGGTAGGTGTTATTATCTCTACACATATATACACACATAAATGCATATGCCTATATGCACATAGGGGCATCTAGGCTGCTGTGGGAAGGGGAACTGGATTTGCAGTCAGAAAGACTCGTCTTCCTAAGTTCAAATCTTAGCTCAGACACTTACAAGCTTTCTGCCCCTGGGCAGGTCACTTAACCCTGTTTGCCTTAGTTTCATCATCTGCAAAATGAGCTGAAGAATGAAATGGCAAACCACTCTAGTACCTCTGCCAAGAAAACCCTAAATGGGGTCACAGTCAGACATGACTACATTGACTGAATAACATATACATATAACACAAAGACATGCATCCCCCAGAATAATTCCATAATCATCTTATAGGATATCGATCCTTTGTTTGTGACTTTGATTATGTATCTTCCTATGGAAGGTGCAGCTATACCCAATGACAACCTCCTGAGAGGACTGGAGAATATCAACTGTGCATGTTCTTCACCACCCCTTGTGTTGGTAAGCAAAATGGCCTTTGTTTTCTTTGAGTGGATCAGTGTATTTCATTGGGCCTTGCTGAGTGCTTTTGAGCCCCAGGCCCAAAGCCCTATTAGGTGTGGAACCTTTATGGGTATGGATTGGTGACTGGGGTGGGGCCCAAGGTGGGGCTGGCTAAGGGGAGGTGTTAACTCCAGATCCATGCCCTATTGGGTGTTAACCTAATCTATGTGGATGTGAACCTCCCAGAGTCCTAGGGGGAGGGGCCAAATCAAGAACCAATCACCAGAGCCTAAGCTGTGGTCATTCAGACAATGCTTGATGATGTAAAAAACTCTATAAGAGGAAAGAAGACAGTTTGAAGATCCTCTTCTGTTGGAGCTACAGCCGAAGCTGAAGATAAAGCCGAAGCAGGAGCTGCCGGCTGACCCGCGCGTGGACCGAGGAGTGCTGAGCAAGAACTTGAGGCCCTCTTACTGGAGAGGGGAAGCATGTATGTGATTTTGTTTAATACCATCATGCTTCTCTGTGGCCTCCTGGTTACTCTTGTGAGGCGGACTTATTGGGCCTGGAAGCTTTTGATCAAAATATCAAAATGGGGACACTGGTTCGTGGGTCTATTACTTTGGAGCTTGAGTAAATGCTTTAATTCTTCTGCCTTCTACTTAGAGAATTCCTTATATACTGCGGTTCTGAACCATTCAGACATATATATGATTCTCTTTGAAATCATAAATTTTGCCTTCATACTATATTGTTCTAGGATACATAATTTAATCAGGCATGTATCCTTGAACACCCCTTTGAAGGTAAGGCCATACATTTTCATCATTTGGGAATGAACTTATTGTCTTGGGCTCTTGTGGGTTGGAACTACCCCTTTGTGTTGGACCTCAGAGGCTTAGCAATATAAGGGGGTCAGTTGAAGAGTCAGGCCATTTTGTGAGAGAGCTTGAAAGAGTTGAGCAATATTCAATCACGGGTCATTCACACCATAATTTCCTCCACCACTCTCTCCATATTGTTACAGTAAGTGCTACTTAAGGGAGACTTAACAATTAGAGCTTTTGAATAGTAGGTAGTAGGTTTTCTATCACTGGACGTTTTCAATCAAAGAGGAAATAACTACTTGTCAGGTATTGTGAGGCCTGAAATTGTTCTATCTGCAAGCAAAACCACTGTGGCAGAGCTCTAAGCCAAAAGCACTGTATTAAAGAGTCCATGGCCCCCTCTAATGAAGTTCACCTCAGATCTTCCTCAGGATCTGAGATGCCTCCTTTCCCAGGGGCTTACTTTTATAGGGTTTGATACACAAACCTGCAAAAGAGGCATAGTAAAATACAGAATCTCTTTGGTTGATAGACCTTGATTTTGACTCTCTAGGAGAGCTACAAATGATACATCAGCATAAGTGGTCCCAAGATTGGTAAGGCAAGGGTCATCTCTGCTGATTTAGTGGCCATAAGATGGTCACTGTTTATGTTGGACAAGAAAGGGTGGTCCAGAGGTAAAAATAAACTGGGGGACTTTCCGTATTACACCAAAGTCTTTACTCATGCTAGGTTTGAACATGGAATTTGAGCAAAACAGGTTGGAGATACCTTTGTCAGCATTCTTATGGTTGCACAAGGGAGTTTTATAACTTGTAAACAAAGTATTGGATTAATGTTTGAGGTCTATGATAAAGGCCTACTATAAGAACCTATCTTATCAAATTATCCCTATGCAAAATATCAAACAGATTAATACTGATCGGAATAGCATAGGGGTCCAAATGAATCATTTCTCACAGTATACTATACAAAAGAATTCTTGTTGAGATATGTTTTAGACTACATGGACTTTTAGTTCCCTTCCAACTCTGAGATTCTATGACGTCTATAATTATGCCAACTGGATCCACTAGAAATTCATGCTATTGAATTCCATCTGGATTCTCACAACACCTAGTTTATATTCTATTACCTTCCTAAAAAGGGTTGTTTCAGAAGCTAGATGGACTGTTTGTTAGAAGGGATTCATGTTCCAGGGCATAATGGACTGCATGACCTCTGAGGTCTTTAGCTATTCTGAGATACAGTAATTTTGTAATATAGCTGTGAGATAACTGGCATGATTTTATTAATACAGTTATAGAAGCGGTCCAATCTAAGATATGGAGCTTGGTATTTGGAGTCAGAAGACTTGGGTTCAAATTCTACTTTTGGCATTTACTACCTCTATAAACTTAATTTGTCTCAATTGTAAAATAAAGGGGTTGTACTTGATTATCTTTAAGAATCTTTCCTGGTTTAAATTCTCTGATACAACTATAAAGGTGATTTCATTTCCAAGATATAGAGTTCAACTTATTCTTTAAAGTTTATAAAACATTTTCCTCATGACAATTTAGACAAAGATAACACAAGTGTGAAGATTTATATTCTTGTTCTAGCAGTGTGTGTATATTTGCAAGGCACTTAGCTTCTTTTAGTTTCCTTATCTATAAAACGGGAAAATGAAATTGTGCCTGATGGTGTCACCGGTTCTCTGGGTATCTTCTGTGACTCAGTTTCCTCATTTGCCAAATGAGTATAATGAACCTGTTTTGAAAATTAAATGAGACCGCGGAAGAACAAGTGTTGTTAAAAGTACAAAACGAAACACAAATACATGTGCAAACAATTACACACCATAATTATTTGTATAAAAACTGAGGACTCTCTGAGTTCCATAGTTTGGCTAGTAGCCTCATGGATTCTATGCACATCCCTTTAATTTCTGTACTGCACCAAAGGAAATAAGCTAAAGTCAGCCACACTTTTGGGGAATAGCTTGATTCCATCTATGTCTAATTATTGGGCTTAGAGCTTTTTTCTTGAGTTTGACATTTTACTGGGGAGCCCGTATCCATTTTTTTAAACAGAAGTCAGTTAAATTTAGTCTTGTTCTAAGCCTCTTGAAGCAGCAGAATTCAGGACACCAACCTTCAAAGTTCCCTCTCCTGACACCATGCACCTTTCCTTCTCACTTGGTGTTCATAGCATCTTCAGCATTTATAAGGCATCTTTGGTAATCAACAGGAAAAGGAAAGAATTTAAAGGGCCACAAGGAATTATTCTAAGAAGGTTGGAAATGTAATTTCCCAGGACCCCATTGAGAGCCACATTTGTAAACTCTGCTCTGACAAAAGCTCAGTGTAGCTATTACAATGCATGAATCTTAATCCTCAGTGGGGTTTTCTGTTCTACTGAATTTAAATTTGATTACACTCCAGAGATTTCAAGTCATTAAAGCTGCCTGAAAAGAAGTCCAGCTCATGCACACACGTGTACACTCACTCATGTACCACCAAAGAACTACAGAATGTTAGAGCTGGAACAGAACCTAGAAATCATTTAGCCTAATCCTTCGATTTTTTTTTTCAATATGAGAGAACAGAGGGCGAGGGATGTTGTGATTTGCTCATGGCCACACAGATTTGAAGTTCAGTGCTCTTTCTACAGGTTAGTTTAGAAATCTACTGTAGGAAACTGGAGTAAGGATTGCTCCAAACCTGAACTTTGACACCTTTGAACTCACTCACAAAGTGCAATTGGTGAGGGAAGAAGAGAAGAGAGAGAAAAGAGACAGACAGACTGACAGTGAGAGGGAGAAGACAAGTAGGTAGGGAAGGAAGGGGAGAGACAGACAGAAATGGAGAGAGGGAGGGAGGGAAGGAAGAAAGGAGAGAGGAGGAGAGGAAGGAAGAGCGAGGGACTGATGGAGGGAGGGAAAGGGAGAGAGAAAAAGAGAGGGATGGAGGGAGAGAGGGGGCAAGGGAGGGAGAGAGAAAGAAAGAGAGGTAAGAAAAAAAGAGAAGAAGAGGGAAAGAGAGAGAAGGAGAAGAGGGAAAGAGACACAAAGAGAAAGGGACAGAAACAGAGACAGAGAGAGAATGGGAAAAAGAATGTGTGTGTGTGTATGTGAGAGAGAGAGAGAGAGAGAGAGAGAGAGAGAGAGAGGGAGAGAGACAGCAAGAGACCAGAGACCAAGTGCTAAGGAAATATGTTCCTATACTTTGTGGAAAACAGCTTTCCTCCCAACATCCTTTATTTCTTTTCCCCATAGAAACATCAGCTGGAATAACTGCTCATTTCTTGGCTTCACTTCAACTCTAAATTTCAGTCTTATTGATTAGAAGTTCTGTCTCTGCCATCAAGAGGGCTATCTGAAGTGGGCTGCCTGCTCTTCTAGCTGGTTGAAGTATTTATGAAATTAATATGAGTCAATCAGAAATAATCAGACTTTTTTTTTCCTGGAAGCCCAAGTATCTGTGAGCTTGCATGAGCCAGCCTTACTTTTGCATTAAGATCCAGTGAGGTCTGCTCAGAGTTGGAATTTATTGAAAGTCAAACACTTAACCTTTGCTTCTTTCCATTCCCCATGTAGAATTATTTGCTATCAAGGCCAAAAAGCATCAACATAATATATGTCTGGAGACTCGATTGTTCATATTCTGTGGTTTCTGTTGGCAGTTTACATTGCCTTTACAAAGTAATTACAAAATATGAGCTGTTTTAAGAGCCCTGACAGATGACATTAAGTGTAATTTATTGACTAACCAGAAGGAGGAAGGAGTTTAGGAGTTTCCATGCCATTGAAAAGAGGACTTAATAGGAGCATTTTTTTCCCAGTGTTATTATCAGGGTTCTTATTCCTCTCTCCTCCATCCTGGCATTTTGGAAATGCTTTAAATGGACAAAGTAATGATAAATGGTTATCAATGGGGGAAAGTGCAATTCTTCTTCTGAAATATGAACAAATGTTACTACCATTTATTACTCACCTGAATGACATTATGAACAAAGGAGATTGAAATCAATGAACAAAGGAGGCAGAATGAAAGCCACTTCAATTGCATTATAAAACACAATCTACATCACAACAGGAATACATTAATTTAGAAGAAAATTAGCAACTTTCCCTTAACAGAATAATGAATAGTTTCAAAGGTTTACCATATCAAAAAAGCTCTAATTGTGTTCATTAATTCTCAGTCCAACATTATTGTGGGGGAAGAAAAAGAAACTAAATTTGAACAAAGCAATAATCTACCTCATCTTCTGAGGAACCTGCAAAAATATTCAACTATCCATTACTGTTTCTTCAGACAAGTTCATCTTAATTACAATGAAAAGGGAGATAAATAGAGAAGCCTCCTCAGCTTAGAAAGAACTCTTGGGTCATAAAGGGTTAGGCAGAGGATGGGTGGGGAAGGATGAAAATCAGTGTGCTGTAGGAGAACAAAGTACAGCTGGTTAGTTAAAGAGATCCTAGTCTCTGATTTCGGGTCAGATTTAGTTCACAGAGGAACCAACCTCCAGATTTTTAGATGAATGGGGAATTTTTTCCAGTTCATTGGGGAAAAAAGGCATTGTAAAATATTAAAAAACTAGGAAGGATCTTAGAGATCATCTTTCACACAGCTCTCCTTCACCCATTTTACAGATGATGAAACTGACAGCCAAAGTAGAGAAATTACTTGTCCAAGTAGATGATTGGGTGGTGTGTGGATGAATCTTCCAGAAGTCTGAATGTGGTTTTTCACTATCTATTCAGTTTTTTTTTGGCATCACACGACTCAATATTGATGCCTCTTTTCTGGGGAAAATAACCATTTATCGGCAATTTTTCATTATTAAGAATACTGGCTCACATTTCTCCAGTTCTTTTTTCCCCCATCTACTCAAAGCACTTTCTGAACTACTAATAAATTAAGCTTCCTGACATTTGAGCAAGACATGAAAGCATTCTATCCATTTTTTATGGAAGTACGCTGAGCTTCTAATCGTACCAACCCTTAGAGTCTCTAAGAATGTTGTAAACATTTGATCATCACTCAGTACTATGGCGTGACATTCCAAAAGACTACTGTGATCTTCAGTTGCATTAGTAGCAGTAATGTATTCATAACCAGGGAGACGATGGTGCTGTAATGCTCTGCCTTGGCCAGACCACAGCTAGAGTTTGATCCTGGATGACACACTTTAGGAAGGCTATTGACAAAATGGAAAGCATCCCAAGGGCTATCAGGATGGTAACGGGATTAGAAACTTCATCATAAGAGAATAGATTGAAGGAATGTTTAGCCTAGAAAAGACAATATTTAAGGGGAAGACAAGAGATATCTTCAAATATTTGAAGGGCAGTCATATGAAAGAGAAATAAGCCTTGTTCTGCTTGGTCCCACAAGGAAAAAGTAAAGGGTAGAAGACCCAGAAGCAGATTTCAGCTCCATGTAAGAAAAGGCTTCCTAATATTATAATTAAACTCATCCAAAGGTGGAATGGATTACCAAAAAGACATCAGTTTCAATCATTGAAAGGGTTTAAATAGAGCATGAATTACCACTGTCGAGGATGTTGTATGGAGAAATCTTCCTAAGCTACTGGTTGATTTAATGACCTTTCAGTTTTCTTCCGATTCAAGAATTCTGTGAATAAATGAATCTAGGAGGTACCTACCAAATCTGAGACCATGTGACTGGGATTTTCCCAATACAATGTTAATCTTTTATTGTACTGTTAACTTAATTAACCTCAAAATAATCCTTGATGTGCTAAGACACAAGTTTTCATGAAATCTCCAGACAGTACACAATCTATTTTCCAGGTAAGCCATAATCTGTTCTATGCCCGTTTACCCCACATAGAAATGTCCTACTCAAGGTAAACTATAAAGTCTCTATCAGAGCAGAGAATGGAAGAAAGTTGTCCCAAGTGTCACTCCTTTACAAATAGGAAACCCATAATCCACTCAGTATTCATGAGCCTGAAACATGAACCAGTTGAGAGAACACCTTAAGTGACAGAACTTATTTCATAAAACTGAATGAATCATAGGCAACATCATCCATTATACTGAGACAGAGAGAGCTGGGAACCCAAAGAGTATTGTTAATTTCAAGTCCATTTGAATTTCAAGTCACTTCTTCTGAAAAGCCTATCCTGCAACCCCTTGGGCTTATAAATAGATGATATGAGATGGGAGAGGTGAATGAGTCCATTTTCTTTTAATTTCAAAGAACATGATAAAAAATAACATATTCAGCCTAAATCTCTTGAATGATTATTTTGTTAATGTACGTCTATTTCTTGTTTCTTTGCCACGATTGTTCCACAAGGCAACAGGCCAAGACGTTTATGTCTCCTACCATGTTTAATTCCTCAAAGTATCTAAAATTTCATCAGCATGAGTAATTTCTTCTACAATATGGATCACAACCACTCCATGCCTTAGTAAGTAAATGGTCTTCATGTGCTGCTATGACAAACAATAAAAATAAGAATCAACACCTGGTGGTGACCAATGCAAAGGTGCCAAAACTCTTCCCACTTAGGCTGATTCTCTGACAAGAAACATCATCTATTATTCAGTCTATGCTGGAGGCCCTTCTAAAATGGCAGGGCCTGGCATGGTGTTGGTGTAGCCTTTGAGAAATCTGATCTTCAAGAAGCAGCAGAACAAAATGTCAGACTTAAATTGGTAGAGGGCCAATAATCCACACATAAGGATCCCTGGAGCCTGCATATTAACTTATAGAGAAAAAAAATACATATCAACATTCTCTATATTCTATGGTATTTTATTTATTTTGATAAATATTTCCCAATTTTAACTTAATATGATTCCTAAACCGCCCACCCCCCCCTCACCAAGCCACAATGAGGGCCTTGACATCTCTGTACTAGAAGACTTCCAGATTTACTATATTGAATATTCAATGAAGAACTACCAGAAAAGCACCTGAAATTTATCCTCCTAAAGAAATAGTAAATGTCTCTGGTGACAGTGTGCTATAGTGGAAAATGATAATTTGTTTTTTTCTTTTAGATCCAGATCTTCTGTTAATCAATTGTGTGTTCTTTGGCGAGTAACTTTCAAGGTCCAAGTTTCCTGCTCTAGAAAATAAGGACTTTGGGTTCAATGCATTTCAACTCTGAAGACCTACAACTCCTTACCTGTGCTTCTTATCTATGACAGCCTTTTGTTTATATAACCACGACAGTTATTTGCTTTGAATTAGCAGGAGTTTTAAGACACCGTATAAATAAACTCACATGGTGAAAATGATTCTCTACTAATTTCAGAAAAATAAAGAGGTCTTTTTTCATTTGTTTGTTTTGGATTAAGAAGGAGCAATTTTTTAATCAGTCTAAGAGGTGGCAGAGTCCAAACTCAGTATAGAATAAGGATCAGGGAAGGAAGTTGAACATGGAGGCAGAACAGGTAAGTTGGGTAATTTATAAGGTGCCCAGAGTATAGTTTCAATTCATGTCTAAAATTATTTCAACTTTCAAATTATTGGACATCTAATTCTCCAAATGTTAATACCAAAACTTTGCAAAGCAAATGTAAATGATTGTTTCAATCCAGCCCCTATTCTAATAGGTTTCCATGTGACAGGCAAGGGGGATGGCCTGTGCGAGAGTAATTAACGACAATCGACAACAATAATAATAACATTTATATCCTGCCTCCTGTGTGCCAGGCACTAGGCTAAGAGCTTACAAATAGTAAGTTGTTTGATTCTCACAACAATCCGGGCAGACAGGCATCATTTTACAGTTGAGGAACCCAAAGCAAACGGAAGTTAAGTGACTTGCCTGAGGTCACAAAGCTAATAAGTGATTGAGGACCATTTTGATTCAGGCCTAGGGTTCAATTCATTGTGTCAACTAGCTATCCTTGGAGGTGAGAGAAGCAACGTCATATACCCAAACATAAATCCCTTCTGTGACAGGCTTGACTTAAAATTACTCAGATTCTGCCTTAGGATGGTATAACCCCCCTAAAGTATCCCATTCCACTAATGGACAGATATAATTATTAGGGGATGTTTTCTACTTTTATTTTCTTGTACCAAACCTAAATCAGCCTCTCTACAACTTTCACTCATAATTACTAGTCCTGCCTCCTGGGGCCAGGTCCAACACAGAGTTTCCATAAGACAGCCCACCAAACACATGAAAATAAATATTGTTTCCTGGTGGGACATATCTACAGGGTAAGCTGCAGACCTAAGATCTGTATCTAATCAAGTTGCTTTCCAAAGCTTAATTACAGTTCAATTCTTAATCAAGAGGAAAATGCCATTTTGAACCTCATAATGGTAACATTTCCTCAAAAAAAAAAGTTTTTAAAGACCAGGATCACCCCAGCCCACTTATGAGTGTTCTACCAGGACCAGCCAACATTGCCCAAAGGATCTGTGGGGATCTGGGAATCTTATCCTCCCCTTCCCAGGGGGTACTGGGATAAATTTAACAAATGACTTCCTGAAAATACATTTTTAAGTTTAACCTGCCTTATTAACATTTTCTCCATCACTTTCTTAAGTCTAGACAATCAACAAAACAATCATCAAGCCCTGATTTGTGGAGTTTATGATTTCCAAGGTATAAATACTGATGCTGAAAATTTAACAGTACAAGCTGGAAAGCTCTGCTCCTCCCCATTCCAAACCCACCAACAAGCAGTCAGAAAACAGACCACAGACACCTGCTACCACAGAGGAGAAACAAGGAGCTGTCCCTTCACCACCTCAACTCTTAGTGCCTCATTTCCCAATTTTCACTAGGTATAGATTGTCCATATCCACTTCTGCTACAGGTATTCCAAGCCCCATTTCCTTCTGAACCTTGGACTCACTGTCCTCTTGGTCACTGATGATATGTCTTGCCTTTGTCCCCAAGCTCCTCGGGACCTTGTCCTCTACACCGTTATTTCACTTGCCAGGACGAATGATTTTTGGCCTTCCTGCTTTGAATTGGACATGAGCCCTCATTTATACTCTGTCTTATCTCGTTACAATGTGAGCTCTTTGAGTGTAGAACCAGTCCCCTCATTTCCTATCAGTCATCCCAGTGCTTAGCATAGTTCTTGGCATGTAGTAAGTGCTTAATAAATGCTTTTAAACTTAAACTAATCAATCGAAAAGTATTTATTAAGTATCTATTATGTACCAGGCACTGAGCTAAATACTGAGGAAACAAATACAAAGAATGAAGCTGTCACTGTGTAAGGAGCTTATATTCTAAGAGACAAGTATATAGAAAAATATATGCAGGATAAATATAAACTTAAATCTAAATATATGCATAGTATCAATTAAAATATATAGTATAAATATAAATAAAGTATATAGTATAAATTAAGTTAAATACAAGGTAGTTTGTGAGGAAGGGCATTAGGTAAGTATAGCAGTTTGTGGGACTAGGAAATGCCTTGTGAGCTTTAGGAAAAAATTGGTTTTGTTTTGGGCATGTTAAGTTTGAGATGCTTATGTGAAATTTGTCTGGAATTGTCCGATAGGTAGCTGGAGATAGGTGGCAGGAGCTCAATAGATAAGCTAGGATTAGATATATAGAACTGGGAACCATTTGCTTATAGATTATAATTTTAAGCCATCAACGAAGAGAAATCTTAGAAATTAAAGAGAACACACAAGACAGACTCAGGGAACATTCATGGTTATGAGGTTGGGACATGAATAACGATCCAGCAAAGGAGACCAAGAAGGAATAGCCATAGAAACTAGAGAAAGTAGGAAATAGGAGGGAAGAGAGAAAATCTAGGAGGAGGGAATGATTTTGTTATCTTTTCCCCAAGCCTGACCTTCCCTCCTCTGACTATTTGTTAGTGGCATCACCCTTCTCCCAATTTCTTTGGTGTTGTCTTTGACTCTTCTTTAATCAGCAGTGCTTAAGTTTGGCCAGTAACAAGGTCTTGCCAGTTGCACTTCTAAAATATTTCTTATGCCTACTACCATCAATTTGCAACAAGCTCCAACCACTACATGCCTAACCCATTGAAGAAGATTCCTATCTAAATAGATCTTGTTTAGAGAAATAAAAATTAAAACGACTCTGAGGTATCACTTCACACCTATCAGAGTGGATAATATGAAAAAAAGGAAAATGATGGATATTAGAGGGGAGCTAGGGGAATTGGGGCACTAATGAGCCCCAATTGGGATTGTAAACTGATCCAATCATTCTGGAAAGCAATTTAGAACTATACTCATAGGGATATGAAACTGTGCATACCCTTTGATCCAACAATGCCACTGCTAGGTCTATTTTCCCAAGACATCCATTAAAAAGGGAAAAGGACTTATTTGTACAAAAATATTTACAGCAGCTCTATTTGTGGTGGCAAAGAATTGGAAATCGAAGGGATGCCCATCAATTGAGGAATGCCTAAACAAGCTATGGTATGTGATTATGATGGAATATTATTGTGCTATAAGAAATGACAAGTAGGATGATTTCAGAAAAACCTAGAAAGTCTTGCATGCACTGATGCAAAGTGAAGCTAACAGAATAAGGAGAATATTGTACATAGTAACAGCAATATTGTACAATGAAGAAGTTTGACTGACTTAGCTATTCCTAGTGATACAATGATCTAAGATAATCCCAAGGGACTAATGATGAAGCATGCTATCTGCCTTCAGAGACAGAACTGCTGTTGTTTGAATACAGACTAGCATATACTATTTTTCACTTTCTTTCATTCTTTATCTTTTATTCTAGTCTTCTTGTACAAAATGACTAACATGGAAATGTTTTGCATGTTTGCACATTTATGACCCATGTCTGATTGCTTGCCGTCTCAGGGAGAGGGGAGAGGAGGGGAGCAAGGGAAGGATATAATTTGGAACTCAAAACTTTAAAAAATACAAATGTTAAAAATCTGTTTAAACATGTAATTGGCCAGGAGGATACAATAAATAAGATAGACAGACAGACAGATCTTCCTACTTCCAATGTCATCCTTCAATTCACTGTCTACAGTGCTGGTCTTATATTTAGATTTAGTCAATCTTTGCTCAAACTCCTAAAATGTTTCCCTGCTGACTACCAAGTAAAATTTCAAGCATCTTAGTCTGGCATTCATGATCTTTTATAATCTGACTTTTTCTTAGTATTCCAGCATTTTCTCCTACTATTCCACTTCTTACTACTCACCTTCATTTATTCTCTGCATCTAGTTAAACTATCTCCTATGTCCTCTATATACCTGGCATTTCTAGCTGTAGAAGATTTCATGTGACAGGTGTGCGGTGTGTATAATTTGACATCATATTCCTTCTGCGTAGTGAGCTTATAGAGGGCATGGACTGTGCCTCTTCTAAATATTTGCTATATACTACAGTACATCGTTACTCCACTTCCAGGTCAGTTCCAAATTATTCAACCTCATTATCTCATGTACTTATTAGTGTAATTATTTTAAATTATTTAACCTTTGGAGTCTTATTTTCTTCATCTGTGAAAGGGGATAACAATACAATACTTGTACTATCTGTCTTAAATAATTTTTAGAAGGAAGACATTTTACAAATATTAAACCCTGTATGAATCTTCCAATATTCCACTGGACCTCTTGTGCTGTAGGTATAGGTATTTCTTCTGACAACGTAAATCCCAATCCATTCATGCCTATTCATTTTGTGTGACTCTTTTTTTAATGTATTTTTTATTTGATATTTTTTAGTTTTCAACATTGATTTCCACAAGATTTTGAGTTACAAATATTCTCCCCATTTCTACCTCCCCCCACTCCAAGAAGACATATATTCTGATTGCCCTGCTCCCCAGTCATCCCTCCCTTCTATCACCCCACTTCCCCTCCCACCCATTCCTTTTCCCCTTACTTTCTTGTAGGGCAAGATAGATTTCTATGCCCCATTGCCTGTATATCTTATTTGACCACTGCATGCAAAAACAACCTTTTCTTTGAGCATCTGCTTCTAAAACTTTGAGTTCCAAATTCTCTCCCCTCCTCCCTCCCCACCCACTCTCCCTAAGAAGGCAAGCAATTCAACACAGGCCACACAGGCATCATTATGTAAAACCCTCCCACAAAAAGTCATGTTGTGAAAGACGAACTATTTTCCTTCCCTCCCATCCTGTCCCCCTTTATTCAATTTTCTCCCTTGACCCTGACCCTTTGCAAAAGTGTTTGCTTTTGATTACTTCTTTCCCCTAACTGCCCTCTCTTCTATTGTTCCCCTTTTTTATCCACTTCCCCCTACTTTCATGTGGGGTAAGATACCCAATTGAGTGTATATGGTATTCCCTCCTCAAGTCAAATCCAATAAGAGCAAGATTCACTCATTACCCGTCACCCACCCCCTCTTTCCTTCCAATAGAACTGCTTTGTCTTGACACTTTTGTGTGAGATAATTTATCCCATTCTATCTCTCCCTTTCTCCCTCTCTCAATATATTCCTCTCTCATTCCTTAATTTGATTTTATTCTTTTAGATATCGTCCCTTTATATTCAACTCACGCTGTGCCCTCTGTCTACATACATACATGCATACATATATATATATATATGTATGTATATATATATATATATACATATATATATGTATGCATGTATGTATGTATATTCCCTTCAGCTACCCTAATACTGAGGTCTCATGAATTACACACACCATTTTTCCATGTAGGAACATAAATAAAACAGTTCAACTTTAGTAAGTCCCTTATGATTTCTCTTTCTTGTTTACCTTTTCATGCTTCTCATGATTCTTGTGTTTGAAAGTCAAATTTTCTATTCAGCTCTGATCTTTTCACTGAGAAAGCTTAAAAGCTCTCTATTTCATTGAAAATACATATTCTGCCTTGCAGCATGATATTCAGTTTTGCTGGGTAGGCGATTCTTGGTTTTAATCCTAGCTCCATTGACCTCTGGAATATCATATTCCAAGACCTTCGATCCCTTATTGTTGAAGCTGCCAGATCTTGTATTATCCTGATTGTGTTTGCACAGTACTCAAATTGTTTCTTTCTGCCTGCTTGCAGTATTTTCTCCTTGATCTGGGAGCTGTGGAATTTAGTGACAATATTCCTAGGAGTTTTCTTTTTGAGATCATTTTCAAGAGGCGATTGGTGGATTCTTTCAATTTCTATTTTGCCCAGTGGCTCTAGAATATCAGGGCAGTTCTCCTTGATAATTTCTTGAAAGATGATATCTAGGCTCTTTTTTTGATCATGGCTTTCAGGTAGTCCAATAATTTTTACATTATCTCTCGTGGATCTATTTTGCAGGTCATTGGTTTTTCCAATGAGATATTTCACATTGTCTTCCACTTTTTCATTCCTTTGGTTCTGTTTTATAACTTCTTGATTTCTCATAAAGTCACTAGCTTCCATTTGCTCCAATCTAATTTTCAAGGTAGTATTTTCTTCAGTGGTCTTTTGGACCTCCTTTTCCATTTGGCTAATTTTGCCTTTCAAGGCATTCTTCTCCTCATTGGCTTTTTGGAGCTCTTTTGCCATTTGAGTTAGTCTATTTTTAAGGTGTTATTTTCTTCAGTACTTTCTGGGGGCCCCCTTTAGCAAGTCATTGACTTGCTTTTCATTAATTTCTTGCATCACTCTCATTTCTCTTCCCAATTTTCCCCCTACTTCTCTAACTTGCTTTTCCAAATCCTTTTTGAGGTCTTCCATGGCCTGAGACCAATTCATGTTTTTCTTGGAGGCTTTTGATGTAGGCTCTTTGACTTTTGTTGTCTTCTTCTGGTTGTATGTTTTGGTCTTCTTTGTCACCAAAGAAAGATTCCAAAGTCTGAGTCTGAATCTGGGTCTGTTTTCATTGCCATGTTCCCAGCCAACTACTTGCCCCTTGAGTTTTTTATAAAGGTATGACTGCTTGTAGAGTAGAGAGTATTTTGTCCCAAGCTTTAGGGGCCTTGTGCTGTTTTCAGAGCTACTTCTACACAGCAAGCTCTGCTACACCAGTGCTCCTCCTCCCCCAAAAACTGCCAAACCAGACCTGTGACTCAGATCCAAGCAGGCTCTGCACTCCCACTCTGATCCTCTGCTTAATTCCTCCCACCTGGTGGGCCTGGGGCCGGAAGTAACTGCAGCTGGAAGCAGCTCCAGAGCTGCACCACTTCCGCGCCCCCAGGGCTGGGGCCAACCGTGCACTCATTTCACTCCATTGTTCTAGTTGTTCTACCCACTAACCTTCTCTGTTGTCTTTGGCGTTTGTGGGTTGAGAAATCTGGTAATTGTCACAGGTCAATGATTCAGGGCCCTGTGGCCTGTTCTGCCTGGCTCCCGGTCTGGTTGGTCCTGGCACAGCCCATGCTGGGCTCTTCTCTGCTCCAGTCCCAGCTCCATGTAATAGACCTTACCCAGCGACCATCCAGGCTTTCCTGGGCTGAAGCCCTGCTTCCCTCTGTTGTTTCGTGGGTTCTGCAGCTATAGAATTTGTTTAGAGCCATTTTTATAGGCTTTTTGGAGGGACCTTGGTAGGGACCTCACACAAGTCCTTGCTTTCCAGCCACCATCTTGGCTCTGTCCCTCCCCCACCCATTCTGCGTGAATCTTAATTATACCACTGGCATTCAATACAATATGCTGAACGTCCTTTCCTCATTTTTGGTATCATATGAATAATAATGATTCACATAGGCTGTCCAAATTATCATGCACTTGATCTATGTGATTAGAGCATCTTCTTTTTAATAATACATTTTTAATTGCATCTTTATGCAACTTCTCCTATGTAGTTGCTTGGTTGTTTGATTGGTTGTTGTCCTTGTTCTTGAAGAGGACTAAAATGACATCACTATGTTAGAGTCAATTTACAGTGGGTCTGACTGTGGCTGATCCAACCAATACAAGCTCAGAGTGCTCTATCACAGGTTGGGCACAAATAGTCCATGTAAACATTTGGGGTGGATTCTCTAAATTTGCACATTTCACATTTCTTTTGGGCTACTTCACTTCTACTTCACTCATAGAGCTCAGCACCTTCTCTGATGAGGGCATGCCTTGCTGGGTGGCCCCATGCTAGTATCTCCCACATCACACAATCAATTTCAAAGTTCTTAAGAGAGACGTTGAGAGTGTCCTTGTATCCCTTCTTCTGACCACCATGTGAGTGCTTGCACTGTGTGAGTTGTCCATAAAACAGTCTTTTTGGCAAGCATATGTTTGGCATTTGAACAGTGTGGCCCACCCATTAGAGTTGTGCTCTCTGCAGTTGTTTGAATACTTGGCAATTCAGTTCAAGAAATAATCTTACCCTGCAATGCAATCTTCAGAATCTTCTTAAGACAATTCAAATGGAAGCAATTCAATTTCCTGGCACAGCACTGGTTTACTGTCCAGGTTTCACAGGCATACAAGAAGGAGGTCAGCACAATGGCTCACCTTCAGTTCGGTAGTCAGTCTGATACCTCTGCTCTCCCACACTTTCCTTTGGAGCGTACAAAACACTGAGCCACCTCTGGCAGTACATGCTGAGCTCTCTCAGAAAAAGAGCTATTCATCTTTCAGGTCTACTGGATTTTATGTTGTCTATAAGTGTGTGCGCATTCCATGTATTGATGATCAGTGGAATTACCTTTGCAGAAGTTTTTGTACATTTTTATATTTTTTGTTGACTGCAGGGTGGGATCCCTGCCTGCCAAGGTAATCAGGTCAAGTTTGGGTAAGCAAACAATTTTTAGGGAGCCTTTTCTAGACCCTTCCTCACACCAGGAGGTGAATGGTATGATTGTTAAAGGGCTGCTCAGATGCCCAGGGGGCTGCTGAATCCCACTGCTGCTTCCAGAGAGAAGACAGCCCTATGACCTAGGCTGCCTGTGTACAAGGTTGTGACTACAGCAACCATTTCATCCACACTTGCTGCTTCATCAGTTTCCTGTCATCACAGGACATTGAGATAAGTAAAAATGGTGAAATGGTAGGGGTGATATCTTTCAATTCATGAGTAAATTGGATTTAAGTGAGAGACAGTTGCATGAAGTCATCAGCTTCACTCTCTCCTCCAGAGTCATCACAGTCCAGGTGCAAGACCGAGTCAAGATGACTGGTGATGACTCGAGATGCAGTGGATGACCTTTAGTGTCTAAACAAGCCATAAGTACTCCACAGCACCTGCTTCAGCTGCCTTCATGGCTGTTGGAACAAATTGTTCTCATCTGCCCATTTCACCAGGGGAAGTCTTCACATGCTGGGGGTAGACACCACCCTAACTCACTGACAGCTTTGAAACCCCTCAGTTACCCTCCATCTAGTTTAATCCATCTGCCAAAATGGTTTACCAGGGTGTGGCCATTGTGCATGCTGCAGCTTCTTGGAGACACCAGTGAAAGTTAGGTGGATCAGGTGGACACCAAAGATGGAAAGCAGCCCTGAAAAGGGCTTGGGAGCCCTCACACCAAAGGTACTAGTCTTCACTGAGCACACCCTATTTCCCTCTCTTATGTAATAGCATATATGGAATGCATTCTGCACTTCTCGTGTCTACCAGTGTTTCTCCATTGTCTATTTTGAGATTATCCAACTCACTCCCTTTTCAGACTATAGTATTATTATAACTAGTAGCTACACAACATCACTGGAAGAATATTGGTATTAAAAACACGGTGGATATTTGTTTCAATAGGAAGCTTGGAGTTGTTCAAAGAACTGTTAAATTTCCCAAGTCAGTCTTCAGCTTATGATTTACTTACAGCATACATCCATAAATAGATGGATAGGTAGGAAGATAGATATATAGATGTAAATACAGATACAGATAGATAATATCCAAGCTTTCCAGGACATATATACCTATGTGTTTATGTATATGTATATTATGTGTATGTGTATGTGTGCATGTATGTGTATGTGTATGTATATGTATATGTATATATACACAAGCAAGGGAGTTCCAGAAAAAAAAATCCACTTCTGTTACACGGAGTATACAAGAGCTTTTGACTGTGTGAATCACAACAAAATGTGGCAAGTAAGTCCTCAAAGAGCTGGGAGTACCAGATCATCTTACTCATCTCCTGAGGAACCTGTATGAGGGTCAAGAAGCAACAGTTAAAAGCAAACATGAAACAACTCATTGGTCTAAGTTGAGAAAGGAGTATAACAAGGCTATGTATTGCCATCTTAATTATTTAACTGACATGCAGAGTACATCATGTGAAATGTCAGGGTGGAAGAATCAAAAGCTGGAATAAAATTTATAAAGAGAAATATCAACAATCTCAGATATGCCAATGATACCGCTCTGATGGTGGAAAAGAGGAATTAAGCAGCCTCTTGATAAGGGTTAGAGGAGAGTATAAAGCTGTCTTGAAGCTTAACAAAAACAAATGAACAAAAATATCTAAGATCACAACAACTAGTCCCATCATTTCCTGGTAAATAGAAGGATAAGAAATGGATACAGTGTCAAATTTTGTTTTCTTGGGCTCAAAGATCACTGCAGATTAGCCATGAATTTTTAAAAAAAAAGTTCACCAGTCTGGCTTTTGAACTTCATTTTCTGGGTTCGATTGTCTTTCAAAAAAAAGGCTGGCATGGGGAGAATAATCGTATGTCCTACATGAAGAAAGAGGAGAGAAAGGAAAGCAGCAACAAAGAAAATGACTAACAAAGGAAAAACACCTGACATCTTTGCTTCTTACACTTCTGTTGCCTCCTTAGAAGAAAAGCCATGACAAATCTGGACAGCATGCTAAAAGGTAAAGACATCACCTTGTCAACAAAAGTCTATATGGTCAAAGGTATGATTTTTCCAGTAGTAATGTATGGCTGTGAGAGTTGGATTGTAAGGAATGTTGCAGAGTCAATGCTTTTGAACTGTTATGATGGAGAAGACTTTTGAGAGTCCCTTGGACTGCAAGGAGATCAAAACAGTCAATACTTAAAGAAATTAATTTAGGCTATTCACTAGAAGGTCTAATCCTGAAGCTGAAACTTAAATACTTTGGG